>NC_089502.1:117495838-117813588 GCF_036850765.1 Saccopteryx bilineata
AACAACCTCAAATTTATGAAACACAATGAAAGCAATTCTGAGAGAGAAATTCATAGCATTACAGGCATACCTTAAGAAGCAAGAAAAATCTCCAATAAACAATCTGACTCTGCGGCTAAAGGAACTAGAAAAAAAAACAAAACAAATAAAGCCCAAAAGAAGTAGAAGGAAGGAAATAATAAAGATCAGAGCAGAAATAAATGACATAGACACTAAAGAAAGAATAAAAATAAATAAATGAAACTAAGAACTGGTTCTTTGAGAAGGTAAACAAGACTGATGAACCTTTAACCAGACTCATCAAGAAAAAAAGAGAGAGGATCCAAATAAATAAAATTAGAAATCAAAGAGAAGTAACAACTGATATCACAGAAATACAAAGGATTGTAAGAAAATATAATGAAGAACTAGATGCCACAAAATTGGACAACCTGGGTGAAATGGATAAATTCTTAAAAACATACAATCTTACAATACTGAATCTGGAAGAATCAGAAATCTGAGCAGACCAATTACAACAAATCAAAATGAAAGAGTTATCAAAACCTCCCAGTAAACAAAAATCCTGGACAGAATGGCTTCACAGGGAATTTTACCAAACATTCAAAGAAGAGCTAACACCTATCCTCAAGTTATGCCAAAAATATCAAGAGGGAAGACTTTCAAGCTCAATTTATGTGGTATGCATTTTCCGATTCCCAAAACAAGTAAAGACACTACAAGAAAGAAATCTCTATGCTAATATCCCTGATGAGCAAAGATGCTAAAATTTCCTACAAAATATTAACAAAACAGATCCAGCAATACATTAAAAGGGTCATGCACCATGATCAAGTGAGATTGAGTCCATTTAGGATAACTTTTGATGTTTGAGGATTTTCTATAGCTATTTTATCTTCATGTTTTTGATAACTGTTTTTTTTTCTTTATGTTTTTCATTGTACATTTTGTTTGATGGTACTCCATACTTCTTTCCTCTGTTTCCTTCTTTTTTAAGAGCTGCATCTCAGTTTTAGACTTTCTGCGCATGGTTACCATCAGGTTTATAACAAAGTTAGTTTTATATAAACAGTAGTCCTTTTTCTTTTGAATACACCTGATCTCCATCTTCCTTTGCAAATTCATATTTACCCCCTTCATTTTTATATTTTTACTGTCACAAATTATCCCTGTATATGGCATAAGTTTGTAAGTGGTCTTGCTCACAGTTTTTGATGTTTTGTTTTTTGTTTCAGGTATAGTAACCCCTTGAGTTTTTCCTGCAGTGGAGGTTTTCTGCTGATAAATTCCCTCAGCTTCTGTATGTCTAGAAAAGTTTTTATTTCTCCTTTATATCTAAAGGTTAACTTTGCTGGATATATTATTCTTCGCTGGAATTTGTCTCTTTCTGTAGTTTGAATATTTTATTCCTCTCTCTTCTGACTTGTAGAATTTATATTTAGAAGTGTTGTGATAACTTAATAGGCTTTCTTTATAGGATACTGTCTTCTTTTTTCTGGCTGCTTTGAGAATTATTTCTTTGCCATTAATTTTTGATAGTTTTAATACAATGTGCCTTGGAGAAGGCCTCTTTGGATTGAGGTAATTAGGTTTTCTGTTTGCCTTGGATTTTTGGATCTAGCTCTTTCCATAAGTTTGGAAAATTCTCATTAACTATTTGTTTAAATAGGGTTTCTGTTTCTTTCTTTCTCTCTTCTTCTTTTGGTATGCTTATTATTCTTATATTACTTTTTCTGATGAAGTCAGATAATTCTCATAGCATTCTTACTTTTTTTTCTCACATTTCTCTATTCGTCCCTCTGAATCATTCCTAGATTTCCATCTTTGATATCACTAATCCTTTCCTCCATCTGGTTCACTCTATTTCCTGTGATTACTATTTTATTCTCAGATCTCTACAGGGTTCCCCTTGTACCCTAACCCTGGGACTTATTACTGAGTATGCCCTTTGCTCAGGGAAAAAATCGATTTTGTGGTACCATTTCTTGTATTTACAGGCTATGTGCTTTACAACCTGACACCAGGAGTGAAGGGAGGCTAGGTCTGAAAGGCTAGCTCTGGGAGGCTACAGGGCAGGTGGACTCTGTGGTTTTTTCCCCACCTGGAAGACCAACTGCCAACAACTAAAGCAATCCTCCCATGTCATGTTCTTGCCCAGATCTCTGGGCTCAGCTCAGCTCACTCTGCTCACCCCTAAAGAATTGCCCACAGAATCTTCTGGATACTCCTGGCTGAAGAAAGCACCAACTACAACCAGAATCTTCCCCTCTGGGTTGAGAGAACCATGAGTTTATGACTTTCTGGATTTAAGGCAATATCTGTGGCTCATCTCATCCCTTTTTGCCTTCTCTTTCTGCTCCCACCAGCACACTTTCAGATGTTTCAATACACATATCCCTCAGTTGCATTTGTGTGTTGACCACGGAATACTTTGTTGAGTTATAGCTGTTCAAATTCTTGAAACTTCAATGGGAGAGACCAAGGGGGTCTCTCACACTGCTATTACTCTGATGTCATCTATTATAAGTTTTCTTTATCTAGCATAAACATGATTTTAGTAACTAGGCTAACAGCTTCACATATAACAACATATTTAATTAACACAAAATTCTCACAACATAGGTAGTATTACCATATGACAGTTGAGGTATCTGAGTTTAGTGAAAGTTATATCTCTCAAAAACCAGTGCAGCACCTGGCCAAGCAGTGGCACAGTAGTTAGAGCATCTGATTGGGATGTGGAGGACCTAGGTTTGAGACCCCGAGGTTGCCAGCTTGAGCGCGGGCTCATCTGGCTTGAGCAAAAAGCTCACCAGCTTGGACCCAAGGTTGCTGGCTTGAGCAAGGGGTTACTCAGTCTGCTGAAGGCCCACGGTCAAAGCACATATGAGAAAGCAATCAATGAACAACTAAGGTGTTGCATTGAAAAACTGATGATTGATGCTTCTCATCTCTCTCTGTTCCTGTCTGTCCCTATCTATCCCTCTCTCTGGCTCTCTCTCTGTCCCTGTAAAAAGAAAAATAACAAAAACAGTGCAGCAAGTATGGGAAATCTATTTCTGTCTCCTTCAAAAGAATTACGTTTGAAATGTACTCACTGAACAGAAAAACTATAGAAAAAATTAATAGAACAAGGAGCTGGTTCTTTGAAAAGATCAACAAAATTGACAAACCCTTGGCAAGACTTACCAAGGAAAAAAGAGAAAGAACTCATATAAACAAAATCCAAAATGAAAGAGGAGAAATCACCACGGACACCGTAGATATACAAAGAATTATTGTAGAATACTATGGAAAACTTTATGCCACTAAATTCAACAACCTAGAAGAAATGGATAAATTCCTAGAACAATACAACCTTCCTAGACTGAGTCAAGAAGAAGCAGAAAGCCTAAACAGACCTATCAGTAGAGAAGAAATAGAAAAAACCATTAAAAACCTCCCCAAAAATAAAAGTCCAGGCCCTGACGGCTATACCAGCGAATTTTATCAAACATTCAAAGAAGACTTGGTTCCTATTCTACTCAAAGTCTTCCAAAAAATTGAAGAAGAAGCAATACTTCCAAACACATTTTATGAGGCCAACATAACCCTCATACCAAAACCAGGCAAGGATGGCACAAAAAAAGAAAACTACAGACCAATATCTCTAATGAATACAGATGCTAAAATACTAAACAAAATACTAGCAAATCGAATACAACAACATATTAAAAAAATAATACATCATGATCAAGTGGGATTCATCCCAGAATCTCAAGGATGGTTCAACATACGTAAAACGGTTAACGTAATACACCATATCAACAAAACAAAGAACAAAAACCACATGATCTTATCAATAGACGCAGAAAAGGCTTTCGATAAAATACAACACAATTTTATGTTTAAGACTCTCAACAAAATGGGTATAGAAGGAAAATATCTCAACATGATAAAGGCCATATATGATAAACCATCAGCTAACATCATATTAAATGGCACTAAACTGAAGGCTTTCCCCCTTAAATCAGGAACAAGACAGGGTTGTCCACTCTCTCCACTCTTATTTAATGTGGTACTAGAGGTTCTAGCCAGAGCAATCAGACAAGACAAAGAAATAAAAGGCATCCATATCGGAAAAGAAGAAGTAAAGGTATCACTTTTTGCAGATGATATGATCCTATACATCGAAAACCCCAAAGAATCCACAAAAAGACTAGTAGAAACAATAAGCCAATACAGTAAGGTCGCAGGATACAAAATTAACATACAGAAGTCAATAGCCTTTCTATATGCCAACAATGAAACAACTGAGGAACTCAAAAGAATAATCCCCTTCACGATTGCAACAAAAAAATAAAATACTTAGGAATAAACATAACAAAGAATGTAAAGGACTTATATAATGAAAACTATAAACCATTGTTAAGGGAAATCGAAAAAGATATAATGAGATGAAAGAATATACCTTGTTCTTGGCTAGGAAGAATAAATATAATCAAGATGGCTATATTACCCAAAGCAATATACAAATTTAATGCAATTCCCATCAAACTTCCAATGACATTTTTTAAAGAAATAGAGCAAAAAATCATCAGATTTATATGGAACTATAAAAAACCCCGAATACCAAAAAAAAAAAAAAAAAAAAAAAAAAAAAAAAAAAAATAGCCAAAGCAATCCTAAAGAAAAAGAATGAAGCTGGGGGCATTACAATACCTGACTTCAAACTATATTATAGGGCCACGACAATCAAAACAGCATGGTATTGGCAGAAAAATAGACACTCAGACCAATGGAACAGAATAGAAAGTCCAGAAATAAAACCACATATATATAGTCAAATAATTTTTGATAAAGGGGCCAACAACACACAATGGAGAAAAGAAAGCCTCTTCAATAAATGGTGCTGGGAAAACTGGAAAGCCACATGCAAAAGAATGAAACTGGACTACAGTCTCTCCCCCTGTACAAAAATTAACTCAAAATGGATCAAAGATCTAAACATAAGACCTGAAACAATTAAGTACATAGAAGAAGACATAGGTACTCAACTCATGGACCTGGGTTTTAAAGAGCATTTTATGAATTTGACTCCAATGGCAAGAGAAGTGAAGGCAAAAATTAATGAATGGGACTACATCAGACTAAGAAGTTTTTGCTCAGCAAGAGAAACTGATAACAAAATAAACAGAAAGCCAACTAAATGGGAAATGATATTTTCAAACAACAGCTCAGATAAGGGCCTAATATCCAAAATATACAAAGAACTCATAAAACTCAACAACAAACAAACAAACAATCCAATAAAAAAATGGGAAGAGGATATGAACAGACACTTCTCCCAGGAAGAAATACAAATTGCCAACAGATATATGAAAAGATGCTCATCTTCTTTAGCTATTAGAGAAATGCAAATCAAAACGGCAATGAGATACCACCTCACACCTGTTCGATTAGCTATTATTAGCAAGACAGGTAATAGCAAATGTTGGAGAGGCTGTGGAGAAAAAGGAACCCTCATACACTGTTGGTGGGAATGTAAAGTAGTACAACCATTATGGAAGAAAGTATGGTGGTTCCTCAAAAAACTGAAAATAGAACTACCTTATGACCCAGCAATCCCTCTACTGGGTATATACCCCAAAACTCAGAAACATTGATACGTAAAGACACATGCAGCCCCATGTTTATTGCAGCATTGTTCACAGTGGCCAGGACATGGAAACAACCAAAAAGCCCATCAATAGATGACTGGATAAAGAAGATGTGGCACATATACACTATGGAATACTACTCAGCCATAAGAAATGATGACATCGGAACATTTACAGCAAAATGGTGGGATCTTGATAACATGATACGAAACAAAATAAGTAAATCAGAAAAAACCAGGAACTGCATTATTCCATACGTAGGTGGGACATAAAAGTGAAACTAAGAGACATTGATAAGAGTGTGGTGGTTAGGGGGGGAGGGGGAATGGGAGAGGGAAAGGGGAGGGGGAGGGGCACAAAGAAAACAAGATAGAAGGTGACAGAGGACAATCTGACTTTGGTGTGGGTATGCAACATAATTGAACGACAAGATAACCTGGACTTGTTATCTTTGAATATATGTATCCTGATTTATTGATGTCACCCATTAAAAAATAAAATTATTATGTCACTACTTACCTATTAAATATCAATATAAATTAAAAAAAAACATAAGAATTAGTTCTTAATATTTAAAATCAGGCTAATTATATAAATTGGCTCCTTGAGTTGGAATTACTCATCTTAGTTGGAAAAAACATATCTGGAAATTGCAAAAGTTTCTCTAAAGCTGAAGGTGGTTTGTCTCAGATAGTAGTCAGAGTCAGTAACAAGGGAAATGGCCCTTTTCTCATGCCTTTGTTCTCGGCATCATTTTTGTTTTAAACTAGTCTTCTGATATTTTGTTTTTCACAGGGGTCCTGTCTTCAGACAAGCTATTTGGGGCCCTCCTCAGAGCAGGCTGTTTTCATAGAGGGCTCTTACCTGAGGCTGTAGGACCAAAAGCTTACTGCATTTACACACCAGACACACCTTTGTAAGCACTATTGTTGGGGTGTTAACCTCTGCATTGTTTCTGGTGCAGGTTTTTTTTTAATTTTTATTAATTTTAATGGGGTGACATCAATAAGTCTGGTGCAGGTTTTAATACATATTTTCATATATGAATGTTTCAAAAGGCCAAACTTGGTGCCAGGTTATATATGCCGATCACCATAATTCATATTATATCCCCTGCTTCAATGAAGGTTCTCTTTAAACCTTTAAATAAAAAATATTTATCAGTGCAACAAACTTTTAATATAGACCCACTTATTGATTTTTGGTTTTGTTATTTGTCCTTTGGTGTTATATCCAAAAAAATCATTGCCAAGACCAATGTCAAGGAACATCTTATCAGTTTGTTATCCTAGATGTTTTATGGTATCAAGTCTTATACAGGTCTTTGATCCATTTTGAATTAATTTTTGGGAATGGTCCAATTTTTTTTTCTTTATGTGTTTACTTAATTTTTCCAGCACCATTTATTGAAGGGACTATTTTTTTCCTCATTTAATTTACTTGGCTTCTTTGTGTATTATTAATAAGGGATTAATTCTGAGCTGTCCATTCTGTTCCATTGGTATATGTGCATATTTTTATGCCAATGCAATACTATATTTATTACTACAATACTGTTTGATTACTGGATGCTTCCAGTTTTGCTCTTCTTTATCAGGACTGCTATTTTATGTGTGTGTGTGTGTGTGTGTGTGTGTGTGTGTGTTTCTATAAAATTTTGGGACTGATCCTTTTATTTCTATAAAAATGCCATTGAAATTTTGACAAGGATTGCATTGACTCTAAATAGCTTTGAGTAGTTTGAAGATGTTAACAATATTACTTCTTATGATTTATAAACATGGGATGTTCTTTTATTGGTTTGTATCTTTTCTTTCAGCAAACTCCTACAGTTTTAATTGTATAGATATTACACTGCTTTGGTTAAATTTATTCCTAGGTGTTTTATTTTAATTTTTTGGTGCTGTGGTGAATGTGATAATATTCTTATTTCTTTTCGGACATTTTATTATTAGTATAGAGAAATGCAATTGATTTCTATATGTTTATTTTATAGCCTGTGATTTTATTGAATTATTTGATTAGTTTCAACAGGTTTTTTTTTTAACTTTTTTTATATTTTCTATTTATAGTATCATATCATCTGCAAATAATGACAATTTTATCATTTTCTTTCTTTGTTTTGGATGACTTATTTCTTTATTTTCCTAATTTCTTTAGGTAAGATTTCCAGTACTCTGTTGAATAAGAGTGGTGAGAGTAGGAATGTTGCGGTCCAGCCACGATGAATCTATTATGGAGTCTTCGAATGGGAAAAGCTATGGAATTGAAATAAATGATAAACAAGGACTTAAAGATATATATAGAGAGAGATGGGTTCAGGAAGACGCCATGGCAAACACTCTCTACTGTTCCTTAGCCGTAATATGCCTGCTCCCAGAAACACATCCACTTTTATTCATAGAAAAAATGTGGTCCATCAGCAATTCAATTAAGTTTCCAAGGCAACGCAAAGACAACCCCCACCATACCATCCAAATCTACTTTACACTAATAAGAAACTAGCTTCCAGCCTCTTCTGGAGAACATGAGTGAGACAGATGAGAATCAGGTGTAGCTCTTTTTTAACTAGGCAAATGAGGTGGGGTTTGGGATCAGCACCTCTGCCCAGATTGCAAAAATACCCTGTTTATTTATTCGGTCCCCAACATAGGAATTCTTGTATTTTTTTTGTTTGTTTTGGCTTATCTAAGTGAGAGGAGGGGAGGCGGAAACAGACTCCTTCATGTGCCCCAACTGGAATCCAGCCAGCAAGCCCTACCCATCTGGGGCGTTACTCCATTGCAACTGGAGCCATTTCTTAGTGCCTGAGGCAGAGTCCTTGGAGCCATCCTCAGCACCTAGAGCCAACTCGTTCTAACTGAGCCATTGCCACGGGGGAGGGAGGATGTGAAGTAGAGGGGGAGGGGTGGAGAAGCAGATGGGCACTTTTGTGTGCCCTAACTGAGAATTGAACCCGGGACTTCCACACACCGACCTGACATTCTACCCCTGAGCCAACCGGCCAGGGCAGAATTCTTGTTTTGCTCCTGATCTTAGAGAAAAAACTTTCAATTTTTTTCTCATCGAATATAATGTTAGTCGTGAATTTGTCATATATTACCTTCATTGTACTGAGTTATATTTCTTCAATATTTAGGATTTAAGGGTTTTTATCATGGAAATATATTGTATTTTATCAAATACTATTTATTCCCATCTGTTGGGACAATTATGTGATTTTTATTTTTCATTCTATTAATGTGATGTACCACACATTTTGATTTGCATATGTTCAACCATCTTTGCATTCCAGTGGTAAATTTTATTTGGACATGGTGTATTATACTTTTTAATGTTTTCCTTTTAAATTTTTAATTTTTTTAAGTATACTGGTATACAATATTATATTGATTATATTAGTTTCAGGTGCACAGTATAGTAATTCAACATTTTTATATCTTACAATTTGATCACTCCATTAATTCTAGTAATCATTTATCACCATGTTAACTTGTTACAATATTATTGACTTTATTTCCCTTCAGCTTTTCACTCATTTCCCCACACCCTCCCTAGTGATAACCATCCCTTTAGTCTCTGTTTCTATGAGTCTCTGTCTCTTTTTTTTATTTATGATTCTACATATAAGTGAAACTTTATGGCACTTGACTTTCCCTGCCTGACTCATTTCACTTACATAATACCCTCTAGATCCACCCATGTTGTCAAAAATGGCAAAATTTCATTTTTTTATTGCTATGTCACATTTTACTATACATCTAAACATATAATCCCACTCTATATCCATTCATCCATCAATTGACTTTTAAATGTGTTCTTGAATTAAGTTTGAAAGGAGAAATTGCTGAGGCCTCTATGATACTCATTGTCTTTCCATTTTCATTTGTTTTGAGATGTTTTGTGATTTCCCTCTTGATTTCTTCTTTGTCCCATTAATTTACACATATTTGTGATTTTTTTCTAGCTTTTTTCTTGTTTTTAATTTCTACTTTATACCACAGTGGCCAGAAAAGATACTTGGTATGATTTCAGTCTTTAAAATTTTTTAAGACTTGATTTGTGACCCATCTTATGATCTATCCTGGACAACGTTCATGCAAACTAGAGAAGAATGGGTTTTTTGCTGCTGTTGGATGGAATGTCATATATATACATATACATATACATATACATATACATATACATATACATATATGTACTATAAATACTAATATTGTATTTTATTAGTATCAACATATACTTTAATTGCACATAAATGCTTCATATCTTATTTTATAGCTATACTACATCCTGATTTATTATACATGGTGGAGCAAATGTAGGTATACAAATGTTAATATGCAAAACACAGAATTTATTTTTGTTTTATAATTTATTAATTATTGCATTATTTTTCATACAAACAACTGTAAGCCTTTGTTTACTCACCCTGTATACAGATGCTTTAAAAAGAGGAAAAGGGAATCTCTAAACTCATTAAGTTGTATATATTATGTATAATTTTTTTTGTATGTCAAAATTGTTTTTAAAGAAGAAATGGGGAATTTATTAAGAAATGGATTTTAACCAATATAAATAGATTAAAATGTCATATTTTGCTATATATATATTAGTTAGGATGCACTCCACAGTTCCAGTAAGCATGGAATTATAAGATGCTTTTATCAAGACTTGTATCTTGGTAGAACCGGAATCTGAATGTTATTCTCTGATGAGAATAGCTACTGAGAAAAATTGCCTGAGTGTTCTCTTACATTTAATTAAATATTAAAAGTATGTGCTGAAATAGTGTACTATTTTTCATAGCTCTATTTAAGCAGGAATGCATAAGCCTGAATTTTAGAATAATTATCAATGCAAAACTGTGACCATCCAAATCAACGACATATGTATAATTAGTCCAAATATATACACTGATGTGATGATAGAAGCGTCATTCTGAGAACTGAACTTGGTTATTAATTTGTGAAGTTGAAACATTTCCACACTACTGAACATCACAGATCTAGATAGATAATGAGACCCCATTTCAGGAGATAATATGATATATGTTTTAATCTGTCTGATTTAGGGAGAGAGTATATTCTAGCAAATTTTCTCAGTACTTATGTAGTCAGAGGGATATATTTTAAAAGTTGTGCTCAATTTTTTATCTTCCTGGTAGTGAATGATATTTGAGCCCTAAGACGTCCATTTGTGAGACCACTTGGGCTTCCAAGAATTGGTATAGGATGTTGAGAATTTGAGAAACTTTTCACAGTAATCATATAGCTGGAAATTGAAGTCAAAGAACTCTTAGAAAGAGTGTCTCTGTGGATGTATTTTTTTATGAAATCTGTGAGTGCTGCCCTATAAAATTTGATTGATATACTCATTTAAATTGGGGATTTTGCAGGTGGGAAATCAGGCCTATTGTGCATTATCAAATTTAGTGGGTAGACATTTATCCTACCTCTTAACATGATATCACAACCAAGCTGTAAGTTTTCTTGTCTTGGGATTCAGGAGATAAAAAGGTTGAAGGAGATAAATAGGGAAACTGTGGGCAAAGTTGGTGCTAGAATTCTAAGTTTCTTAAGCAGATGGTATGTTCTGAGTTCACTTATTTAAGAGATGTTAGACAATATTATATTATCTCCCCATAAACACCTTGATGGAAAGTTCCCATGGATCATTAGGGTGTTTCCATCAGATATTTCCACCTGCATGTATGCTTTATGCAAGAGGCATTATTTGAAAAGTAGTTAAAGGCATAGCTTTTAACATCTAGACACATATATTCAAGTTCCAACATTGTATCTTTACATTTTTATGAATTTGGGTAAGTTATATTTTTGTTTTTGAAAAGAAACAAAAACCGTTTACATGCATCATAGTTGTATTTGTGAAGATTAGACAAGATAATTTTAAAATCCCTTGAAATTCCATATAACTCAATAACTGTGAGCTGCTATTTTATGTAGCCATGTTTGATCAACTAAGGCATCCAGGGAATGTCAACAGTGCCCTATGCCTTATGTATAATGTGAAGTAATACTGCTGTATAGTAGATGAAAATGTATCCATGATTCTGGTTCTCTGAATGAAAGCATGTTAATTCAGGATAGTCCATAATTCCCTAATTTCCTCTCCTACACGTATGGACTCTTCACCCCTATCCTTGATGCCACACACTTTTCTCCTGAATGCCATATTATGTACTCAGGTCCAGGGAATGAATACATGATAGCTTTATGCATGATGATCTAGTGGTAATCAGGAGTTTCTGGAAGCATGAGATAAAGACCTGATTTTCTGGCACTATCCAGATCCCTGCTGTAATAAGTAAGGCAACTGTCACTAAAAAAAAATCACAATATGATGTGGTTCAACACAATAAAAGTTTATTTTTTTAAAAAATTTTAAAAATTTTATTTATTCATTTTAGAGAGGAAAGAGAGAGAGAGAGAGAGAGAGAGAGAGAGAGAGAGAGAGAGAAGGGGGTAAGAATAGGATGCATCAACTCCCATATGTGCTTTGACCAGGCAAACCCAGGGTTTTGAACCAGTGACCTCAGTATTCCAGGTTGATGCTTTATCCACTGCTCCACCAAAGGTCAGGTCAAAGGTTTATGTTTCATGGAAATGTTAGGTGCAGGAAGGATAAGGTTCCTCCAAATAGTGATTCAGGGATAGTATTGAGAAAAAGAATTATTATACAGTAATATTACAATATCCTACCATTTTCTCCATACATTTTAGCATCCAGTATATTTCATGTCTACCTAATAGAAGAAATTTAGACTAGGATTATTGTGGGACTATATACAAAGATCTTTTCATGAATTTTGGAGGATAGTAAATCTACCTTGTTCATCTTTATTTCATTTAAACTAAATATTGACTCCATACAAACTAAAAATGCTTTCTTTCTTGTTATTCCTCTAGCCGTTAATACTTGCATTGCCTATGGGAAATATTTGAGAATTATAAGAAGGATAAACTGGTAAAATAAGACTGTTTCACAACTGAAGTTGTGGGCAAAAATCAAATTCTGAACTGAATAATTAAATGAATATAGTATTATTATTATTATTTTTACAAACCACTTGCATGTAAGTCTCCTGCTTCATTGGATAACTTGCTATTTTTCTTTTGCTACATTTGGCAGTCTTTGATATCTTTGATGACAAGTTAAGCATTTGCCCTGATCCATTTAGCATTCTGCTTGTAACGAGCATTGAACTATAATATGTAATTTTCTGGTCTCTTTTTATTAAATAGTCATGTGTGGTGCATATTATAGTGTTCTAGACCACTTATTGGTTAACCATTTTCATTTAAAGTATTAATTCTAGCACCGACTCTTGAGTCACTTGTTTCTTCTCAATTTTCATGGCACCTTCATAAATTCAATCTATCAATTAAGTTGACTAAATTGCTTGTGAATATTAACTGCCTCTGACTGGTAACATATTATTACTTGAGTTCGCATAAAAATGAAGTAGACATTGGCAAGGCTTTCAAGGTTGGGTAAGGTTTGTTCATGTAAAGAGGAGAAAGGTCAATTCAGGAGGAAAATGAGAATGAACAATGGTGTCTTTGGGGAATCCCTTCAGAGACAAGTTAATAGGCAGCAAACTTCTCTGAAGATTATGTATCTTTCTTCTAGAAAGGTAGATTAAGGCCAGACTAAGGAGGGCTTTTTAACATTAAGTTAAGGAATTTCAGATGTTTTATAAGTGTTTCAGGAGGATTATTTTTCATTTTATTCCTTAATTATAGTTTACATTCAATATTGTTTAGTATTGGTTTCAGATGCACTGCATAGTAGTTAGACAGATAGTTTTCAAAGTATTCTCCCCTACCCCAATATTTCCAATACCCACCTGACACAATACATAGTTTTTACAATATTATTGACTATATTTCTTCTGCAGTATTTTACATCTCCATGACTCTTTTGTAATTACCAATTTGTAATTTTAATCCCTTTACAGTTTTCACCCGTTCCCTCAGCTCCTCTCCCCTCTCAGAACCATCAATCTGTTCTCTCTTATCTATGAGTTTGTTTCTGTTTTATTTGTCCATTTATTTTGTTCTTTAGATTCCACATGTAAGTAGAATCTTATGGTATTTGTCTTTCTCTGACTGACTTATTTCAACAAGCATAATATCATCTAGGTCTAGTCATGCTGTCAAAAATGGTAAGATTTCATTCTTTTTATGGCTAAGTAATATATTCCACTATATACTCATACTATTTTTTTTAATTCACTTATTTACTGATGAACACAAGGGTTGCTTTCATATCTTGGCTACTTATTGTAAATAATGCTGCAATGAACATAGGGGTACATATATTCTTTCAAATGAACATTTTCGATTTCTTCAGATATATTCCCAGAAGTGGAATTGCTAGGTGATATGGCTGTTCAATTTTTAAACTTTTGAGAATCCACGATACTGTTTTCCATAGTGGCTGTACCAATCTGCATTCCCATCAGTACAATTATTATTTAATCATTATGCAAGATAAATGGCTGGAAGAAGGATGGAGGAAAACCAATTAGGAGGTTGTACTAACTTAGCCTAAAAGTTTATTTACCTATATTTGGGTAGAGGCAGATAAAGTGAAGCAAAAACAATAAATTCAAGAGATATTTGAAGGAAAAACTGAAAAGGCCCATTCCAGTTTATACTATATCTATGTAAAATGTATTATATTTATGGGGTTTCAAATTTACAAAGCATTTTTTTCATATAAAAGAAGCCAAAAAAGGATTTTGAGTTTCAATCATGAGTAATTCAAATAACAATGGAGCCAGTAATAGAAAGAATGTACGCATCTATATATGTATTATCTATCTATCTATCTATCTATCTATCTATCTATCTATCTATCTATCTAATCTATCTGCTAGAACATAAGCTATATCTGTTAAGAGCTAGATATTAATTAATTTGAACTCAAAGGATAGTAAGATAATCAAGTTGAGCAATTTAGCTTTCATTAGAGACATGGACTGTAGGAAACTGTAGCCAGAGTTGGAATTATAACTTTTTAAAAATATCCTCTAATGAAGTGGGTGTTGATTATAGTCATTTCTGCCTCAACCAAGCAGTGCACACCTAGTTTTGGTGGAACCTTGGTTTCTATTATTTCTACATTTTTATGGCTATCTCTATACTATAACTCATTTGATTATTTTAATTTAAGAAAATTTTGATAATAGAAAAATTACCTATTTTTTAATTTTATACAGAAAATTAAATTTAACAGGGTGACATTGATCAATAAGAGTACATAGGTTTCAGGTAAACATTTCTATAGCATTTGAACTGTTGATTATGTTGTATACCCATCACCCACAGTCAAATCATTTTCTGTCACCTTATATTTGTCCCTCTGTTCTTACTGAGACTACATATGTAGCTAACCATAAAGCACAAATTTCTAAGTTTACAAGATAACCGCTACTCCTGCCCAAATCTTAAAACTAATATTAATACATATTTATTTAAAGAAGAGTTCACAATATTGAAAAGTTTATCATTACTTGAGCTACCTTTTGATTATTCAGAATATAATGCTAAACTTAAATAATAACCCAGTAAGCATTCTGGTTTGTTTTTGTTAGTGTTTTGACAGTCTCGTGCCTGCTGGTTACCAGTTCCTTAGGCTTTGTAGCACAACAAAAGCATTGCTTAGATGAGAATTCACGTTTACCATTTCTCTTTCTAATATCAGGTCAGTTTAAATTAAAAATGATTCTTCAAGTTTTACATAATACAGCATTGTGTTTCAGTCATGTTGATTCATACCTTCCAAGTATTTCCCTATTTATAACATCTGTATTATTCCCATTGTTTTGGTTAGTACAGAAGCATAAAATGCATTTATATATTTATCAATGTAATGTGATAAGGTGCCAAGGAATTGCAAAAATTGTTAACATTAGTATATTAAAAGGAAGAGTCAAGCTCCTTACCTCTCCTTTCTGAAGAGAAAAAAAAAGCCCTAAAGAGAAAGATTAAAGAGGTAAAAGTTAGTTAGTAACTAATCATAGTTTAACTATAGTTCTCTGGAAGGACTGAGGCCACTACTTGTTAGAGCAAAGAGGATAAAACTTATCTGAAAACTTCCTCTTCCCCTTCCTTAAGAGCCTTTAGGAGACACTGTTTACATATCTTAATTAAAAATTACTACACTGATTCTAACTCTTCCTTCCCTCCTGGAGTCCTGAGAGTGATGTACACCCCTAGACAAAGGGATCACGAGTCCACTCCCCTTGCTTGAAAAACCTGCATTCTGTAACATTTTATATGCTTTCTAATAATCATCCCTTTTGAAGATCTTTATATGTATAAAACTTGTTAGGTTTCCTAATAAGCTAGCCCCAACACTTTTAGCAAAGGTAATTTCATTTAGCTTCTCTCCTTATCCTAAGCTAAACATTCTGTAGCAGGAATAGGTGGTAGACTCTAGAAGATTTGGGAATGTCTTTGCCAGGTATGTAAAACATTTATCACTACTGTGTTATCTTGTGGTCTTGATGTGCGGGAATGCTTTTTCCTTCTAATAGATCTTATAGATAGATGTAAGCTTGTTAGTAATGGACTATTGTACCATGCTCCCTCCTTACCCACCTCAACCAGTGCTTGATTTTGTATTAAAGAAGGCTCAGAACTGTATGAGGACCTACATGATTTGAGACAGTGCCCCATGTACCTAGCCAGCTGATTAATAAATCTCCTCCTAAAATTTCTTCTGTATCCTGCGTTGGTGTCTCTATGTAACCCACAGGTTGCAGTACTTTCTAACGATAAATATGCTGAGACAAGTTGAAAATATTGCAATAAAGCCTAAGGATCCCTTCATTTAATTTGAGAATTACAACTGTCTCCAAAATAGTGTCCAAAGTCAATTTTTAAAACAGAATTATTTATATTATTGAAAAGGAGATTAACAAATAATATCCTTTTTTTGTATGCAAAAGCAAAGAAGCAGTTTTACACAAAGACATGCTATAGTACCCAACTGGAGTCTTCTCTTATTTGTTCCAATTTATATCTAATACTTAATGCATCAGTGCTGTCCTTCCCCTCTCAGAAGTCTCTTTTAATTTCATTCACCATTACAGTGATTCATTATCCTTGTCCTCCTGCTTTTCTGATCTAATGCTTTATTGCATATTCCTATAATAGTTTTCTTCAAGCACCACTTCTAATTCCTGGCCATTAATGACTCTGTCTCCATTTCACATTTCAAAATTTGCCTTTCCTCATCAATTCTAGGAGTTTTTAGCTACCTTTCATTGCTCATTTGCAGTTGATGACTCTGAATGTTCCCCTTTATATTTGCCCTCTCATCATGGGTCAACAATCATAAACAATTGATAAGGAAAACAGACTAGGCACTCAGGGTAATCCACACAAAGAGAAGTTAGAATTGCAGAGTTAATACTTAGCAAGTGTTTTTAAACCTCAGACCTATTGATACTTTGAGCTGGCTAATTTTTTATTGTGCAGGGCTCTCCTGTGCAATGGAGAATGTTCAGCAGCATTCCTGGCCTCTGTCATCTAAATGCCAGTAACAGCCAACCCAGCCTGAGTTGTTACAACTAAAAATGTCTCCAGACAATGCCAATGTACCCTGGGAGCCAAAATCATTCATAGTTGGGATTTATAGAATCACTTGTGAGGTCCATTTGCTTTGAATCTAGAACAGTTTTCAGCTCACAACTACATTTTTAGGTCTTCAAATAATTAGTATTGCCATTGGCACATTAGATGTAGCTCATGATGTCTTTTCAAAGCCATTTTATCCTTAATTCTTTAAGCAACTGTAGTTCTATTAGAGCCTTTTGTACTGAGATTTACTGCAAAACAAGATTTAGTTTATATATGAAATTCAGGAACCTATAGGATATCAGACACCTGAAACTCGATATGGTTAGATATGCTGCTGTATTATGGGAACAATATTGGAAGAAGTATTTGGGAATTTGTATAGTGACCTAGAAAGCCGAGTTTTAAAATTGACAAAAGAGACTGACTAACAACAATCCTAGGATGACTGATGGTAATGACTGTAAATATTTACCCTGAACCAAAGAAAGATATCTGCATATGGCGTTCTGCCATTATTTTAATGAGAGTATACAATTATAACACATTCCTGGAAAGAAACGAAGTTACTATACATTGAGTAACTCTAAGTGTATTGATATGTTATTACATTTTAAATCATCTATATATAACTAGTTACTCGTATATCTAGATTAGACCTTTCTTTTGAGCTCAGTAACACACCTCCAACTGCATACTTCATATTTCTACTTCAGTTCAATACATCTGAAGTTAGCAATTGCAAAGTGAAATTTTAAATTTTCTGTGCTTTCCCACCACCTGTTTCTTTGCCTGCCTAAGTTAATCTTTAACCACTCTCCCCTTGCTCATTGTAAAGGTTTGAAAAAAAGGCCAAACTTCATTTGACACTCTTCTTACTGAAAGAGGGATCTATGTTCAGTTCTCTTGAATCTGGGTGTTCCTTTGATTTCTTTCCAACAGTAAGGTATTGCAGAGTAATGATGTGTAATCTTCAATGCTAGAATAGAGAAGGTAATGAAGTTTGGATTGTTTGCTCACTGAAGGCTTCCTCAGGATTTTCCTCTCAGAAGTCATCTGCATGCTTTTTAAGAAACTCAAGCTACATGGAGACACCCCATGTCAGTACTTTGATTGACAGTTCCAGCTCAGCACAGCCTTCAAATTATCCAGTGCGGTCATCAGATATGTAGGTAAAAAAGGCTCCATATAATTCCAGGTCCTGGTCAGTTGAATTACTCCAAACCCATTTGTTTCTTTCCAGCTAAGGCTCCAGATAAATCATCTCTGCTTTGCCCAGTCTAAATCCCTTATCCACAGAATCCATGAAAATAATAAAATGGTTGTTTGTTTTATGACATTAAATTTTGCCTGGTTTGTTATGCAGTGACAGTAGCTACAAAACTTAACTAGCATTATTTTAGTTCCTAAAGAGCCCTGAGTTCTCTGACTTTAGTGCCTATAGTAAATGTGATTGCCTGGGCATCCATTCCTCTGCTGCTATGAATATGGGATCACAGTGCCTCCTTTCTTTGGAAAATCAACGTTTGGGGGCAGGGGCTGTCTTTCCTGGGAAACTGCATGTCTACCATGGCTGCAATACAGATTTCAGCCAATGAATGAGTAATACACTGTTGTACAGGTACAAAAGGTCAGCCCCTTACTTCATGAAAGGGAGAGTTCTATAGAATACTATATGTTCAAGAGCCCTTCCCCTATGGACTAGGCCAAGTGTAGTCTGTACCTGAGAACACATTCTCACTCAGCTTTTGCCCCTTCCCTATTCTGCTTCCCTCCTTCTCTTCCCTAAAGGGAAATTCCTCAATAAATTATGTACCTAAAAATACCTTTTTGGGCTCTGCTTCTTGGAAATATGACGTAAGATGGAGCCTTTCTGCGCACGGGCTTTCTCAGTTGAAATGTCCTGTTCCAGGATCATGCATGGCTGGCTCTTCCCTGTACTTTGCATCTCAGCATACTCGCCACAACCTAAAACAGGAAGAATTGCTTACAAGTTGGTTTCCTTGCTCCCCATTTTCATGATTTTCTTTCCTATCACTCTGTTGATTTCTTCATATAATTTCTCAATATGAAGGCTTATTTTTTATTAATTTAATACACTTTAATGCATGTACTTCTTTCTGTTCTAATGAGTATGAGGACTATGGCTTTTTTCATTCACTGTTGCATTCTCAGTGTTTATAACACTATGCCTGATAGATAGCAGTTCTCAATAAATGTATGTTGAATATGCACATGATTAGAAAGATACATTTCTTTAGAACATAATCAAAGATGCATAGAAAGACACATTTTACGAAATGTATTGATAACATTAAATGATAAAAGCTGAATTTCCCATACAACAATATGCTATTGAAAATTTATATTGCCTGACCTGTGGTGGTGCAGTGGGTAAAGCACCTACCTGGAATGCTGAGGTTGCCAGTTAGAAACTCCAGGCTTGTGGGTCAAGGCACATACAGGAAGCAACTATGAGTTGATGCTTTCCAATTCTCCCCACCCCTTCTCTCTCTTTCTCTCTTCTCTCTGAAATTAATAAATAAAATCTTAAAAAAAAAGAAAATGTGTATTAATTATTACAAGTAATACTTGACAACAATTTTATAATTCTTTTAATTCAAATGGCATAAACATAACCATTAAACATTCATTAAGCAAATCAGGATACAAAACTACAAATAATATTAATATCTTAGTTATGTGAGCACACATTGGTATATACACACAAACACACATACAGACTGAAAGAAATACACTAAAGTTTAGCGATCAATATGAGTGGGTGATATTATTGTTGAATTTTATTTTCTTCTTTAAAATCTCTTCTTGAAGCTTTTAAAATTTTCCAAATTATCTATAATAAACATGAATACCTTTTATAAATAGAAACAACATCCAATTAAAGCATTGTGAAACAAAATATCTCAGGTATTTGAGGGCAATATAACACGAGTGGTTGCTGCTTATATTCTCTTCCTAATGTAGTTGTTGAGGATTTTAAATATGTTTCTTACAAATATGATTGATTGAGTGTCTTACCTGGCCACTAGACAGATATTAGGGGATGTGCTATAAGTTTCCTTTTAAAAGTTGTGCTGAGGCCCTGGCGGGTTGGCTCAGCGGTAGAGCATCGGCCTGGCGTGTGGGGGACCCTGGTTCGATGCCCGGCCAGAGCACATGGGAGAGGCGCCCATTTGCTTCTCCACCCCCCCTCCTTCCTCTCTGTCTCTCTCTTCCCCTCCCGCAGCCAAGGCTCCATTGGAGCAAAGATAGCCCCGGGCGCTGAAATGGCTCCTTGGCCTCTGCCCCAGGCGCTAGAGTGGCTCTGGTCGCTCGTGGCGGAGCGACGCCCCCGGAGGGGCAGAGCATCGCCCCCTGGTGGGCAGAGCGTCGCCCCTGGTGGGCGTGCCGGGTGGATCCCGGTCAGGCGCATGCGGGAGTCTGTCTGACTGTCTCTCCCCGTTTACAGCTTCAGAAAAATACAAAAAAAAAAAAAAAAAAAAAAGTTGTGCTGAAAGAAGTAAATACTAAGTTATCTATCTACCTAGTGAGAAGTCCAGGAACTATTTGAGGAGGTAAGGAATACTGGGGGATCACATGGGAGACTCCAGGTGTAGCTATGGGGAACATGTGAATGGAAAACAGATAAGGAGAAGGATTATAGGAGTCATCCTTAAGAGGAGCAGATACCTTCTCTAAAACAAACTGCTAAGGGAAGCTACTGGAACTAAGAAATGCAAAAAAAATCTCGACTTTTCCCAGAAAATACCCTTAGGCATGGCTGGTTAAATGTTAGGCTAAAGCAGGATATTAGCACTCAGAATTCTCTGGCCCTGGTCATCATTTGCTCATTCATGGCATCTTGAGGAGAACAAAAAGAACTGTCCTTCACGTTGTACACCAATTATGGTTTTTTTTTCCCTGCAATTTAACCTGCTAGGGTTTCAGATCATGGAACTTTAGGAAGAAATGATGATGGTTTAAGCAGCTACAGTGACCTTCCTTGGTAACCTAAGGCACATTTTTCAATGACTGAAAGCTTTGAAGAAGGGCAGACATTGTTGTGTGTTCCTAATTTGTGTGCACTTTTGTTGCTTGCTTAGACTGTGTAAACATATTTTCAAAGACCATTGTAACTTCTTCAAATCTAAAACTTGGAATTATGCCAAAACAATGGAATCTCCATTTGGGAACTAACACATCAATCACAGTTGGTGGTAGTTGTCTTATTGATTTCTTATTTACACAAAACCAGTGGACCTTTCATGCAAGCATATTATAAACATAAAATATATTTTCATATATTTCTGGCCAAGCATTTTCTCCAAATACCTGTTTTAAGATTAAAATTAAATTTATTTTAAAAATGTTTTCAGCTTGTACTGCTCTGTGTGTGCTGTCTTATATTTATGTTTTGTACATATTTCTATGCTTTGAAAATTTATTATTTTTCTAGAAATTCTTTTTTTGAGTTTTATGAAGATATATATTTTTGGTGTTACAATTATTAAGCATGTACTGCCTGCATTTTAGTTTCTACAAAAGCCTCTCCTCTTGCCTCTGACAGCTATTTACATTGTTCCTTCATCACTCCACCTGTACCTCATGCCAATTCTTTGGGTTTCTAAGCTTTCTGTGCTCCTCTAATAGTTTCCATTTGCTTCTGAAGGATCCTCAACAACCACCCCATTTATACCCTTCAAAGTTTTATGTGTTGTTTTGTTTCATTTTTTTCAAAAGGTGTCCTGGCTTGTTCACCGATACATATTAGAAATAGGCTGACATTCAAAATTAGGACTCAGAGAATGTGATGACAGTTTTGCTACCTATAGATTTACTCCTGCTTCTGGTGGAAGTCTGTATAATATTTTCATGGAAAACAAAAAAATTATCTCTCTGATTTTTACTTTTTTTTAAGCATTTAAGCTTTTTTTTTTTTTTTTTTTTTTTTTTTTTTTTTTACAGAGACAGAGAGAGTAAGAGAGAGGGATAGACAGGGACAGACAGACAGGAATGGAGAGATGAGAAGCATCAATCATTAGTTTTTCGTTGTGCATTGCGACACCTTAGTTGTTCATTGATTGCTTTCTCCTATGTGCCTTGACCGCGGGTCTTCAGTGGACCGAGTAACCCCTTGCTCAAGGCCAGTGACCTTGGGTTCAAGCTGGTGAGCTTTTGCTCAAACCAGATGAGCCCGCGCTCAAGCTGGCGACCTCAGGTCTCGAACCTGGGTCCTTCCGCATCCCAGTCTGAAGCTCTATCCACTGCACCACTGCCTGGTCAGGCAGTATTTAAGCTTTTAATCATCTATGTTTATTAGGTTTTATTGTTGATCAGCAAATAAACACCTTAGAATGTTTTATTAATATATAATTTTGACAATTAAAAAAATTTATATGAAAATATATAGAACATAATCTATATATTAAGTTCATACATAGAGAAAGAATAATAGGTAATATCAGACCTCTAATAATTTTCTGGATTTTCATTTTCCTAAAAAGATTTTCAATGTCATTCGATGCCTGTCCTATGCCTTTCTTTCATTGCAATTTAGTATGTTAATACACTGAGGAACAATTTTTCTTCATTTTCTGTTGCATGAGGTTTTAGAACTGTTTCTATATATTTCTGCATCACTGATTCCAAATCTGAAATCTGTTTTTTGGTGCATGCTCAAGTTTTTATGCAATTTTACATTTTTTGGTTACAGTTAATGGCATGCATTGGTTTTTTAAATTGGAGTTACAGGGCAACGACTCTTGGATTGAACATAACCACAAGGCAATTAATGTTTTACAAACATCATTTTTACATAATTGTAGTTGTTTTTAAATGTAAAAAATTATTATCTGATAAAAACACCCTCTTATTTTAAGATTGAATCATGCCTTCTTCGAGTAGGCATAAATGTAAGAACAGTCCTGACACTTTCTGTTATATATGTGGCTATTACACACTTCAACGTCAAAGGCGCACTGCCTCATCATTTGTGACACGTGCATATATTGCCTATTTTCAAATTCCCCTTGGTGATCAAGACAAGAATTGGGCTCCTCATATTGTGTATCATAATTGTCAGGAAATGCTTCATGACTGGACAAAAGGAAAACGCAAAGGAATGCCTTTTGGTATTTCCATGGTTTGGTGTGAACCTAAGGACCACAGCAGTGACTGTTATTTCTGTGTGATTCATATAAAGGGAATTGGAAAAAAAAAAAAAACCACAACAAACAAAAAACAAACAAAAAAACCAACCAACCAAACAAACAAACAACAAAACGGCATATGATCGCATATCCTAATATTCCTTCAGCAATACAACCTCTCCCACACTCTGAGGCACTCCCGGTTCCAGTTTTCAATGGTTTTATTTCTTCTAAGGATGAAGAAAGTGAACATGGCGATCAAGTGTATTTTGATAAGATGCATGAGGAAATGGTTGTAGAATCTGAAGGGTCTTCTTCTGATGCCAAGCGGTCATTAACCCCTCAGCAGTTTAGTCAACCCAAATTGAATGACTTAGTAAGAGATTTGGGCCTATCAAAGAAAGCAGCTGAGTAAATAGCCTTCAGGCTTCAAGAAAATAATGTACTTCACCAGTCAGCTAAATTATCCCATTTCAGGAAGCATGAACAAATTTTTGTGGACTTTTTTTCCAAAGACAAACACTTTGTTTACTGTCATGATATCAGTAGTCTTCTCAGCCAGCTAGGTGTTACCACTTACAGTCCAACAGAATGGTGGCTATTTCTTGACAGCTCTAAACGGAGTCTGAAATGTGTTCTCCTACACAACGGTAATGTTTATGCAGCGGTTCCAAGTGGTTATTCAATTCATCTACGAGAAGATTATAATGACATAAAAATTGTCCTTGACTTTCTGAAGTATGAGGAGCATAATGAGATCATTTGTGTGGATCTTAAAATGGTAAATTTCCTGCTAGTACAATAGAGAAATTTCATGAAGTATCCTTGCTTTCTGTGTTTGTGGGATAGCCAAGTTCAGGAGAAACACTGGATACAGAAGGAGTGGCCAAAACATGAAGCTCTGAAAGTAGGGATGCAAAATATTGTGAATGAACCTGTAGTTAATCAAGACAGGATCATTTTCCCCCCACTTCACATCAAACCTGGCTTAATGAAGCAGTTTGTTCAGGCTTTGAATAGAGAAAGTGAATGCTTTCAACATATTATTTCTGCTTTTCCTGCCTTGTCTTTTGAGAAGATAAAAGCAGGTGTATTCGATGGACCTCAAATTCGAACCCTCATACGTGACAAAAAATTTGCTAGGAAGATGAATAAGGAGGAGAAAGCAGCATGGTAGTCTTTCATGGAAGTTACAAAGAACTTCCTTGGCAACAAAAAAAACAGAAAACTATGAACTTCTGGTTCAAAGGATGCTGTTGGCTTTCTGCGACATTAGATGTAACATGAGCATTAACAGTCACCTTGGTAAGTTTCCCGAAAATCTAGGAGCTGTTAGTGATGAGCAGCCTACTGCTGGAGCATCAAACGAGATTGTCCTCAACAAGTACACAAATGCAAGAGCTATAAACACAAATTTTTTTGATTAATTTTAATGGGGTGACATTGATAAATCAGGGTACATATGTTCAGAGAAAACAGCTCTAGGTTATTTTGTCATTTGCTTATGCTGCATTCCCATCACCCAGAGTCCAATTGTCTTTCGTCACCTTCTAACTGGTTTTCATTGTGCCCCTCCCCTCCCCCATTCCCCTCCCTCTCTTCCCCTCCCCGTAAGCCCCACACTCTTGTCCATGTCTCTGAGTCTCATTTTTATGTCCCATGTCCCTCCTATGTATGGAATCATATAGTTCTTAGTTTTTTTCTGATTTACTTATTTCGCTCAGTATAATGTTATCAAGGTTCATCCATGTTGTTATAAATGATTCAATGTCATCATTTCTTATGGCTGAGTAATATTCCATAGTATATATGTACCAAAGCTTTTTAATCCACTCGTCCTCTGATGGACACTTGGGCTGTTTCCAGATCTTCGCTATTGTGAACAATGCTGCCATAAACATGAGGGTCCATTTCTTCTTTTCATACAGTGCTATGGTGTTCTTGGGGTATATTCCTAACAGTGGTATAGCTGGGTCAAAAGGCAGTTCGATTTTTAATTTTTTGAGGAAACTCCATACTGTTTTCCACAGTGGCTGCACCAGTCTGCATTCCCACCAGCAGTGCAGGAGGGTTCCCTTTTCTCCACATCCTCGCCAGCACTTATTCTGTATTGTTTTGTTGATGAGCGCCATTCTGACTGGTGTGAGGTGATATCTCATTGTGGTTTTAATTTGCATTTCTCAATGATTAGTGATGTTGAGCATTATTTCATATGCCTATTGGCCATCTGTATGTCCTCTTTGGAGAAGTGTCTATTTATTTCTTTTGCCCATTTTTGGATTGGATTGTTTGTCTTCCTGGTGTTAAGTTTTACAAGTTCTTTATAAATATTGGTTATTAACCCCTTATCAGAAGCACTGTCAAATATGTTCTCCCATTGTGTAGTTTGTCTTTTTATTCTGTTCTTATTGTCTTTAGCTGTGCAGAAGCTTTTTAGTTTAATATAGCCCCATTTGTTTATCCTGTCTTTTATTTCACTTGCCTGTGGAGACAAATCAGCAAATATATTGCTGCAAGAAATGTCAGAGAGCTTACTGCCTATGTTTTCTTCTAAGATGCTTATGGTTTCATGGCTTACATTTAAGTCTTTTATCCATTTTGAGTTGATTTTTGTGAATGGTGTAAGTTGGTGGTCTAGTTTCATTTTTTTGCAGGTAGCTTTCCAATTTTCCCAACACCATTTGTTGAATAGGCTGTCTTTACTCCAATGTATGCTCTTACTTCCTTTGTCAAATATCAGTTGTCCATAAAGTTGAGGGTTTATTTCTGGGTTCTCAATTCTGTTTCATTGATCTATATGCCTGTTCTTATGCCAGTACCAGGCTGTTTTGAGTACAATGGCCTTGTAGTATAACTTGATATCTGGAAGTGTGATACCTTCCACTCTACTCTTCCTTTTCAAGATTGCTGAGGCTATTCGTGTTCTCTTTTGGTTTCATAGAAATTTTTGGAATATGTGTTCTATATCTTTGAAGTAAGTCATTGGTATTTTCATTGGTATTGCATTGAATTTATAAATTGCTTTGGGTAATATAGACATTTTAATGATGTTTATTCTTCCTAACCATGAGCACGATATATGCTTCCAATATGCTTCCACTTGTTTGTATCTTCCCTGATTTCTTTTATCAATATTTTATAGTTTTCCAAGTACAAGTCTTTAATCTCCCTGGTTAAATTTATTCCTAGGTACTTCATTTTTTGTTGTCCAATCCAAAAATGGGCAAAAGAAATAAATAGACACTTCTCCAAAGAGGACATACAGATGGCCAATAGGCATATGAAATAATGCTCAACATCACTAATCATTGAGAAATGCAAAGGGCTTTGGTAATGGTAAAGGGCTTTGATTCCTTAATTTCTCTTTCTGACAGTTCATTGTTAGTATATAAAAATGCCTCTAATTTCTGAGTATTAATTTTATATCCTGCCACCTTACTGAATTCATTTATCAGGTCTAGTAGTTTTTGACTGCGACTTTAGGGTTTTCTATATACAATATCATATCATCTGCAAATAATGATAATTTTACTTCTTATTTTTCAATTTGGATTCCTTTTATTTCTTTTTCTTATCTGACAAACGCAAATTTTTGCCTGAATAGAATTTAAATAAGTTTTACGCAAACTTTATGATTAAAATAAATGTTTTAATATGTTCTATTTTGAAATTGTAGACAAATTCTGATGCAATCATATCTTTTAGTGTATTAGTGTATTTACTGCATGATATAAATTATTTTATTTTCATAAAGATGATGCCCAAGAAGATATTCTACTTCATTATGTTAAACTAAATGTTGAAAATTTTACAATAAGATGAAAACCTAAAATCTTGAATTGCAAAATAACTGTAGCTTACAGAGAAAAACTAATGTCAGATATGAGATCAGCACACTTGAATTAGGTAAGAACAAGTGTTTTTGTGTATGCAACAAAAATTTTGTTCCCCAGTGTAATCATTGCTTTCTAAACTCTTTGTCAAATATCTTTTTCTAGTTTATTATTATGTTGCATGCAATTTTATACTTGACCTAGAGTTGGATGGGACTAAAAGCTAGAACCTCACATAGTCAACAGAGACTAGTTTATTCTGAGACAACACCTTGCTCTGAGTTGTCATATATCATAAAAATTATTCTTTCCAAAGAAATTAGAATGGAAACATTGTTTCAACACATTTTCTGAGCTTCCAGCTGAACAAGAGTAGGAAGGCTATGCTGGGAATATAAAAATAACTAAAAGTCAGTTCTTGTTCTCAAGTGTGTAGAGGAGACATCCTTGTAAGCAAAGCTCAGTGTGAATGGGCCAAGAGAAGGAACAACAGACAGTATTACATTTCTAGGCATATTGTGGAGTAGTGAGTTTGAGAATAAATAAAAGGAGGTTTGGTCTAAAATGAAAGAAAACATATACTTTCAGCTAAGGAATATGGTCTTTATTCTGTAATCTGATGTAATCAATGCAAATTTCTGGGAAGGAGATTAGCTATAGAAAATATATTTTTCACCAGGATGTGGGATGTACTAGCATGGAAGAAGAAATAAGAGATAAGACTTTGGCAGTAGAAATGCAGAGAATAGAATGGATTCAAGAGACTTTATAAAGACAGATGAATAGTTATCAGAAATTGTTTAAAGGGAGAGGTGTTGTCATTTTCCCCAGAAGCAGATCCCTTTAAAACTGCCACATTTAAATCTGTAAAAGTTTACCTTGAGTACTGTTGGTCCCTGATAGACACATGTACTATTTTCCTCTCTTCCTTTGTCTGATTAATTACTCACTATTTTATTCCTAGCTTTCTGATCCCTAATAGTCCTATTCCCAACTTCCCATAGCCATATTGAACATTACATTTTAATGATCTATTAAATAATTAAAGCCAGACTTAATTCACTGGCTTGGTGATATTAGCTTTCAACTTGTTTCTCTGTGATATGGCTTTATGTCTCAATTCTACTAAACATATGTTATAGGCATGGATCAATATTTTTAAAATATGGGAGGAGAAACACATGTTGTAGTAAAATAATGAGTTTATTTTTTTATAAATTTCGGATGCCCATATGATAAACATATGGTGGAAAATATTTGTAGAGTTGGTAATGAGAGTTATCAACTTCAAAGGATGATTTTACCTTGTGATTTGTAGTTTAAATTTAGATTTTCATAAACTGAAAATTATCTGTTAAATCAAGCATATATAATCTGTAAAAATGACAAAACAAAAGCTCTAATGAGTTTTTTGATGATTATTTTGTGCAAATATGTATGATCAATATGTTTTCCTTGGTGTACAGAGATTTATCATATTCTCAAAGAATTATAATATTGTATATTTATTTATATTTTATCATCAGTGATCTGTATTTATTTAAAGCACACTCAGTGGTAAGATTTCCACAACATTTCTTATTAATTTTTTATATACAATTACTAAATTTGAGTTTAAATTTCACGTGACTATTTTTTTTTTTGTATTTTTCTGAAGCTGGAAACGGGGAGAGACAGTCAGACAGACTCCCGCATGCGCCCCACCGGGATCCACCCGGCACGCCCACCAGGGGCGACGCTCTGCCCACCAGGGGGCGATGCTCTGCCCCTCCGGGTCGTCGCTCTTCCACGAGCGACCAGAGCCACTCTAGCACCTGGGGCAGAGGCCAAGGAGCCATCCCCAGCGCCTGGGCCATCCTTGCTCCAATGGAGCCTTGGCTGCGGGAGGGGAAGAGAGAGACAGAGAGGAAGGAGGGGGTAGGGGTGGAGAAGCAAATGGGCGCTTCCCCTATGTGCCCTGGCCGGGAATCGAACCCGGGTCCCCCGCACGCCAGGCCGACGCTCTACCGCTGAGCCAACCGGCCAGGGCACATGATTATTTTTAATAGTGAGAAAAGACATTTCAGTGTAATTAAAAAGGAGGAAATTAAGATAATATTTTTTTGCTGCTTAATTAACTTTTTTTTGCTACCTCAATATTTCCTCATTATTTAGCTTCATGACTTCATTATAATTTATTATGTTCTATATCTATAAAAGTAGTAATAATGAATATACAAACAAGGAGCTATTACTTTATCAACTCTAATTCCTTAAATATTGCTTGAAATAAAGTCTAACGGGCGATAGCAATATTTATGGTGAAAACACTGAATCGTGATTTGATGAGGGTACATTTAGCTGTATATATATATATTTTTTTCTGCTTCTTGACAGGGTCTCTAATTTCTGTATCCCTTCAAAAAATTATAAGATTGTTTTACAGTTCAAAGAGTCTCAATAGGATGTTGCCCTTATTTATAAGTTAGAAAATTAGAATTACCAGACTTAAAATTTAACATCAAGTTGCTTGAATTGTGGATATGTGTTTCCCTTGTCTTTGAAGAAAGCAGTACTCTAATGGTAGTACTGATATTTTTATGTGACTTCTTCACCTATTTCATCTGCTTGTGTATGCAAAGACACTAGAATGCATAAGCAATTCAGTATTCATTATCAGACCACAAATGAAAAATCACAGACTATATTATTATTTCATTATTTTAGTAGAATATCTTAAATTTTAAAACATATCACAAAAGAATAACAAATGAACTTTTGAAGGGCATGTTTCTCTATCAGTGTGATGTAATTCTAATTGCAATGTTAGGAAGATTGACAAAAATTATTCCAAAGAGAAATTCCTCAATTTGCTTAATGTTAGGTAACAATATCCCAAAAGTTAGATAACAATATAAAAAATGTTATTAAAACATTTTTATAAAATCACTCAAATATATGATATATAATTTTTCAAATGCTTATGTGGGTAGAGTGTAATAGGTATCACCTTGTTTCCTCCAACCTGGTGAAGGAAAATAACAGAGGTAATAAACGAGTGTTACCATACATAATACATTTTTAAGAGACTGGGACAGAGTTTCTCTCTAAACTATTCAGTTAAAAGTTCAAGGTTAAAGTGAAGGTGAAATTTTGTCCCAGGTTAAGTGTTTGGGTGTTCTTAATGTTGGTTTAGAAAAAATTAGAGCAAGAAAGTTGGGTTTTAAAGAAGTTTGTCTAAGAGCATTCTCTTTAGATGCCAGCCTGTGTGCTATGGTGAGGGTTTGTTTTATTACCAACTCCAAGAACCAATATTGTTGAATCTATTCTGCATTCTTAGTCTATAGAGAGCTAGACCATCATCTTCATTTCTATGGAATTTTATCATCTGATTCAAATAGGAGATACAGGGTTTCAATCCTGACTTAAATTCATAGGAGGTTTTCTATCTTCAGATGATATTGCAAGCTGATTTTAAAATAATTTATTATCTGTGTTGATTAATGTGAAAAAACTCACATAGTAATATATGGAGGAGCAAGTGGCATAACTTCATTTGTCCATTGATTCATCATTTATCCAAATTTATTATTTTCCAGCCTTTGTTCCAAGGAGAGGTCATTTAACAGTGAACAAAACAGATAAATATCTATCCTCTGAGTTCTTACAAACAAATGGAGAAGGCAAACAACAGAATGAATAAGCAAATTAAGTAGGAAAGTATATAGTGAAAAGTGCTAAGGAGAAATAATAGAAGAGAGCCAGATCAGAGGTATTCTTATTGGAGGACTGCAATGTATATTCTGAAGGAAGAGTAAATGCTAATCAGACTGAGAAAAGAAAAAAAGAATCAATGTGTAATTGTATCTTTAGGTATTAACAAGTATTCTGTTTGTCAACCTACTATAAATTTTAGACATGAGGCAATTATACCAATTACTTTGAAAAAAAAAATAAGACTTTTAGAAAAGACTCCAAATCATCATTTTCATTGTTGTGTCCAATTTCTTAAATTTTTTTTCCATTAAGGTTCTAAAATCATTTATTAGGGAAGGTAGAAATTTCATTAAAGATATACTTAATAGGAATATTGTTTTGGCTACCAAGGAGAAAATGGCATTATACTAACCCTCCAAGTAAACAGAATATATCAAATAATTTTTTGTAAATGTTTGACAAGGGGCACAGTGAGTCTGTGATCCCTGAGAGAAGAGAAACAACAAAATGATCTCTTCCCTGCCCTCATCTTCCTAACAAGCGATAGTTTCTAGACTTCAACCAATAGAAATGAAGCCCAAACAAAGATAGATGTACTATCAGCAGGGCAGAAAGAGATCATCTTTTATGGCTATTGACAAAGCTCTAACTTTGAGGGAATGAATACCAACAAGAAAGGACACTGTTCAGGGAAGCAGTTCTAGAAAGTTGCCTGAGGCTCTACATGAGCGTCTAGCCAAGTAGTGAAACATGTGCTCATTAAAGATACAGGAAGTCAGTCAAAGAGCACTATCTGGAAAAGGACCACAAAAAGGAGCTGTGAGCTGAAAACCACCACTGGTTGCTGAAAGCAGTGAATTCATTGAGTTCTGAATAGCCATAGTGAAGAGAACTTGTTGAAAATACAGTGTTTGATAAAGATTGCAAAAAGTAGAAAAAAAAAGTTGAGCTACCTGGCCCTGGAGTAAAGACTAGTTTGACTTTCCCTAATAACAAGCCTCAAGTTAATTAATCTCATAGAAAAGTAAATTAACTGTCTGCCTAAATGCTCAATATTTTATTAAGGAAGAAAATATCTGTACACTCAAATATGAATCAACATTGTCCAAATGTAATAACAAATAATGATCTATATATAAAGAATTAAAAATTATTTAGCTTAATCTGGAGAAAAATCAAACATTAATCATAATAATAAGCTATAGCTATAGCGGTACTTAAATGAAATATTACATGTACATATTAGAATAGAAGAAAGTTGAAAATCACTGGTAAAGTTATCTTAAGAAGCTAAAAATGTAGAAAAAAACTGAACTTAAATGCCAAAAGTTAGTTCATGCAAATGTTAATATCATGAAATATATGCATAGAACATGTAACAATATCAAAATAAAGTCAATACAAAAAAGTAAAATCTTACTATTTAACATACTATTACATGGATAAACCAAATCCAATCAGGAATCATATAAAGGAATAAAAATAGGAATTACTAATATTGAATGAGTTTGGCATTAATACAAGCATTAAAGGTATAATAAAGTCATGTTAGTGACAATTTTATTCCCCCAAAGTCAAGTCTTTTTCTGTCAACAAATATTTGACCCCTTTAAACATATCAAGCAATATACAGATGGTGTTTTACAGAATTGTACACTTGAAACCTATGTCATTTTATTAACCAATATCACCCCAATAAAATTTAAAAAAATTTCAATAAATTTAACAACCAAATGAATTGGATAATTTTTAAAGAACATAAATTATCACATTGACATAATAAGTATAAAGTCTGCATAGCCTTATATCTGTTGAGGAAATTGAATATGTATTAAAAAATCCTTCTCAAAGTAAACTCGAAACTATGTGAATTTCCCACTGAACTGTATCACATCAAAAAGAAATAATACTAATCTTACTCAAAGTTAAAAAAAGAAAATACTTTAGAAATAAGTTCATGAAGGCATTATGACTCTGATCTCAAAACCAGAAATGGAATATATGCAAAAGAAATTCCCCAATATTCCTCATGATACAAAGACAGATACAAAATCCCTTTACAAAATAATAGCATGTTTAAAGTAGTAATATAAAATTATATAATAGATCATAAACAAGAAATGGTCATTATAGGAATGCAAGGTTGCTTTAATACTCATAAATCAATTAATAAAATTCACATTTACACAATATAAGAAAAAAACATAACAAACCTTCTGTAAATGAAGAGAAAGCAAATGACAGATTTAATGCTCACTTATAATTTAAAAATAAACTCTCATAAAAACTATAAATAAAAGGGAATATTCTCAATTTGTTTTAAGGCAAATGTGAAAAAGCTCCAGTTAAAAACTTTACTTAATTTTAAAATATTAAATGTTTTACCAATAAGACAAAAAATAATGAATGAATATTTGTTACTGCAACTTTAATTCAACACTGTAATGGAAGTTCTGGTCAATGAAATCAGACAAGAAAAGGATATTGTCAGTGAATAGATAAAAAAGGAAGAAATAGAGCTTTGTTCTTTGCAGATAATATACTTATATACATGAATAATTCTACTACCTATACACATGAGAAATCTACCAAGTAACTACTAAATCTAGTAAGTAAATTTAGTAAGGCTGTAGAATCCACAGTCAATATAAAAAACATTTATAACATTTTTATATTAATTCAAACTTGAAAAATAAAATATTATTTATAAGAGCATCCACAATTATAAATTCTTGAGTGTAAATTCATAGATTAGAAGAGTCAACGTTATTACCTGTAAGTTATAGATTCTTCAGCCCTGGCCAGTTGGCTCATTGGTAGAGTTTTGACCCAGTGTGTGGATGTCCCAGGTTTGATTTCTGGTCAGGGCGCATAGAAGAAGCACCCATAAACTTCCCCACTCCTCACCTTCTCATTTCTCTCTCTCTTTCCCTCCTGCAGCCATGGCTGGATTGGAGTGAGTTGGACCTGGGCACTGAGAATGGCTCCATGGCCTCCACATCAACTAAGAAAAGCTCAGTTGCTGAGCAATGGAGCAAAGCCCCAGATGGGCAAAGCATTACCCTTTAGTGGGTTTGCAAGTAGATCCCGGTTGAGGTGCATGTGGGAGTCTGTCTCTGCCTCCCCTCCTCTCAGTGAATAAAAAAAAGTTATAAATTCTTCTCCCCAAGATATCTATTGATTCAATGCAATTCCAATCAAAACTCTGGAAAGCTTTTTTTTTTCTTCTTCTGATATGGTCCTAGGTGGCCCATATGAACAAGACCCTCTTATATTTTGAAAATTTCCAAAGTTTAAGTGGTTAGCTTCCAAGAATTAAGGACAAAAGACAGGCTTCTCTTTGGGTGAGGCCAAATTTCTTACTCTGTAAGCAATAAGACAAGAATGGTTAAGAAACTATCCATCTCAAACAAACAAATGGTGATAGAACAACTGCTTTTGCATATGGAAAAAAATAAACCTTAAGTCATATACAAAGAGTTATTTGATACAGATATCATAAACATGATAATATAAAACTTCCAAAAGAAAAATAGACTATCCTTACAAACTTGGAGGAGGAAAAGCACCTCCAGAAATCACTAACCAGAAAAAATTCATAACATGGATTTCATCAAAAAATAAAAAATTTGGCCTGACCTGTGGTGGCGCAGTGGATAAAGCATTGACCTGGAAATGCTGAGGTCGCCGGTTCAAAACCCTGGGTTTGCCTGGTCAAGGCACATATGGGGAGTTGATGCTTCCTGCTCCTCCCCCCTTCTCTCTCTCTGTCTCTCTCTCCTCTCTCTCCCTCTCTGTCTCTCTCCTCTCTAAAAATAAATAAATAAAATTTAAAAAAGGTAAGTAATATGTTAAAAAAATTTGCTTAATAAAAACTCCCTAAAAATGATGATACATGCTACAAACTGTGAGAAAATATTTACAAAATATATATTTGACATGATATACAAATGATTACTAAAACTGAATAATATAAAGATAATAAACCCATTTACTAAAAGTCAAGGGGTTGAAGACTTGAGAATGCACTTCGAAAAAAGACATATGGTTAATCAATAGGAATAAAAAATGGTCTTGGCATCATTAGTCTTCTTACAAATACAAATATTTTATTACTTATACTATAGAATGATTAATAAGACAACTGACCACTCCAAATATTGGAAAGGATGTGAACAACTGAGTTTATCATACTTTGACATTATAAATTCATATCAAGGGGATAATATAAAATGATATAACCTCTTTGAAATATGGTCTGTCAACAGTTCCTCATAAAGGTAACTATACCTTAGTTCCCTGTATTTACACACAAAAAAAGAAAGAAAAGAACTCCAAAATATATGTACAAAAATATTTTTTGAAGTATAATATTAATAGCTTTATTCAAATAGCCAAAATCTGGAAATGACCCAAAAGTCTACCAAAAGAGAACAGATTTTTTAAATTGCATGGTTTATCCGTAAAATGCAACACTACTCAGTATTAAAATTGAAAGTACTGGTACACACAACCTCACAGGCAAACCTCAAACCGTAAATTAGCCGTCAACTTGAGACAATTTTTCTCTGCTCAGTCTAAGGATATTTGCAATATCTGGTGACATTTTGGTTGTCACAATGGAAGGAAAGTGGGACAGGCTACTGGCACTTAGTAGATAGAAGCCATGGATGTTTGCTAAACTTTCTACATTGCACAGGACAGCCCTCAAAACAAAAAATTATTTGTCCCAAAATGTCAACAGTTACTGCTTGTTGAGAAAGTTAGCATTATGCTGAGTAGAGGAAGGCAGACAGAAAAGTATTATTCTACTTACATTCTAAAACTGGTGAAATACCTATGGTGAAAAAATTTAGAGAATGTTTGCTTCCTTAAAAAACGGGACAGGGATTGACTGGGAATATAATGAAGGATGTTTCTGGGGTGAAGAATGTGTTCTATATTACCAAACAAAAATAAGTCTGTGGACCTGGCCAATTGGCTCAGTGGCAGAGCATTGGCCCAGTGTGTGGATGTCCTGGGTTGGATTCTGAGCCAGGGCACACAGGAGAAGCAACCATCTGCTTCTCCACCCCTCCTCCTCTCGCTTCTCTCTCTCTCTCTCTCTCTCTCTCTCTCTCTCTCTCTCTCTCTCTCTCTCTCTCTCTCCCAATGTCTTTTTAAAAAGGCACCCCTTGCCTGATCAGGCAGTGGCACAAAGGATAGAGCATCGGACTAGGACGCAGAAAACCCAACTTTGAAACCCAGAGGTTACCCGCTTGAGTGCGGGCTCATCTTGTTTGAGAACAGCTCACCAGCTTGAACCCAAGGTTACTGGCTTGAGCAAGGGGTCACTTGGTTTCCAGTAGCCCCCCAGTCAAGGCATATATGAGAAAGCAATCAATAAACAACTAAAGTGCTGCAATGAAGACTTGATGCTTCTCATCTCTCTCCCTTCCTGTCTGTCTGTCCCAATCTCCCCCTCTCTCTGACATTCTCTCTGTCTCTGTCACAAAAAACGGCACCCCTTTTGAGAAGTGTCTATTCAGTCCCTTTGCCCATTTTTTAACTTGGTTGTTTGTTTCTTTGATGTTCAGCTGTATAAATTTTTTATAAACCTTGATTAACCCCTTGTGAAATGTATCATTGGCTAATATATTCTCCCATTCAGTGGGTTGTCTTTTTGGATTTGGATGGTGTTCTTTGCTGTGCAAAAACTTTTTACTTTGATATAGTCCTACTTGTTTACTTTTTGTTTGTTTCTATTGCCCCAGGAGACATATCAGAAAAAAATATTGCTGTGAGAAATATCTAAGATTTTCTTCTAGGTTTTTTTTTTATGGTTTCAAGTCCTACATTTAAGCTTTTAATCCATTTTGAGTTTATTTTGGGGAATGGTGTAAGAAAGTGACCATGTTTTATTTTTTTTGCACATATCTTCTTAATTTTCCCAACCTCATTCACTGAATAGATTGTCTTTATTGTATGCTCTCTCCTCCTTTGTCAAATATTAATTAATTGCCCATAAAGGTGTGAGTTTATTTCTAAGCTCTAACTCTGTCCCATTGATCTATATGTCTGTTTTTATGCCAGTATCATGCTGTTTTGATTACTATGGCCTTGTAGTATTTTATTACCATGGCCTTGTTTTGACTACTATGGTCTTGTTTGATATCAGGTAGTGTAAATCCTCCAAATTTCTTATTTCTCAAGATTGCTGTGGCTACTCAGGGTCTTTTGTAGTCCTATATAAGTTTTTGGAATATTTGTGCGAGTTCTGTATAATATGTCATTGGTATCTTGGTAGTAATTGTGTTGAATCTTCAGATTGCTTTGAATAGTATGGACATTTTAATGATGTTAATTATTGTATTCATGAACTCAGTATATACTTTTACTCATTTGTATTTTTTTAATTTCTTTATTCAGTGTCTTATAATTTTTAAAGTATAGGTACTTTGCATTCTTGCTTAAATTTATTTCTAGTTATCTTATTATTTTTTGATACAATTGCAAATAGGATTGTTTTCTGAGTTTCCCTTTCTGTTAATTCATCATTGGTGTATAAAAAACATAACTGATTTCTGGATATTTATTTTGTATCCTGCTATTTTACTGAATTATTAGTTCTAGTAATTTTTAAATTTAATGTTAGCTTTTTACCAGTATCACAGGGTTTAGATAAAATTCAATATTGTCACTCTCCTCTGTTGTTCAAGATGACTGATGTTAATTTACTGTTGAACAATTTAGAGGACCCTGGGAGTGGGATGAGGCTGAGTCTAAGCAAGTTTCCTAAATACTCTTGGCTTCTTCCTGGGAAATAAGTTGAATGATCTTTTGAGCATGTTGTTAGACTGACACTTGTTAGATTTTATGAGAGGACTAGCCAAGAATATAACAAAAAATAGCCATTAACAGCTGAAAAGATAACAAAACTAGGGCTTAAGGCCCTGAGGAGGGAATTGAGAGGATGCCAGGATGTTAAGACTGATATGTCCCTAGATGGTAGAGCGTGGACAAGGCATTGCTCTGTCTGCATGTATGTTGCAAATAGTTTTGTGACGGTGCAGATACCAGAGTTGTTTCAGACACCAAATGTACAGCAGCCACTTCTGACTATTCACAAATGTCCTCTCAAGAAGCCAGAATAATGTTTAATGACAAATGGTTATAAAGGAATATTCTTTGCATGTTTTTTAGCAGTTCCGGGGTGATTATATTGGCAGTCAATAAGATTACCCAAAATTCTTGCTATCTTCTAAAACAAAGCTTGAAAAATGTAGGAGTTTTGCCATAGTTCATAAGTGGCTCTCCTACAGGAGGCTCCAGGCAAGAAAGCTGACCATATGGGATCCTCAGTAGTAGTCAAGTGGTTTAGTTTTACTCACGGTTTTTTGAATTTCCATTTCAGTGAGTCTTTGTAACTGATGAAAATGGAGAGTCACAGCATCTTTTAAATGTTGAAATCTTGAACCTATTATCTATGACATGTGGGTTTTGTAGAGTGCTTAGTTCTCTTGGTACTAGAAAAACCTAAACCACAGGTAATAGTAAGTTTAGAATGAGAGAAAAGACACTCTGGTTAAAGATCTTGTAAGAGCTACTGAAATTTTTTAGATAGTAGGATTAAGTCCAGTAAGCAGGTGTCAGTGAGAATGATATAGAAAAAAAAAGTTTCCATGAACTAAAAAGACAAAGATATTTACAATATCAATGCCCTCTTCAAAAATAAATCCATGCATATAAAAACAGTCAGTGAAACTTTGACAGTGTGACAAAGACACACAATGGGGAAAGGATGGTTTCTTTAATACACAGTGTTAGTAAAATTGGATATCCACATGTAGAAGAATAAAATTGGACCCTTATCTGATATCATACACAAAAGTAAACTCAAAATGGATTAAAGACTTACATGTAAAATCTGAAACTGTAAAACCTAGAGGGGATGTTCTTTTTTACTATATTTATTTGAGTGATATTGGTTAAGATTAATAACTGTTCAAATCCTATAGAAATGTTTTCCTGAAACCTATTTACTCTTATTGATCAATGTTACCCCATTAAAATTAATTTTCTAAATAAAAAGTTTTTAAAAGGTTACATAGTTTTTCATTATATATTTCTGTGATACATGACCTGTATATTACAGTGTGTGTCCACCACCCAAAGTCAAATCATCTTCCATCACCATATATTTAATCCCTTTTACTCTTTACTACCTTCTACCCCCTTCCCCTTTGGTAACCAGCATACTGTTGTCTGTATCTGTGAGTTTTATTTGTTCATTTTTTGCTTTCAATTTTATATCCCACATATGAGTGAAATCATATGGTTCTTAATTTTATTTTTCTAACTTATTTTACTTACTATGGTACTCTCAAGGTCTATTCATGTTGTCACAAATATCAATATTTCATTTTTTTTTCTCATGGCTGAATAGTATTCCAATGCATTTATGTATCAATTTTCTCTATCCAATCATCTATCGAGGGACACTTTGGTTGTATTTATGTCTTAGACTGATTCTTTATATAGAAACCCTAAAGACTCCACCAAAAAAAACTATTAGAAAAAATAAACAAATACAGTAAAGTTGCAGGATATAAAAATAATGTACAGAAATCCACTGCATTCTTATATACTAACAATAAAATTTCAGAAAAAGAAATGGTGAGAACAATTCCTTTTGCAATTGTGAAAAAAAAGAATAAAATGCCAAGGAATAAACTTAAAGGATATGAAGAACCTATATTCTGAAAACTACAAAGCATTATTAAAAAATATTGAAAAAAGAAACAATGAAATGGAAAGATATTCCATGTTCACGGATTGAAAAAATTCAGTTAAAATTTACATATTACCCAACAAAATATATAAATTTAGTGCAATCTCCATCAAAATCCCAAGGACATTTTTTAAAGAAATAGAGCAAAAAAGTGGTCAGATTTGTATGAACCTTCATATGACCCTGAATAATCAAAGCAATTCTGAGAAAACAGAACAAAGTCAGAGAAGTATTTCACTCTCTGACTTCAAATCATACTACAAAGCAATGATAATCAAAACCCCATGGTATTAGCAGAAAAACAGATAAACAGCCCAAGGGGAAACATTGTTTTCTTTTTATTAAATTTATTAGGGTGACAGTTGTCCATAAAATTATACAAAAGTATAAGGTGCACAATTCAAGAGGAAGTCTTTTTATTTTAGATTTTATTTATTCATTTTTAGAGAGAGGGTATAGAGAGAGTAAGAGGGGGTATGAACAGGAAGCATCAAATTCCATATGTGCCTTGACCAAGCAAGCCTGGGGTTTTGAACTGATGACCTCAGTGTTCCAGGGTGATTCTTTATGCACTGTGCCACCACAGGTTAGGCCAGGGAAAATCTTTTGATTTTTCTCTTAACAAATTATTTTTTTTTGGGGGGGGGGAAGGTTAGCTATGACTTCAAAATGGGAGAAATTGTTTACAATCTATACATCTCATAAGGGATTATTCTCCAAAATAAATAAGAAATTCATACCACTCAATAACAAAAAGAAAAAACGAGCATAGGATCTAAATAGACATATCTCAAAAGAAGAAATACAAATGGCCCATACGTATGTGAAAAGATATTCAACATCCCTAATTATCAGAGAAATTCAAATCAAAACCACAAATGGGATATCACCTCATAACCATTACAATGATATCATCAAAAATACAAAAGATAATAAGTTCTGGCAAGGATTTGAAGAAAAGAGAGCACTGTGCATCACTGATGAGAATGAAAATTGGTACAACCATTATGAAAAATATTATGCAAGGTCCTCAAGAAATTAAAAAGAAAGCTATGATATCATTTAGCAATTCCACTTCTGGGTATATATCAAAAGGAAATCAAACAGATCTCAAACAAATATCTGCACTCCCGTGTTTACTACAGCATTATCCACAATAATCAAGATATAGAAACAACCTAAGTGCCAGTTGAGAGGTGACTGGATAAATAAAATTATATATATATAATCATTTGTGTATATATTATATGTATACAATATTACTTTATAAACATACACATATATACAAATTCCTGCACATACACATACACAATGAATATTATTCAGCCGTAAAGAAAAAGAAAATCTTGGCATTTGAGACAACATGGACGAAACTGGAGGGCCTTATGCTAAGTGATGTAAGTCAGACAGATAAAACCAAAAATGTTATGATTTCACTTATATGTGGATTCTAAAATAGACTCACAGAAGCAGAGAGTGGAATAATGGCTTCTAGAGTTAGGGATTGGTAAAATGGGGAAATGCTGATCAAATGTTATAAAGCTTCTATTATGCAAAATGAATAAGCTCTGAAAAGCTATTGTACAGCATGGTGATTATTGTTAACAATACTGTATTGTACACTTGAAATTTGCTAAAAGAGTAGATCTTTACCATTCTCACCACAAAAAGAAAAGAAAACAGTAACTATGTGAGATGATGAATATGTTAATTAGCTTGATTGTAGCAATTATCACACAAAGTAGATGTATGTAAAATTTTTTATGTTTTATACATTAAATATATAGAATTCTTATGTGTCAATTATACCTTAATAAAGATTAAAAAATATTGGGCCTTTTGTAGTTTACAAGTACAATTGCAAAGAAAGGATATTCTAAGAACAGTATAAAATTGTAAGATCATATTTATAGTATTGTTTCAAGGTAGGGGGAGGAGTACTTGTGAAAATCTGGAAAACACTATTGGGAAAGGAGTGCACAACTAACAATCAAAGCTGTTTGCGGGTTAGAGCTATACATTGGGTGAAAGAATGTCATAATTTTGGAGGTTCTTATAAAAGTGGATGAATTATCAAAAGAGGAATAGCTTGTATATGTGAGAAAGTGAAAAAGTAATACAAGCAGAGAATCACCGTGGAAGGCTGTGGTTGCAATGAGGAGAATTAAGTGGACGCTAAGAATGACATTGGAGAAGACACAGGAGAAACTGGAAGCAAAGAAGGAAAATGAGAATGGTAAGGGTAGAAAACAGACAGATAGTGAGATGTCTGATTCTGATTTTTTGGGTAGAATCAGACCACCTTGAGATGTCGCTTGTTTATTCCATGAAATCTTTTGCTTCTGGGTCCCTTAGGAGAGCCTCAGTTTAAAATCTCAGGGAAGAATAGATATCCATTCCCTGTAGCTCTTGTATCTTTTAAATTGTGTATTGTAGAAGCAGGGTTGGACCTCCTGAAGTTTGTTGGAGCATTGGTGTAAAGGAAGATGATACAGGGACCCTACTAGAGGATTTCAAGGTTATTTTTTGGTGATGTTTCCAAGAACAAGTCTCCAATTACAAGGTGAAGCAGTTTTAGTGACGGGAGGAAATGCAACTCTAAGTCGTTGATGATAAATGTAGACATAATTAAGTCCCTCATAATATTTAAAAACATCTGTGTTAACTAGATTGAATTATTCTATCACCTATGTTGTGGGTGAGATTCTTACAGGCCTACCAGTAATTATTTCATAGGGGGCTAAGTGTGAGGTCCAGTAGGAGACGTCCAGAGAGAAATAGGACCAAAGTCAAAACTTTGAGCCATGAAAGATTGAATTACTCAAGAATTTTTTAAGTTTTAATTGTAATAGTCTATGCACTCAATCATTTCAGATGACTCGGGATGGTAAGGAGAGTGTAATTTGGGGTACAAAGGAAGAACTCAGATTTCTTGGATGACTTCACCAGTGCAATGAACTTTCTGTTCATTTGAGAGGGCAAGAAAATATGTTCAGTGGGGAAAAATTCTTCTACAGAAGTATAGATAGCATCAGTAGTAACAGTGAGCCTTTTACATGGGGAATCTAGCCAATGGAAGAACACACAAATAATTCAGAGCTATGAGATTTAAAGAGTTAAATAAAATCTAATTTCCAATGGACAAAGGGTCACACTGGAGGTAGTTTTGTTCCTTGTCCTACCTTTACCACTTTATCAGGATGATGTTTTTTTTTGGGGGGGGGCATCAAGAAGGACCACTTATTCTAGTAACAAGTGAAGTTTGCTCCTCAATATTGGAGGAATGGTTGATTTTTTCCCCATGATAAATAATCTTGTGAAGGTTATAAAATAAATTTCAAACAAGAGACTGAGATGAGATGAAGTGGTTTCTCGTCTCAGAATCTTATTGAGAGGATAATATATCCATCTTGTTTCCAATTGGCCTTTTCATTTTCAGGAGTCTTGTAATAAGAGATTTTGATTTCTTTGATTAGAGGATCATGTGGTAAGTAGAATAAATATCTTGTCTGATTACAATGGGATTGGGACAGATTTATAAACTGTTAATTTACATATTTCAAGCTAATGAGTTTCCCCTTGCTTCAGGTATTTTATTGCCCACATGAGCTTTGATTTTGAGTATAACCACCTCTTGTAATAATAATGCATTTAGAAGGTCGACTACCTATTTGCTGTTTTTAACTGGTGTTCCAGCTGCAGTCATAAATCCCTTGGCTCTCCATGATACATGAAAGTCATGTACTACTCCAAAAGCATATCTGCTGACTTTATAGACACTCTTATCTATAGCTAAAGTGCAGGCTCTTGCCAGAGCCAGAAATTTTGTTGACCAGAGTTGATTTTGCATTGGATAGAGGCTCATATTGTACAGGGCCTTAGAAATCTGTAATGTATATCCTAACTGTAAACCCCCTTATGATATGCAGAAGTGTGGACCATCAGCAAAGATAATGAAATGTGAATCAATAATATGAATTTCAGCAAAACCAGGGTGTAGGAAGGTTGAAGTTTAGGTAGATGCAATGCAGTCATGTGATTGTTCTTCAGTCAAAAGAGGAGGGCAATTAGTGGGATAAAGATTCTGATGACATTGAATAAAAATCTGAAAAGGAATGGATAGTAATATTAGACATATAAAACAAAAGGATCTCATAAGAGATAAGGGGAAAGATTGGAAAATGTTGCATATTTGCAGTCAGGAGAAAGCATTGAACAATGTGGTATATATGAATTGAACATTCGAGGTATGACCTAGCACATCAATCATGGCTTGAGCACAGATCTAGAATCAGGATAAAATATCCAATGTGACTCTGGTTCTTATTATGTTTCTGTGATGCCTAAAGAATATCCCTCTCTCTCATGAACAAATAGAGAAAAGGACAAGAAATTTGGGAGCCCCAAGTTGGAGGTAAAGGGAGATTTTTAAGCATTCATATGCTGTGAAGAGAGAGATCCTCTGTATGGTTAAACACATTCTGTAATCATATAAAGGAGAAGCTGTAGTATATAAGTTAAGAATAACATCCTATAATAGCCAATCAATCCCAGAAAGCCAAGAAGTTGTCTCTTCACTTCAAGTAAAGGCTAATTGAGAATAATCTTGGAACTTTCTGGGTACCAAGTTGTTTTTTTCAGGGGATATATCATGTCCTAGAATCTAGGACCTAGATAATGACCTGTAGGACTGCATTGTTGTATTTTCTTTCTCAAAACTTTATGCCCCTTTCAAACCAGAGCTTCTATGTTTACTGGGTAGCTGTCCATGAGTTATTAATTCTACTAAAGGAAAAGCTGAGGTCATTTACATATTTACATGAGTGTTGAATTCAACAAAAAACTAAATCCTTTAAGTTTGTGTTAAATATGCAAGAAAAAATTGGTATTTGCTTCCATACAACCCTGAGGAATAACAGTTCAAGCACACTGTTTGTATTCCAAAGTGAAAGCAAATAGGTCTTGGAATCATGTTGGAGGGATATACTGAAGCTGGAACATTAAATTAGAAAGAATGAAGTAATGGTATCTGGGGGTGTAGGGAAAATGGCTGTGTTAGGCTTGCTCACTTCTACTTTGCCTGATTAGTGCGTGAGCACAGGGCAGCACCATGTGTGTATAGTCTATGTAAGGCTGCAGGTGCTTGCCCTCAGGGCAGATTGAGGACTACCTGTGAGGGATTGTTCGTGCTATTTGTTAGTCTGCTACCCTTTGAAGCAGTTTTCTCTGCCTGTTTGCTCGTCCACCTTGTGAAACTCTATTAAATGGGAATGGCCCGACGCTTTTTGTCTCCGCCGTTTCTCTACCATCTGCTTGAATCCAATGTGGACCTGTCTGGCCTCAGCCACCAGGTATAGAAATGAGAAAGTTATTAAATTTGGGAAGAAAGGGAATGTAAGTTTTACTATTTCATTTATGGCCCACAGGTTTTGAACTAGTTGATATCCTTTTTTTGTTAGGCTTCCCCCCCACACATTGCAGAAGCTAGAGTAGGGACCTGGAGTCCTTTGTCAAGAAGTTCTTAAATAATAGGTCTGAAACCTTCAATTGCTTCGGGTTTTAAAGGATACTAGGGTAGTTTAGGAAGAAACCTAGTTGGATCTGTTTCCGCTTTCAAGTGCACTGCTCTCCAAATATATCCTATGTTTGATGATCCTATAGCCCAAAGAGACTTAAGAATAGAAAGGAACATATTCTGAATACAAGGATAGTGAAGGGACTGGGGAAGTATGAGGACAGAAAAAAAAATTGAGGTGAATATCAAAGCTGTTAGAAGACAAAGATGAGTAGGGGAGCATTCCAGGTCTTCAAGAGTTAGTCCTTCAGAAGAGCATATATATAAATTCATATTAACATTCCAACTATATATGCCCAACAGTAACAGAGGCTGTGGATTTATCAGAAATCTATGTTGGGTACCATGAAGTCCAAGAGATATAGAAAGTATATTAGAAAGGGGAAAATCACATAAGTCATCTGATGCCACCACCAAGAGAGTTTGTATACTCCAGGGGAACGATGTTGGGGAGTCATGAAGTATTTATTAAGTGTAGACTAGCTGGCTCCTGAGTGTATCAGAAAGGCAGTTGGGTACCCACTGACTTCCCGGTGTGTCTCATCCAGTATGTTTAAGGGTATTTGGGGGTAAGCAGAAGCAGATTCTTTTAAGGAGTCTTGGATTCTTTTTCTTTTTGTATAATCTTTAGTCCAATATCCTTTTTTTTTCCTTTTTACAGTATCTACAGGTGTTCTGATCCTTGGGAGATTGGAATGAAGCTGAAGATTGCTTGAAGGCCTTTGTATGATTACCATAAAGTGGTTTCAGTTGAAGAACCGTGAGTAAATGTTTAAATTTTATTTTATTAGATGTGCATCTTTATGGTATTTTGATAAAGCCAGGATCTCAGAGAGAAGGGCATTTTGGCAATTAACACAGTATTTTGAATATGTTCTCTTATTCAGCACTGGGTCCATTAACAAAGCTAGTGACTAAAGTGAATGTTATGTGACCATTTAGGATTAAACCTAAATAATCCTTCCACATGTTTTTCAAGCAATGCCTGTAGTTAGAGGCTGATTTATCTTGTTTTCTGCACTCCTGGACCTTTAACCAGTCACTTTAGATGGGAATGGAATCTAAAAATTTTTTCTTCAATGCTCTTATTTCAGTGATGTATTATGGGTATATTTTGGTTTAATTTAAGTCTTTGTTAATTTTGACACATGAACAGTTGGGGGTATCTTTAGGTAGTCTAGAAGTTGGACTAATTGGCACAGATCAGGAAGCCCTGGAAAATATACCTCTAAAACTAACTGAACTTTTACAGAAAATTAATTCCCCCCCCTTTTTTAGGTAAGGAAAATTCTTTACGATTACAAAGAAATCAACTTGAAACCAAGGTTTAAACATAATCTGTTTGAGTGAGGGAGTAACAAATGAGGTTTTGCAGATTCTTGTGCTTGGGAAGTCAGAACCAGGAAAGTAGGATCAAACTTTTGGCTAACTATAGGAAATACGAAAGCTGTCAAGACACTGTTAGCTTCAGGAAAATACAGGTAACTGCAAGGAGAGTTGAGACTTGAAGGTGAAGAAGATAGAAACAGGTTGGAGGAGCTGATACAGAAGGAGAGGGAACTGAGGGAGATTTGAGTGCCTTTGAGTTTGGAGTGGGTGAGAAAGCCATAGTTGAGTTTGGCAGATGGTCCTTCACAGATCAAATAGCCTCAGGTAAGATAAACTGATATTGCTAAATGCCCTGATTAAGTTTGGATAGAGAAAGTAATTAGTCATGCACTGCATAATGATGTTTTGTTCAATGACCAGATGGCACATAAAACGCGTGGTCCCAAAACATTATAATAGAGCTAAAATTTCCTCTCACCTAGTGACATGGTAGCTAGCTATTGTATCATTGTAGGGCAATGCATGATTTTCGTGTTTGTGGTGTTGCTGGTGTAACCAAACTTACTGTGCTGCCAATCCTTTAAAAGTATAGTACTTAAACTTATGCACATACATACTTCTTAGTAATGGAAAGAAATGACTGCATTACTGGTTTGTATATTTACAATACTATAATTTTTGTGTGTGTGGCAGAAACAGAGAGAGTCAGAAAGAGGGACAGATAGGGACAGACGGACAGGAAGAGAGAGAGATGGGAAACATCAATTCTTCATTGCAGCTCCTTAGTTGTTCATTGATTGATTTCTCATATGTGCCTTGACTGAGGGGCTACAGCAGACTGAGTGACCCCTTGCTCGAGCCAGAGACCTTGGGCTCAAGCTGGTGAGCTTGCTAAACCAGATGAGCCCGTGCTCAAGCTGGCGACCTCGGGGTCTTGAACATGGGTCCTCCACATCCCAGTCCGATGCTCTATCCACTGCGCCACCTCCTGGTCAGGCTACAATACTATAATTTTTATTGTTATTTTATGTGCTCTTTCTACTTATAAAAAAAGTTTTATATAAAAAAGTATACAAGGTTACACTGGCAGCAACCTCATACATCTCATATTTACTGTGTCTCTATATTACATCATTTTCTCATGTGGTTGGTTTAATCTTGTATGGTTTTGGACAGTAGCATGTTGATCAGGCTTGTAGCCTAGGAGCAAAAGCCTGTGCCATATAGCCTGGTTGCAGTGGGCTATACCATCTTGGGATGTATAAATATACCCTATGATGTTTGCACAATAACCAAATTGCCTAAGGAATCACTTCTCAGAACATATCCCCTTGTTAAGTGGCACATGGCTATATGCATTTTATTCATACCATGAGAGATAAGGAAATTGTTTAGAGGGAGTTTTGGATTCCCAGAGTTCCAGGGCACTTTCAGTTATGAATAAATGTGGGAAAATCCCAAGAAACCCAAAGAGTCATTACAATTCCAAATTAAGCTCAGTGAAATCATGCTTTATTTAGAGATATCGATACTTAACTGCATTAGTGCTCTAATGGTGAGGCATAGAAATAGTGCGAGGAGATGAGGGAAGGTAACTGGAAGAGTTGAAGTTACCCACGGAATTAGAAATTAAACTATGAGATAAGATATCAAATGAGACTATAGAAAGTACTGCTTGATTAATTCTCTTGAACAATTCTATGGTCAGTGAACCCCCCCCCCCCCGCCGCCTCCCTAGCCTGGCAAGGAAATTCCTTCATAGAGTCCCCAAATTGGAGAGCAGAAGAAAAGACAGAAGAGGCCACATAGAAAGGCCAAAGAAAAGTTTCTTTACGTTAAGGAATTGAAGTAACTCCTGACAAATGACAGGACATCTTGAGCATTGGTTTGAGATTAGAACTCATCAAAGGATAGTTGAATTACCAAACAGGAGAACTATTCAAAGGACTCATAAAGTGCCATTATTTTGGCATTAGTGATCTGAGTATGTCGATGAGGCCCAATCTCTATAAGAGTCATGGCACTATAACTGTCAAATAAAGACAAATCCAGAGTTTTGTAAGTAGAACCTTCTTCAAAGGATTTATTGAGATAAAGGGAGGGGACTATTGTAATAAGGAGAATCATCACAACATAATATCTGCAATCATCTCAAAGGCTAGTCAGAAAGGACTTTTTTATACAAAGAAGGAAACAAAGCTCAGGCTAGAAAGAACCACATGGGACAAGGGGAATGAGAGAACAGTCAGACAATAGATAAGAGAATGTTTTACCCTGAACTCAGCCTAATCTCAGCGGGGTCTATTAAGGAGAGGCTTTTATACTGGCTCAGGATGAGGGTGGGTCACATTCTGGGGACTTAGGTAAGGAAAGGACCTTAACCAAATTTTACTTTAAAATATTTAGTTCTTCTTGATTATTAGGGAAAAAAACTGTTCAGCTTATAATTTATGAGGCAAAGAATGGGAATTTGGAGGGACTGTGTTTAGCCTTGTCATATGGAATAACAAGAGGAGAATTTGTGAGCCTTACTTAGTCAAGTCATGTAGGGAAGGTTGTTTCTTTGCAGTAAACTGTTTCCTGGAACACCAATGGGTGGGAAGATTTCTTTAATGTGTCTGTTTATAGGATCACAGGGCCTGGGTAAAAATCAACATTGTCAATATCTTGATAGCTGTATGGATTATACAATGTGCTGTAAACTATTGTCAAACTCATCAATCTGTTCACTTAAGATCTATGTATTTTATTGTATGCAAATTTTATTTCATTAAAAATTACACTGATTTTCACACAGATCCAACAAAGAAAAAAATATATCATTTTAGTAAATATGGCTTCCCTGAGAAAATGATCTTTTAAAATTAATTTTGAAATTTTAAATTTCATAATCCAAATTAATATATATTTTTTAGACTTATATAATAATATTAGAATCATTTCTGGTTATGAATCTGTTTTTTTCCTCTAACATAACACCAGAGAGTATGAATGAGTGTGTGTGTGTGTGTGTGTGTGTGTGTAGTGTTGAAGACAGGGAAACAGAATACTTCTCATTCTAATGTTTAAGAGAAAAACAAAATGATAATGCTGATATAAGAGTTATTATGTGTTTTGATAGTCAGTTTTTCTGGAAATTTCCACATTTTCCCTGTGTAAGAGAATCCTTTTGGAAGATCAATATACATTGACAAAACAAGATTAGCTGGAACTTTTGTGAAAAGTCATAGTCTATATTCTGCATCTATATTTAGATCTGAATTATCCATGCTGATTATCTCCTCTGATGTACATTACTTGGTAATTTATTTCATTGTGGTCAACTTATTTTCATTCTGATCATATTCACATAAGCAAACTGAACGAGCCACCCTTCTGACCCATATGATTATTTTAACTGTCTTTATGATCTGTGAAGTTTCTCACATGATTAGTCCAGCTGTGACTAACAGTGCAGACTTTGAAGATGGAATTATTGAATCAGCTGTGTCATAGTGTGCATATATACTGATCCAGTCTACATGCTGTTGATTTTACCCTTGGATTCCATATTATTTTTTCTACTTATATTTATGAAAGAAATGGACAGTTAATTCTTACTTCACTGTATGCTGTGAGGATACAGTAAGTATTTTAAGATAAATGTTTCATTTGGCATTGTATTTTATAAATAATAATGACCCAATTACATAATTTTACATTAATAGACTCTTGAATCAGTATAATTTATACGCAGCTCATTTTTTACTACAATAATATAACATTTCAATCTACATTTCTCATTTTTATTAACACTAGGAAATTTTCTTTCTGAAAGTTTAAAAGGTAAATATAATCATGGATTTTATCATTTGAATAATGGATTTTTCTTTGATTTTCTAAGCAATAGCTATACTTTTTAAAAGAGCACTTCTTATGCTAATCCAATCTTTAAGCTATCTCTTCATGTTGTTTGAATAAATTTTTGCAGTTACTCTTGAGCCAGCATAGTCTACATTTTTCTTTTTAATACATTGGATGGTGCCAGGAAGATAGATATATACCTCTTTGTATTAGAAGACTATTATTCTTAACAATATCTTCATGTTCACCGCTTTATATTCTAAGTTTTATTTAATAGTAAATTTCTTAAAGGAAGGAAATAGCTGTGAAAGTTAAATATGTTTTAGCATTTTCATTTTTTCCTATAACTGTTATGCAGCCCAAGTGAAGACTGGTGTGGGTTCAGATAGACTGATGACTACAAGTGCACAAAACAAGGAGTTTTCAGTTCACATGAGATGTCAGCCATTCTGTTACTTGTTCCTTCCTATGAGTGTGCACACTCATAACTTGAGTTTGAGCTTCTTACCATATAATAATAATGTTGCAAACTGAAGCACTATGCTTAATCTGTAATATTTTCTGACTTTGCAGAGTGATACAAACCTCGACTTTGTAATCATATTTCTTAATACCTGGAATTAGATTTGCCATGAGTTATTCTAGACAAAGCTTTCATTAGAGAAAAAAAAAAATGAAGAAGGATATGTTACCTTATTTTATTTCTATTGTTGGTCTGTATTTGTGGCACCTTGGCTAAAAGACATCTTGAGAATGATAGAGATTCTTTTAATTCTTGAAACTATAAAAGTAATGAATAATTACTTAAGGAGTACCTATTGTACTCTGTGAAATTAATCATATATATAGACTTAGCTTGAAGTTTAATATGCAGTATAGGTAGGTATAGAGCAGGGTCAAAAATCAAAGTGCATGGGTGCAGGATCTGATATCTAATTGTTATGGCATCATTTATATTCATAGGGAGTAAAAATCTATATTGATCTTTAATATCTTCAACTTCTTTCCTGATGCTGAAAATTGAAAACTAGATATCATGGTCTTTTGTCAAAAGATGTAGAATAATGAGTTCTTGCATATATTATACAAAGAGGACTGTGGATAATTGAGTCTCTGATGGTAGGCACAAAGGATTCCTGAAAATAGAGGAGTAGTGAAAGATTGAAGGCAAAGAAAGAAGTTAGCAAATTGTTCTGAAGCCTGTTGAAGGTTAAGTTTCAAAAGAGTTTATAATCATGACTCTTACACATATATAAAATGAACACATGTCAAAGACATTATTTAACTCATAAGAAGGGGAATCAGTAAGATATTATAGCCAGTTCAAAGGAGAATTTAAAGAAATATATATATGAGAGAGAGAGAGGCAGTAAGTAATGTTGAACAACATTTATGATTTATAGTAGGATGTAAAAGTGATTTATAGTAGGAGAGAGCAATTGCCCATCTACTGGATGTCCATGGGCAAGAATCGTTTGTATTGATATTCTTTTTGTGCAACTAACAGAGTTGTAAAAGAGCTCAAAGACTAAGAAAGGCAGGTCAGTTCCATAGTATCAGAAAACCCAGAGGTGTGAGTTTATACACTGCCTAGCTTTACTTTGAAGACTCAGTAGTCTTAGAACCTGTTTCTTGAGAGAGGTAGCCAGTGTGAAAGATACCTGTCAAGGGGGTTTTAAATACCTTTGCAAACAGAAATTGATATCTAAATTTAAGAAACTCTTTGATATAAATTATCTTTATAACGTCACAATTTCTATAAAACATGCTATATACACAAGTGATGTTAGCATGTGATTTATTTTGCAGTAACCAAGGAATACAGGCTGGTTTACACTTCTGCACATTGTGTAGCAAAAGAAAGACAATGGCAAGGAAATGTGAGATCTAGAGTTTGTGAATAAAAAAAAATATGTGGAACAAGAATTGAACCTGGGAATAAATATTAATATTTGTAGGATATTTGTGTAAGTCTGAGGGAAGCAAGTGAATTTCTCATGGAATAGAGGTGTTAAGCTTGAGTCAATTCTTTATAAACATGAAATAATAGAATGATTATAACTGTCATCAGTGTTTCAGTGGTTCTGTTGTTAATTATTAATACCTTTCACTATTGTATGGGCAAAATCATTAGTATTGAGTGACTAAGATTGTCTCTTTTCTGCTCCCGTTTTTATTTCACTATTCTGGTTCAGCATATTAATAGCATCTTCTTCTTGATATGTTTCCATGGCTTGTGCAAGCTGAATTATTCCAGACTAACAGCTTCTCTACATCACCGCCATCCCTCAAATTTCTTTAACTCTAGAGTTATTTCTTATCTCATTTCAAACAGCCAGAAAATTATTTGCCAGTGGGACTGAACCTACTCTCCAGTTGAAGTGACACCTTGCTATTTTGTTGTTTTATGCCAACTATGTGTGTGTGTATTTGCGTATTATAAACTATCTTGAAGAGTTACCAGACTGTAGTAACATTTGGTTTCCTGACTGCACCTGTGTTGTTTCCCTAGAATATAACATACAGCTTGGCACAAAATATATGTTCAAAAAATACAAGTTTTGTAAATACATGCAGCAAAGGGTCAGAACCAGCAGTTGATTACACAGCTAGCTTCAGGGAATCAGATGGCAGCTGGTGTCAAAGAGCTTTCTTTTTACTCTTTCTATTCAGAGAGTGGACATGTGTGTGCTTGAGGAAAATATATCAATTAATCAGCATGAAGCAATCACTTATGACTTCCTAGTATATATTTTTTTTATATTTCAAGATGGTGTTATAGATACTTTCCATAAAATGTCCATGGTTAACCATTTTTTTTCAGCACATGTGATGAATATCAATTTACACCTTCCATGTCTCTATATTGATAAATAAGAGCCTGTCTATAAAAGGGCTGGCAGTGTAAGAAGCACAGCCAGAGAACATGGATAACCATAAGGCTAATTAAGGCTCGACTTTCTAGTACTTTAGATCATGAAATCATTTTAACTTTAAAAAGTATTATGAAGTCTGAATTTTAGTACATTAAGAGTAATGACAAACAATGAAATGGTTTGATTGCTGCTAGCACACAGGTGGCCTTTCAGGGTTAATTTTCTCTCTCATTCTCAGATATTAGCACACAGCATAGTCTTTACTTCTAAGAACATAGAATATAAAACACTTGACACACAACATTTATGCTGAAGATCAGCAAGCAAATGTGAAGGATAATTTTGCATCTTAAAAATATGAGTCAAAATTCATTAAGAATGCCTTATCCATTGATTAAATCTAGCTACTTTTCTTTTTTATTTAATTAATCGTGTTTATATAGATTCTAGGGTCACCCCAAATGCATCCCCCCTCCCCCCTATTCCCCTCAACATCTCCCTTGCCCCCCTCCCTACAGCGCCCTCCCTGCTTCCCTTCAGGTTTATCCCATCCTATCATTCCCTTTCCCTCTGTCCTCTTTTCCTCTGGTCCCTTTGATCCCTCCTCTGTCTCAATTCCGTTCCTCAGTTCTCATTATTCCTTGGATTCCTCAAATCAGTGAGGTCATATGATATTTTTCTTTCTCTGCCTGGCTTATTTCACTCCACATAATAGTTTCCAGGTCCATCCATGTTGTTGCAAAAGGTAATATTTCCTTCTTTTTTATAGCCCCATAGTATTCCATTGTATATATGTACTACAGCTTTTTAATCCACTCGTCCACTGACAGACACTTGGGCTGTTTCCAGATCTTCGCTATTGTGAACAATGCTGCCATAAACATGAGGGTGCATTTCTTTTTTTAGCTGGTGATACGGTGTCCCTGGGATATATTCCTAAAAGTGAGATGGCTGGGTCAAAGGGCAGTTCCATTTCTAATTTTTTGAGGAATCTCCATACTGTTTTCCATAGTGGCTGCACCAGTCTGCATTCCCACCAGCAGTGCAGGAGGGTTCCCCTTTCTCCACATCCTCGCCAGCACCTATCATGTGTTGTTTTGTCAATGAGCACCATTCTGACTGGTGTAACAGAGCATAACTAGCTCTTTCCTGAGAGATGACAAAAATATACAAGTTTGAATTTTCCTAGAGCTTGCAATTTAACCTGGAGTGAAAAACTATAGGCTATATTAATATTGTCAAGCAGAAATGACCTCAGTTTATAAATTTCTTAAAAAATGATAGTTCTAGGAATGCCATTCTGTGCCCTGGCCTGTGTATAGAAAATTTCATGCTGTGCTATATTTTAGGCCAGACTGACTGAATGGAATGATGTTGCATTCTGACACTCACTCCAAAGCTTCTAAGCAATTATACTGGCTTTACCTTGAAATTTGCCATCAAAGTATAAAAATCAGTTTATGAAATCAGAGAAAAGATAGGACAATGAAGGTCACAAAGTGTACATTCTATGTGTTAATTAAATATTTTCTAACACAAACACACTCTTCTTCCTGGACCAAGAATATGTCAGTGAGATATACTTAGCCTTTTATAACAAGCAACTTTTCTATAAGTCAGTATGATGTTTTTTTAAAAAACTAAGCCAACAAAGGAAATAAGCAACACGAGTGTTCTTCCTGTAGCATTTGTTCAATTCTAATAAAGTGATTTTATCAAGAAAAATGAATGAAGACAAAATTTTATCCATGCCACACCATATATTTACATACTAGTTCTACACATATTGGTATTATCATAATTAAGGGAATATTATTCTTAAATCTCAGAGTAGTAATATTTGGTTGGAGTAAAATATGACAATCTGAAATAAAACAACCAGCTTCAATTTAAAGTAAAATTTTGAAGTCTGTGTCTTATGTCTATGTCAACCTCATCTACCCCTCATGACCATTATTTCTTCTCACATATAGCCATTTTCCTTTTGCTGTTGCTGACTACCAAATGATCCATTACAGCCCCCACCGCAAGTCTTCCTTTTTCTCTGGCACATTATCAAACAAGTCCCAGAATTGTATTGTTTCTTGCTCCTTCTTCATATGACGTCCTTCTTTCCATTTTCTCAGTTTATTTCTTAATAGCTGATGATCAATCAATCTATTAGCATATCTGTTATATTGTATTTATTTGTACTGAAGTATTATCATGTACTGCTATATACAGAACTTCTGTGTGCAACACCAAAATGTTAAAAATAGTATTTCTAAATTTAAACATTATTGCAGCCAGGGAGGCAGATCCTCAAGGGCAAAATGGGACCATTGGAACATTTGATATACACCATATAGTTGATGTTGATCCAGAAAATAATATGGCCTATATCCCATTTGTTAATAATCCCATTATGGTTCTTTCTTTTCTGTATTTAGTAATTTGCATTTCCCTTGCTGGCCTTTATTTTAAAATCCATTTCTTGGATTTAAAAACAAAAGGACTTTTGATTCTCCTATGAAAGAAATCTCCACAGGAGAAAATAGTCCCTCTCTAAAGCAACAAAAATGACACTTTTCTGCCTCTGATAGCTTTACTTGCTTAAAAATTTTTGTACATCTGAAAAAAGTATTTAAGACACACTGACAGAAGATAATTGCTAAAGTCTTTAAACTTTAACCTTTAAAAGTTTGTAATGCTAACTGGATGTCTAAGTAACTGCAGGCTGGGCAATTCTGTTCAAATTGACATCCCTGTCTGAAAGGTATGAACTTGTATGTTTTCTTTGTTAGGCCAGAACAGCTTCATCTGCATTTCATTTTTCTCTTACATTGATGGGAAAGCCAAGTCTTTGTGAATTTATTTTTAAAAAGTGACTGATTTTTATCATTCAAATGATTAGTAGTTATAATGGGGAACATTAATGTAGCTCACCAACATATCCAGTTATTCTCTTCCCAGAAAAATGGAAGGACTACATGGTTTTACCCACCTTTGAAGATGAGACAGCCCACATGATTTGATTTGGCTAATAAGTAGTGGGAGGAAGAAATATGAACCGCTTTCAGATGATAGTAATTAAGAACTTTAGTTTGGCTAACCAGTCTGCCTTGTATTCTACATGACATTGATACAATTTATACATTCTGGAAAGTTGAGACAATACGTGGAAGACAGTTAGTTGACCTGGAATGTCAGCCAAACATGCAACATACTTTGCACAAGATACATTTATTGGATTCAGTCACTGAGATTTTGGCACTGCTTGTTAATCCAGCAAAACTCTTGTTATGTTACTTGTATTTTATATACCTGTGAAATGTTCATAGTGATTATTAGAATATGTTTGAATATAGCTAAAACTACTCTACCAAATATTAAATATTTAAGTGTTCCAATTAGGTGAAATTTGGAAGTATGTTAGTGTCATTTTTAAATTAACACAACTATTCAAAATATATAAACTATTATATAAGTATGGCAGCCTGACCAGGTGGTGGTGCAGTGGATAGAGCGTCGGACTGGAATACGGAAGGACCCAGGTTCGAGACCCCGAGGTCAACAGCTTGAGCACAGGTTCATCTGGTTTGAGCAAAAGCTCACCAGCTTGGACCCAAGGTTGCTGGCTTGAGCAAGGTGTTACTCGGTCTGCTGAAGACCTGCAGTCAAGGCACATATGAGAAAGCAATCAATGAACATCTAAGGTGTCTCAATGAAAAACTGATGATTGATGCTTCTCATCTCTCTTTGTTCCTGTCTGTCTGTCCTTATTTATTCCTCTCTCTGACTCTCCCTCTGATTCTGTAAAAAAAAAAAGCATATATATATGCATGGCAGTGACCTGACAAATATATATTTTAGGAAATCTCCCACAGTGTTTAAAGTGTACCTATAAATTCTTTATTATCCTGGAATATTTAGTTCAATGAATACAATAGCATTACAAGAAAAAAAAACATTGTGAATAGGGAAAATGTAGTTATTTATTTATTTCTTATTTACGTATTCACCAGGAAAGTTTTCCCATGTGTTATTTTATTTGTAAAAAGCTCTTTGGTAACTAAGAGGCATTTTATTAAAAATTAAATTAACTTTGCCACATGATAAAGTTATGATCCATAAATAACTTTACATACAAATAGAAAGCAGATTTTTTTCATCAAAAAGATATTTCTTTGAATTTCTAAATCCAAATGTCTCAGTATTTAGTCCTTGTAGAATTTTTATAGGTATATAAAGGTAAATGCACAAGTAGTCAAAGAATTATAAAAGGATTTTGTGAATTATTTTCAACCGTGGCTATAATTATTCTCCTCCCATTACCCATTGAAATGTGACTTTGTAGTTCAATCAAGAGAGTCTATTCTCATCATGTGGATCTAGGGTGTTCTTGTGACTTCTTTGACAGAGAGAATGCAGCAAGAGTGATGCTGTGCCAGTTATGAACCCAAATCTCAAGTGACATGGCATTTCACTCACTCTCTTAGAACTCTGTCATTATTGATCAAACCCAAGCTAACCTGTTGAATGACGAGTGATATGTAGACCAGCCACCTTTGTTGCCCCTGCCAATACCTATCTGTACAAACATGGAACATGTGAGTGAGACTATCCTGTAAGAAACAGTCTCTGGCTAACTCAGTTGCTAGCTAAAGACATATGAAGGAACAATTCAATATTAGTCATACCTGGCCCAAATCAGCAGAACTGCCAACTCAACTATAGACTCAGGAGCAATGATAAATTGTTATTGTTTTAAGCCACTGAGTTTTTTATTTTTAATGCAGAAATAGGTTATTGATAGAGGCTGTTAATTTGAGTTATCCTAGTTTTTTAAGATGTGGGTTACTGGAATAACATTCAGCAATGTGTGCAAATTATAGATATAAAAATTAAAATACGTGGTCAGGTTGTATATATAATCACTAGCATAATGATTTGGTGATTGATGGCCAGAAACACATGATCATTAAAATTAGTCTGGTATAGTGTTAACAAAGATGTTCATGTTTAGAAAAATGGTCAAAATTTGTATCTTAATTCTTTGAAAAATATTAAAAAGGTAGTGTATTATTAGAAAATAATGGTTTATGGTCCTGTCCAGGTAGCTCAGTTGGTTAGAGCATCATCCCAATATGCCAAGGTTGCAGGTTCCACCCTTGGTTAGGGCACATATAAGAATAAACCAATGAATAAATAGATAAGGCGAACAGCAAATTCATATTTCTCTCTTTCTCTTCTTTCCTCTCTAAAATCAATCAATAAATAAAAAGAAAATAATAGTTATTATACTCCTCAATTTTTTCCCAATAAAGATTTCTCATCCAAATATCCATCCCAAAATGCATAAAAGACAATGGAACTTTGTGGTAAAACCAAGTTATTTATTCTTTCTCTCCTCATAATGTGTAATTATCTATAATAGATAAAGTATTCAAATAGGGGGAATATATTAGACAAACAGGCATCAAAGAAATCTGGGAGCAAGAACCATTATGGAAGATTCAAAGAGAAGTACAAAGCTACAAACTTTGATAATAGTGATTTGCTAAATAATTTCAGTTATCTAAAAAAAAAATAAAGAATATTAATTATACCTTTGAAAGACAATAGAGAAAACATCTCATTTAACTATCTCAGTTTAGTGATGTGTCCTATAGTTGAAGCTTACCTTTTATCTTTTTTATGAAGCTTACCTTTTAAATAAAAAAGTACATTAATATTGGCAATTTTGCATGGGAAAAATTAAAAGTGCTATATACATGTGCCAATTTTCTGTTGTTCTTTCTTTATTTTATTTTATTTTTTCATTCACACCAGATTTATTGATTTTAGTGAGAGACAGAAAGAGGAACAGAACAAGAAAGAGAGAGAGAGAGAGAGAGAGAGAGAGAGAGAATCAGGAACAATGAGTTCTTCCTGTGTGTGCCCTGACCGGGAATCAAAATGGCAACTTTTATGAACGTCCGACACTCTTCACAGAGTTAAATGGCCAGAGCGGGTATTTATTTTATTGAACATATTTTAACCTGAAATTTTTATTCATCTTACTATCAAATTCCATTATTAAGCAATGATTATAAGAGTGAAATTTATATAGCTCTTAATATCTCATCAAATTTAAGGTTCAGAACAATCCTTTTTGTAGATACTATTATTATCTGAGAGGATACTGAGGCACATAGACTTTAAGTAATAGAGGTACTAAGGTCTCAGATTAGAGAGTGTGGTTCTTGACTCCGTGTTCCTAACACCAACACCCTAAAGCAGGTGTATGGAGCAATGTTTAGAGGATGATGTATGTCTTCATTGTGGGAAAAATGTTGACATAATTGACTAGCATGTCTTTCATAGATGAAGGAGAAGGGATTGGCAGTACTTGTGTCCTATATTTACTATATATGTCTTTCTATAAAGTGGTACAGTATTTATGTATGTCTATTTACTCTTAAGTGAAAATGTGAGTCCTAGCAGTTTCCCATTCATGTTTGAGGGTTTTGTTATTTTTCACTGGATTTATTGGGGAGATATTTGGTTTACAGAGACATTCTGGTTTCAAATGTATACTTCAATAAAACATCATCATTGGTATTAGTGTGCATATAAGCCAGTAGGCTGAAAAAGGCTGAGAAAAATGCATCTCTAAAAATTTGTTGAAAAACTTGCCTGACCTGTGGTGGCGCAGTGGATAAAGTGTCGACCTAGAATGCTGAGGTCGCCGGTTCAAAACCCTGGGCTTGCCTGGTCAAGGCACATATGGGAGTTAATGCTTCCTGCTCCTCCCTTCTCTCTCTCATTCCCTCTCTCTCTCTCCTGTCTAAAATGAATAAATAAAGTCTTTAAAAAATTAAAATTTTTTTTTTAATTTGTTGAAAAACTGAATAACTATCCCTATAATTTTCTACTGCCTAACTTCATCTAATATAAAATATTGAATTTATTTATTTTTAAACCACTTATACTCATGAATTCTGTTATTTAAGGCTAAAATATTATAGATGATTTAAACAAACAAAATTTAGAAGAAAAGTTAGATTATCTATTCACCATTAGCTCTCATTTCTACTCAGTGAATTATATGTAGTATAACCTCCATAAATGTTTATTATATTTATTTTTATTTCCATCTATCTGCATATGGAAATGAAAATATATCGTATGCAGAGTCCAAACACTTCCAAGAATAGTCTTCCTTTAAATAAAAAACATGTCAGGAAAGGGAGACTATGTAAGAACTGTATATTCCAGCTCACAAGATTCTACAACAGGACACGACATTGGTCCAGAAACTTATCTAGCTTATTCGACAGTTTCAAAGGACATAAAAAATAAAAAAATATAAACATAGATAAATTCAGAGCTGAATTTCATAGGTTAAAATTCATAGGACCAGTACTAGACATTAGCATTAGTTCATTATGTTGTGAATTTAAGGGTGATATTTTTATTTATTAATTTGAATTTATTATGGTAACATTGATTCACAAAATGATACAGGTTTCAAGTGCACACACATCATCTTCCCACTGATTTGTGCACCCACCTTCCCAAGCAAAGTCACTTTCCGTTCCTATTTCCCCCACTTTTGCCCACTTCCACCTACCCCTACCCCCCTTTCCCTCCACCTATCACCACACTGTTTTCTGTTTCTATGTGTTATATATGTGCGTGTGTGTGTGTGTGTTGTTTGCTTAATTTTTTCACCTTCTTTCATCCAGTCTCACGAACCCCTCTCCCCTCTGACAGCTTTCAGTCTGTTCCATGTATCTATGCCTCTGATTCTATTTTGTTCATCAATTATTTGGTTCATTAGATTATACATATAAGTGAGATCATTTGGTGCATGTCTTTTTCTGACTGGCTTATTTAACTTAGCATAATAATCTCAGGTCCACCCAATGTTTCACAAAAGGTAGTATTTCTTTTTTTTTTAATTCTTATGGCCGAGTAGTATTTTGTTGTGTAAATATACCACAGCTTTATCTTTTCATTTTAGAGAGAGAGGGAAAGAGAGAGAGAGAGAGAGAGAGAGAGAGATCAGTTTGTTGTTCCATCCACTTGTGCATTCATTGGTTGATTCTTGAATGTGCCCTGACCAGAAATTGTACCCACAACCTTGGTGTACCTGAAGGAACTCTAACCAACTGAGCTAACCTGGCCAGTGCCACCCACAGCTTTTTTATCCACTCATCCACTGATGGACACTTAGGCTGTTTACAGATCTTGACTATTGCAAACAATGCTACAGTAAACACAGAAGGGGTGTGTACATATAATCTTAAATTAGTGGTTTTGGTTTTTTATAATATATTCCCAGAAACAGAATTGCTATGTCAAAAGGCAATTTTGAATTTCTGCCCCACTACCCTTGTTTTCAAATTATCAACAAGATCTGTTCTCTACTATTTGTAAAATATACTTTAAAGTCTTTATTTTACTGATCATAATCTGCCCTTTACTTGCCAGGCAAACTAAATAAAACTGTCTAACTCTATGAGCTTAAGTCTCCTAATCTATTAAATCAGGATAATGAGAGCTTTCTTATGAATTAATTATGAATATCATTAATAAAAATTCGATAACAAGAACATATTTTGAAATGCAAGATATTATTTGGTAAAATGCTTATGATAACCAAGCATATTAATTGTTAAGTACAATAGCTAATATTGTTTCCTATTATACAGAACTGACTGAAATACATGTATTTGTATATAAATATTTGGCCAGAGTTCACTAAAAGAATGCAGAGAAAGATGGGTGCCTGGTAACTAGAATTAAAATGGTAAAGGAATGCCTGACCTGTGGTGGAGCAGTGGATAAAGCATCCATCTGGAATGCTGAGGTCACCAGTTTGAAATACTGGGCTTGCCCAGTCAAGGCACATACAGGAGTTGATATTTCCTGATCCTCCCCTCTTCTCTCTCTTTTTCTCTCGCTCTTGCTCTCATTCTTCTCTATAAAATTAATAAATAAAATCTTTAAAAATGGTTGAGGAACTTAATACTTGCACAAAAGAGAGAATTTTAATTTGTCACAATAAGAAACTATTTTAAATACTTTTCCTTATAGTTTGAAATTGCAAAAGCCCAGATTTGAACTCTGGTAGCCCAGCTCTTGACCAACTCATTATATTGCTCTTCAGATGAACCCAATTACCACTTGGAATATTATGCAAATATTTTGGGCCCTCAAAATTATTTTACACTTAACTCTTGTTTGGGGAGCAACACTCTATTTCAGAGTATGTAGGTAAAAAAAAATCTGATATCTGAACAAATGGAGTGCCACTTTAATAACACCAGGGACAGCATAATGGATGTGGAAACTATTGTGCTCAAGTTCATATTGATTATTTTAGAAAAAAAGAGTTTTAATTTACAAGTGTTGGAAATCTATTTATATCAAGTATTTATAATCACAAAGAAGGAAATACAGTTTTTTTTAATCAACCATGGCCCTAGCACAATACCTTACCTATAAATAGGGGCTCACACTTTATTGTATTTATAGGACACACATGAACAATCCTATATTAATTTTTTTCGTGTTTAAATCTGTGATATGAACAAAATTATTTTGTGAATCCAAATACAGGCATTCTCCGGATTATGAACGAAATAGGATCTGTAGGTTTGCTCTTCAGTTGAATTTGTACATAAATTGGAACAGGTTCATTTACCTATTAAATGCAGCTTAGATGTCTGCCTTAACATGATATTTATTTTTTCTTTTCTGTGCATATAAATACTTAAACATTTTCAAACCTACAAAGCCTATCTCATTTGTAACCCAGAGACTGCCTGTAAACAAATTCATGATTTAGTAATATAAAGAAAATGTATATAACATTGAAGGAATTAAAAAGACTTTGCTTTCTGCTAAAACAGCTGTTATCTATGGATTTCTAGATTAGATATTTAACCTAACTCAACAGATTGCCTAATGCCATGGGAAGAAAAAAAGTGGAATACATTTTAAAAGTTTGATTTCATCATAGATAGTACAACTGAATGTCAAAAAGTGCCACAGTTGAAAACAATCATATGCTTGTTAAAATGAACAATCTGTAGTAAAGAGAATATACTCAAATTAAATGACTGGTAGATTTTGTATTGTAATACAGTGGAGTCAGTTGGAAAAACATTTATTGGAAATTTATTATATGGGAGATAATAATCCAGGGCCAGGTATAAGTTTTTATCCTTTGTTTTAATTAAAATACTAAGATTTTATTTCTCATGGATAAAAATACAAATGGAAACTTCCTATAATATTAGCACTCTGGGTTGATTCAGTCTCTAAGAAACAAGAATGTTCATGGATTCAATTATTTAGTTTATATCTCAAAGCACATATAATTTCAATCCCTGCAAAAATCTATGCAACTTTTATCTGAATGAATATTCAGTAGTGACTTATCCACACATCCAGTACGTCCTTTTGGTATTTATAGCATTAAAATTATATTAAAATGGAGATAATGATTTTCATGTTTAATCTAGTATAGTATATAATGAGTTTTATGTCTAATCTTTGTAAAATACTAGAATTCAATAAAATTTTAGAATTATGACACAGCTCTCTGATAACATTAGTGCTTTTATTGTACATATGCTAATGGAATGTCAGATGTTTCAGTTTCTGTTGGATATATTGAACTGAATCCTAACCAGCTAAAAGATGTTGATTGGGAAAAACTCTTTTATTTTCCCTACATAATGACATTTATAGATATATTTCTATGAACTTTAGAAATGTTAGGCAAGCATATACTATGTAACAAGAGAAACTGAAGTTGTATTGATTGTAATTTCTTAGTCAATTGATAAAATGTAAAGAAACATACCTAAATTATATTTTTCTATATAGCCAATTTAAAGTTCTTTGTAAATTTTTATTTTCTCAATCACTTCAATTTTATTTACAAGGCATCCATTCCTTCATTTGAATCTTAGCACTTGGTCTTCATTCAATCATGCCTAAATTAACACAACTAATTCTTCACCACTGAACAAACATGAGAACCCTAGAGGTATCCTGCAGGTACTGAGTCAAATCCACTGATCTTCTTATTCCCTTCATTACATAATAGGCTCACATTAAAAATGTATAACCAATTATATAAAGCAAATGTTAAATAATAAATTGCAAAAGTAAGTGTGCAATAAAGGGTTTACTCAGCAAGTGTGAACTGCTCAAATACTGCCCTTTCCAAAGCTGTTCACTACTGGCCCTTGGTTTGGCTTCTGGGAGGTTATCTCTGAGACCATAGAGTCAAAGGACTCAATAAGAATCAATGAGCATTTACTGTGTGTAAAGTATTTTATACACTCTATTTTTTTAATCTTCAAAAACTATAGTAGGAAGGTATCCTTATCTCTAGTCTAAAATTTAAAAAATTCATGGTCAGAAAGTTTATAGCAAAGAAGAAATGCAGAAGAAAATTAAACCTATTATTTTCTTGACTTCAACAACAACAAAAATAAAGTAATTAGTAATAAAATTAACAAAGAAAGTAAAAGACTTGTACTGGGAAAATTATAAGACATTGAATAAAGAAATTGAGGAACATACAAACAAGTGGAAGCATATAATGTATTCAGATATAGGAAGAATTAACATCATTAAAATGTCCATACTACCCAAAGTAATCTATAGATTCATGCAATTCCTACTAAAATACCAATGGCATATTTCACAGATCCAGAATAAATATTCCAAAAATTTATATGGAACCAGAAACGAACCCAAATATTCTCTGCAATCTTGAAAATGAAGAACAAAGTGGGAAGTATCACACTTACTGATACCAAGTTATACTACAAGGTCATTATAGTCAAAACAGCCTGATACTGGCATAATATGGGCATACAGATCAATGGAGCATATAGAGAACCCAGAACTAAATCTATGCCTTCATGGTCAATTTATATTTGACAGAGGAGGCAAAACTATATAGTGAAATAAAGGCAATCTCTTTAATAAATGGTGTTGGGAAAATGAGACAGGTGCATGCAAAAATAAATAAATAAAACTAGACCACTAATTTATACCATCACAAAAATAAACTCAAAATGGATAAAAGACTTAAATGTCCTGATCAGACAGTGGTGCAGTGTATGGAGCATCAGCCTGGCATGCTGAGGACCCAGGTTTAAAACCCTGAGATCGCTGGCTCGAGCATGAGCTCACCAGCTTGAGTATGGGGTTGCTAGCTTGAGCATGGGATCATAGACATGACTCCATGGTTGCTGGCTTAAGCCTAACATAACTGACTTGAGCAAGGGGTCACTGGCTCAGCTGGAGACCCCACCCCAGTCAAGGCACATGTTAGAAAGCAGTCAGTGAAGAGCTAAGTTGCCTCAACGAAGGGTTGATTCTTCTCATCTCTCTCCCTTCCTGATTAACTGTCCGTGTATATCCCTCTCTCTTGCAAAAGAAAATAATAATAATCCCAGAAGAAAACATAAGCAATAGATTCTCAGACATCTCTCCAAGCTATATTTTTGCCAATATACCTCCTTGGGTAAGTGAAACAAAGAACAAAATAAAAAAATGCAACTATCTCAAACTAAAAAGTATTTACACAAAAAATGACTCCATTAACAAAATTTAAAAAAAATAACCCACTCAGAGGGAGAACATATTTTCTGATATCTCTGGTAGGGAGTTAATAAACAAAATTTCTAAAGAACTTCTAAAACTCCACACTAGAAAGGTAAATTATCTGTAAGGCCAGTAGCCACGGCCACAATCACAGCCGCCTGACCCGTGCAGGTTCGCATTTGATTCAGACAGATGGTAATGAAACAATGGAGGCAAGAACTTGTGGGCCATTAGCTTTAATCCTAGCTTGCACCCGGCAGGCGAGAAATACACACAGTGGGAAAACACTTCCCTTTCCATCCAGGGCTCCAAAAGCCACTGACTTACCTGAGTTTTCCTAGAATCAAAAATTTCTATCTCACTAGCCTTATTCACCTCTGTTCCCCCAACTCCTTCTCTCTGCACAAAGTCTGCACAAACTGGCTTCTCCCTCAGCACTCCACAATCTCGGCTGCTTCTCCTCTCCTCTACGTGGCCTTTTCTCTGCTCTCCTATATAGCGTAGAAATCAAAACCTTTAATCCAATATACAAACAAGGAAGTCTCTGATATAAAGCCACTTATCTGAGGAATAATGAGATTCCTCATAAGAGTGCACCACCCAACCATGCAACAGTCAAGGGTGTGGGGAAAAGCTTAGTCTTAAAACTGAGCCTTAGGCTATAACAACCCTGCCTGCTTACAGCCTTTCCCCCACACCCAATGCAAACTATAAGCAAGCAAATATATATATTATATTTACAAACTTATTTAACCAACATTCCACCCCTTTTGCTTGCTTCACAATCTAAAGCACAGGTATTCCTGCACAAGGAAATTAGGCACATTACACAAATTACAACAACATGACAAATCATACAATTTTAACAATTACAAAAGTACACATTTCACCAGTCTCTAAGCACTTTTCCAAAAGCACAAAATGTCCTCTGCCTTCTTTCTAACCATGGGAAAAGCTTCCCAGAGCAGGGGGAGGGCCTCCAGAAAAGCTGCCCCCCACCCCCTTCAGAGTATTTCACATTGTCCAAAATACGTAAGTCCATCCAACAAATGAGCCACTGCCCACTCCGGTCGTAGTCCAGGAATCAGTCCACACACATGGGGCCTCAGCTACCCCCCTCATCCCTGCTGTCCTGGCAGGTATTACATTGTCCCAGGGAGGAGTACATAGCAATGGCAGTCAGCATTTCCATCTCTCCTCGGAGAGCACGATAGCATCCACCCCTATGTCCCAAAATTGCAGACCTACCAGGGACATACTAGGTACTCCTTGATGCTGGGCTCTCACCTTCTGGAGACTGCGGATTGATTGCAACTCCAGATTGATTCTCCTCATCCTCCAAAGAGGAACTGAAAACACCAGCTCCTGCTGCCAGACTTGAGCCCCGGGCTGCCACCGCCTTCTGCTCCGTGGGCCTTGCAGACCCACCTCCAGCCTCAGCCCAGCCCCCGCCACTGCTGGGTCTCCACAACATCCAGGGAAATCTCCAACTCACAAACCTGTGATTCCTTCTCCAGCAGCTGCTCCATTTTAAAGCGAATCCCGTGAACCTGGTCAGCCTCCTCTGGTGCTTCCTCCAGCTCTAGCATTGGCATCTCTTTCTTCCACATTTCCTCCAGCTCCTTCCACTGCTCGGTTTGCAGGTCCCGGGCAGCCTCTTCCACAGAGCTGTTGGCTTCCTCACACATGGCTGTAAAAGTCAGCCTGCCTACGGCCCCCAAAAGGAGAGCCATGGAGAACCATAACAGCAGCCAGTCCTCTACTCCACTGGTCAAAGGTGGTGATGGCTCCATACCGAACTGTATCGAATCCTACCACAGACTATGCCAAATGTAAAGCTAGTATCCGAGGCCACCACCACAGCTGCCTGGCCCATGCAGGTTCACATTTGATTCTGACAGACGGTAATGAAACAATGGAGCCAAGAACTGGTGAGCCATTACCTTTAATTCTAGCCTGCACCCAGCGGGCAAGAAATACACACAGTAGGAAAACATTTCCCTTTCTGTTCAGGGCTCCCAAAGCCACTGACTTATCTGAGCTTCCTAGAATCAAAGGTTTGTAGCTCACCAGCCTTATTCACCTCTGTTCCCCATCTTTCTCTCTGCACAAACTCTGCACAAACTGGCTTCTCCCTCAGCACTCTGCCATCTTGGCTGCTTCTTTTCTCCTCCACTGGCCTTTCTCTGCTCTCCTATATAGTAGTATAGAAATCAAAACCTTTAATCCAATATACAAACAAGGAAGTCTCTGATACAAAGCCACTTATCTGAGGCATAATGGGATTCCTTATGATAGTGCACCATCCCCCACCATGCAACAGTCAGGGGTGCAGGGTAAAGCTTAGTCTTAAAACTGAGCCTTAGGCTATAAAAACCCTGCTTACTTACAGCCTGTTCCCCACACCCAATGCAAACTATAAGTGAGCAAATATATATATCATATTTACAAACTTATTTGACCAACATGATCCAATTAAAAAATAGGCAAATGACCTGAATAGACACTTCTAGAAAAGGACATACAGATGATCATTAGACATACGAAAAAAGGATCATTGTCACTAATCATTAGAGAAATGCAAATTAAAACCACAATGAGATATCATCTCACATCTGCCAGAATGGTTCTCATTAAAAAATTAACAAACCACAAGTGCTGGCGAGGATGTGGAGACAAGGGAATCCTCCTGCAGTGCTGGTGGGAAGGCAGACTTGTGCAGCCACTATGGAAAACAGTGTAGGGTTTCCTCAAAATGTTAAAAATGGAACTGCTTTATGACCCAGTTATCCTACTTCTAAGAATATATCCTAAGTATCCAAACCTCAAATTCGAAAGAAGATATGCAGTATATTGTCAGGAGCCGCCAGCATGGCCATTCACATGCAGATTGGCATTAGATTCAAACAGATGGTAATGAACTAATGGAGCCAAAAACTGGTGGGCCATCATCTTTAATCCTAGCTTGCACCCGGCAGGCAAGTAAAAACACACACTGGGCTCCAAAACCCACTCATTCAGTGCTCACAAAGTGACTGACTTATCCGAGTTTCCTAGAATCAAAGGTTTCTAACTCACCAACCTTATTCACCTCTGTTCCACATCTCCTTCCTCCTCCCTGCACAAATTCTGCAAACTGGCTTCTCCCTAAGCACTCCACCATCTTGGCTACTTCTCCTGGCCTCCTCCATGTGGCCTTTCTCTGCTCTCCTCTCTAATGCTAATCTCAGGAACTGAGAGAGAGCAAGTCCGGGTCTGCCCCAGGTTATAGTGTACATTCAAAACCTTTACTCCAATATACAAACAAGGAAGTCTCTGATACAAACTGACTTATCTGAGGCATAATGAGATTCCTCATGAGAGTGTACCCCCCTACATCAAAAAGGTTGAGAAAGGCTTAGTCTTAAAACTAAGCCTTAGGCTATAAGGATCATGCCTGCTTACAGCCTTTCCCCCCACATCCAATGCAAACTATAAGTGAGCAAACATATACATCATATTTGCAAACTTATTTGACCAACATGCACCCCTATGTTCATTTTAGCATTGTTTACAATAGGCAAGATCTGGGGAAACAGTCCAAGTGTCAGTCAGTGGACAACTAGACAAAAGAGCTGTGGTTCATTTACAAAATGGAATATTATATGGCTGTGAAATAGAAGGAAATCTTACCTTTTGTGATGACATGGATAGACCTGGAGATTATTATGCTAAGTAAAAGAAGCCAGTCAGACAAATACAAATGCCATATGATCTCATTTATATGTGGTATCTAATGAACAGAATAAACTAAGGAACAAAATAGAAACAGAAGCAAGGTCACAGGGAACAGATGGACACTGTTAGAGGGAAGGTGGAAGAGGGGACAGGATCAAAGAAGGTGAAGGGATTAGTGAAATTATATATATACATAACATATGTTGGTCAAATAAGTTTTAAAATAATATATATATATGTTTGCTCGTTTATAGTTTGTATTGGGTGTGGAGGACTGGCTGTAAGCAGGCCAGGTCATTATAGCCCAGGGGTTGGGAAACTTTTTGGCTGAGGGAGCCATGAATGCCACTTATTTTAAAATGTAATTCCATGAGAGCCATATAATGACCCGTGTACATTACGCATTATCCAATAAAAATTTGGTGTTGTCCTGGAGGACAGCTGTGATTGGCTCCAGCCATCCACAACCATGAACATGAGCGGTAGGAAATGAATGGATTGTAATACATGAGAATGTTTTATATTTTTAATGTTATTATTATTTTTATTAAAGATTTGTCTGTGAGCCAGATGCAGCCATCAAAAGAGCCACATCTGGCTCATGAGCCATAGGTTCCCGACCCCTGTTATAGCCTAAGTGTAAGGTACTTTTTCCCACTGAGAAAGAAGGGAGGGGCCGGAGCCACGAAGTTGAATAATAAAAGGCTTTATTGAGTACACAGTGCTTCCTGCCTGATGAGGTTCCCTAGCCCCGGGGACCGAGGCTAGGGGAGTCGCAAGGGATGACCCACATGAGAGATATTTAAAGGGTCCCTAGGGTGGTCTTGCTAATATGATGTGGTAAAATCTCACTGGCTGATGGAGTTGTCGCTCTTTTCCAAAGGATTTCTGGGAAGTTTCTTTTGGTGTGCTTGGTTGTGGGTGGTCCTAACAAAAGTTCTCAGGCCTAAGTTCCCCATGTGACCTTCCCCCATTATCCACCGACCTTACATTCTGACATTTTGTGTTAAATAGAATAGGGGCGCCGTTTATTCGTCTGGCTACTTCCTGCTGATTAGAGGTGTCATGGGGAGGGAGAGATCGGAAAGTGGTGGTTTTGAGGGGTGTCAGGAGGAACATCTGTTTGGCAACGAGTTGAGAAACTTTACAGATGCGGTCCTGTAAGGATTTTTAAAAAGAGGAGTAATAGGGGGATTTGCAGGGTCCAACATTTTGGTGAGCTGGAGATGGATGGGGTCCAGTGGTTCTGACTGCCAGTGGTCCTGTAAGGAGGAAAGCTTGAGGCAAAACTGCAGGTCAGGAATGGCGTAAAAAGGGGAAAGGAAGGGGTCCCATCCATTCCCATAACTGAGACCTGTGAAGGAACTAGAGGTCCAGAGTGTGATGGCAAAAAGAGAAGGTAGCCCCCATGTCCACAAGAAATGAGATGGACTTACCCACTAGTTTCAGCATACCCTGGGTTCTCTGAGTCCAGGCCATGTCCTAGGAGTTCGAGCGATGCACCCACCTGGCTGGATTGGCCTCCCATATGGGCAGCTTGTCCTCCACATAGAGGTGCTGGGGAAAAGCCTGTTGCCCAAAGGAGCAACTGTTCCACGAGTGACTGGGCCGCTTGCTGTCAGGGCAGGTCTCAGTGGGCAGCTGTGGGCAGGGGCCCTGCCGAGACCAGTGGTACTGCTTGCCACACTTAAAGCAAGCTCCTGGTGGGGATTCTCTATGCAGCTTGGACTTGGGTCAGGCACTTCCTATGCCTTGCTTCTGTTGCTCGGCTGGCCTCAGGATTGCCATAAGAGCCTGGGTTTGGAGTGTTATTTTCTGCTGCATGTGGGCCTGTGGGCCTGGTAAACAGCCTTGGCCTGTTTCTACTAGTTGGGACCATTAAAAGGTGAAAGATTTATGTGATCCAAAGAGAAACCAGAGTATGCTAGTTAGGACCATTATAAAATTTAAATGCCATGTTCACAGGTCCTGGATAGGGGTTTGGGGGTTGAGAATAAGAGGATGGGGGGCTCGTGGGGAGCCCAGCACCCAGATCTGGCAGGAAACGCTGGAGCCAAAAGCAGGACAGGGCCAGATCTTCCTGTAAAAAAATTGGGGTTGGGCCTTGGGGTCCTGCAAACCAGTGTAAGAGCCAATGCCAAGCTGAGAATGGCCTGACTGAGGAGGGGCTTAAGAACACAGTGGAGAAGGGAGGGGCCCCTGGCCAGCAGGGGAGGAGAAAGAGAGACTAGTAGTGGTGAATAAGAAACAAGATTTTGCTAAGGGAGGTGAGGGGGCTCTCGGAGGGAAGAGACCCAAGCAAGAGAGGTCCACAGAGGGACCAGAGAGAAATCCTGAGAGGGGGCGCCCCTGGGAGTCAAGCAGGAGGGAAAGAGTGTTGGGAGTCCACGGAGAAGGAAAGATCAGGAGTGGAGGTTTTAGGTGAGGTTTCTCTGGCCAGAAAATGGGCCTGCGTGGTGGAACAGGTGGCACAGAGATTAAGGACAAGTGCGCAAATAATAAGAAGCCCTGTATGTAAGGGATATCCAACCAGCTCCCATTGGTGAGGGTGTTAAAACCGAAAGTCCCTTCAGGAGGCTAATCCAGTGGGTTCTGTGGCCTGGCCACAGTGGAGAAGAAGAACAGTTTCTTCTTCTTTAGGGTGGGAGATTCCTGTGCCCCCATGGCCACCCTCAGTCCTCGAAGTGGTCAGAATTGAGAACTGGCATCCCAAAACTCAAGCTCTGGCCACAGACGAATAAGGTAAAGTGGATGTGCTTGGGACATCTCCACGGGCACACAAGCACTCAGACAGAAAGAGATCCCTGACGTAGCTATGGTTTCGGACAGGGAGTCTCGGTGGAAAGAACTGAGGGGAAGACTGGAGGCAGGTGACTTACTGCACCGTGCGCCAAAGTGGGTGGAAGGTTGGAGATCCTGGTTCTTTCTTGGAGGGGAAGAAAAGAGGAGCATTCCTTGCAGACTTCAACTCCTCCTGGGTTTTTGGCACCAAAATGTAAGGTATTTTTCCCCGCCAAGAAAGAAGAAAGGGGCTGGAGCCACAAAGTGTGGAATAATAAAAGGCTTTATTGAGTACAGAGTGCTTCCTGCCCGATGAGGTTCCCTAGCCCCGGGGACAGAGGCTAGGGGAGTCGCAAGGGGTGACACATGTGAGAGATATTTAAAGGGTCCCTAGGGTGGTCGAGTTAATATGAAGTGGTGAAATATCATTGGCTGACAGAGGTGTCACTCTTTTCCAAAGGGTTCCTGGGATGTTTCTTTTGGTGTGCTTGGTTGTGGGTGGTCCTAGCAAAAGTTCTCGGGCCTGAGTTCCCCATGTGACCTTCCCCCATTATCCACCGACCTTACACTAAGGCTTAGTTTTTAAGACTAAACTTTTCCCCACACCCCTGACTGTTGTATGATGTGGGGTAGTGCACTCTTATGAGGAATCCCATTATGCCTCAGATAAGTGACTTTGTATCAGAGACTTCTTTGTTTGTATATTGGATTAAAGGTTTTGGCTTCTACACTATAAAATGGGGGCAGACTGGGAGCTTTCTCTCTCTCAGTTCCTGAGATTAGCATTACAGGAGAGAGCAGAGAAAGGAGAGCAGAGAATGGCCATGTGGAGGAAAGGAGAAGCAGTCAAGATGGTGGAGTGCTGAAGGAGAAGCCAGTTAGTGCAGAGTTTGTGCAGGGAGAAGGAAGGAGATGGGAAACAGAGGTGAATAAGTCTGGTGAGCTAGAAACTTTGATTCTAGGAAACTCAGATAAGTCAGTAGCTTTGTAAGCACCAAATGAGTGGATTTTGGAGCCCAGTGTGTGTTTTTACTTGTCCACTGGGTACAAGCTAGGATTAAAGGTAATGGCCCACCAGTTCTTGACTCCATTGTTTCATTACCGTCTGTCCAAATCTAATGCAAACCTGCATGGGCCGGGTGGCTATGATGGTGGCCGTGGCTACTGGCTGTACAACATAGATACAAAAAATAGGGTAGCGATTGCTAAAAGGAAAGGAGGAGAAGTAGGGGGAAGGAGGCAAAGGGGATGAAACAGAGGTAGAAAGAGACTTTGTGTGGACATTGGGCTGTGATGTGGTGGGTAGACAGTATTATATTGAGTGGGACACTTGAAACCATGTCAACACAATAAATTAAAAATAAAAATTTTAAAAAAGAGCAGTCACCCAACTCAATATATATATATATAACTTATTAATAACAAAAGGGAAAAATTATGACATTATAGAGAAAAAAATTTTGGCCAGCACAATCTAAACTTAGATAAAATTAATGTAATTGACAATAATATGTATTGACATTATATAGTCTCAGAAATCATGCACTGGCAAGTATAAACTGTCACTTCTGTTGTATTTGGGCCCAAAATACATAATCTCAATCTAATATTTTTACAGAATAACTGGGTAGTAATCTTCAAATGTGTCAAGTTCCTGAAAGACAAAGACTGAGGAAATATGTATTAGAGGAGTCTAAGGAGACATGGCAAACTGATGCATGTGAGGCTCTGAATTAGAATTTAGACTAGAAAAGAGAAATAAGTGAAAACTGGATAAAAATAACTAGTCTCTGTTGGGCAGATAAAATATATTATGCTCACTTTGTTAAAGATGGCACTGCCCACGTGGAAACCCATCGCCCAGGTGATGGTATTGGTTGCCCTTCTTGCTTGGGATGGGCGTGATTATATTAATGTGTATTGGGGGTGGGCTGTGGGCAGGCAGGATCCTTATAGCCTAAGGCTTAGTTTTAAGACTAAGCCTTTCCCACTCTTTTTGATGTAGGGTGGTACACTTTCATGAGGAATCCCATTATGCCTCAGATAAATGACTTTGTATCAAAGACTTCCTTGTTTGTATATTGGATTAAGAGTTTTGATTTCTATACTATAAAGTGGGGCAGACTGGGAGCTTGCTCACTCTCGGTTCCTGAGATTAGTAATAGAGAGGAGAGCAGAGAAAGGAGAGCAGACTAAGGCCACGTGGAGGAGGCCAGGAGAAGCAGCCAAGAAGGCGGAATGTTGAAGGAGAAGACAGTTTGTGCAGAGAGGAGATGGGGAACAGAGGTGAACGAGACTGATGAGGTTAGAAACTTTTGATTCTAGAAAACTTGTATAAGTCAGTAGCTTTGTGAGCACTGAATGAGTGGGTTTTGGAGCCCAGTGTGTGTTTTTATTTGTCCACCGTGTTCAAGCTAGGATTAAAGGTAATGGTCCACCAGTTCTTGGCTCTGTTGTTTCATTACCAACTGTCTGAATCACATGCGAACCTGCATGGGCCAGGTGGCTATGATGGTGGCTGCAGTTACTGGCTTTACAGTCTCTAAATTGGTTAATAATATTATATCAATGTTAATTTCTTGATGCTATAGTAAGGTTATTAAGATGTTACCATTTGGGTTAGTTGATTAAAGGACATTTAAGTGTATTCTGTACTATTTCTGAAACTTTAATGAATTTTTAAAATATGTAAAATATAAAAACCTACAAATTCATACTGTGGTAACAATAGAAAATCAGGTTTAAATGATAAACCAGATGAGCCTCAAGGACATGACATAGTCATTGTTTTATGGGTAAACTAGGAATATGTTCTCTCTACATTGATGATCCTTTATATTTTTATACTACAAACATAATGAATATTTTAAAAGTAAAAGTTACTATAATTAAAAATTATATATATGAGAAGAATATATTTGTAGTGATGTTTATATTCAGCAAAGGTGAATTAGAAAGGAATAATTCTTTAATATATTGTTTTTCATATAATAATTAAGTATCAACATAGCTATAACTTATATTGTAACAGCCAATTCCATAAAAATATGAATTTAACATAAGCAAGTGAAATGTATTATAGAGCGAAAATAAGAGAATTTATAACTTTCAGTTAAAAAATATTTCAAATTTTACATTATGTACATTTCCTTATGGGTTAGGGAAGATACTGAGAATTTTATTCTCACAACTAGCACATTTTCAATTCAAAATTTTGCAGAGTGAGTGAATAAAAGCTTAATTTAGAGTTTTGGATTATATTTTCTCTAAGTAGCTGACTCATCCCAAATTTGATGTGAAATGCAAATCTGACCTTCATATCCTATGCAAAAAAGTCTCCATTTCATTAAGGTATTTTTTCATGTAATATTCTGCCTCATAGCAAAATGTAAAATAAGTCACACTTATATAATACTTTTTCTCCAGAGAGCTTAATAAAGTTCCGTATTTAGTTCATATTTCTGCATTTTATTTATAAAAATAATAACATCTGTCTGTTTTTTCCTCTAATGTATTTTCTAACTTACCATTACCTTCTCATTTAACTTTGACTACTACGCTCCTCCTCTCCTAGTTTTCCAATGTCACTTTTCACCATGTATAACCTATTACACCTTCCTTTAATTTCTTTTCTCAACCATATTCTGATCCATTCTCCTGTGTAGCACTGCTTGCTAGAAATAACTTATCATTTTCCAAATCAGAAATATTTTTTCTCTTTAGATGTAACACACTTATTCTGGAATATCAAAAATTTTAAAGGACAATAATACCTGGATACTTTCAATAGTATGTATCCACTGTATTTATAATATTGTTGTTGTTTTTGTGCAATATGTTGTATATAAATTTATGAAGTCAAGCAATTTTGGAAATTCATATTTGCTTTAGATCAGTTAGCTATTATTTTTAAATGCAGCAAATTATCACAACCAGATTGCAAGGGGTCAAATCCTACCTCTAACGTTTAATATCTGTGCTAACTTGGGAAAGTTAGATAAACATGATGTTTCATTTTTTTTCATTGACAAAATCGAGATAATAGTACCTACCTTGTGCATTATTATGCGCTAAACTGTTAATATTTATAAAGCAAAATACAACAATTTTGTGAAACTAAAGGAAAAATATATTTGACACCTTATAAATGGCATATGTATCTTTGTTTAAAAATGAATGAGGTCTATTTCCAACAAATGTAGTATAACTTGCATTAATTAATCTTCTCATAGTTAATGCTTATGAACTCATGACAAAATAGTAAAACAAACAAACAAACAAAACAAAACTGAAATGAAACAAACAAAAACACTAAAGGTACTAGAAAACTATCAAAAGCAGAAAGAAACTTAGAAAGTTGAAGGAATTATACTCGCAAGAAGGGATTTGCACTAGGTAGAATTTTATTTTACACAGCTTTCTATAAATGGTCATGGGAAAAATGAAGTTTCTAGAACTCAAAGGTAAAGTGGTATTCTTATTGGCATGAGCAGCCAAAAAATGGAGTTTATGGCTGTAAGAGCATCTAGAATGTGATGCAGAAGATCAGAAAATGAAGGGAACCACAGGAGAGAGAGCATCCAAATATGCATGGTATCATAAAGGAAAACACGAATTACAAAATCCAAGGAACTGAGTAGATATTTCAGCTACTGCCCCCACAACAAAGACGGAATTAACAACTTTTTAAAACAAAAGTCAAGATTAGCACTCTTCAGAGGAAGATAACATCTGAGTGTCTAAAATGTTACATTCACAAGTCAAGCAAAGAAGTGGGAAAATTTGACCTATAGTGAATAGTCAAAGAGTAAAAGCAGTTAATAGACATAGACTGAGATTTCCACTCAAATATTTTAATAAGCTTTAATACAACTATTATATAATATGTGTTTAGGTATTTTAAAGAAATGAGTAGATATATGCAAATGAGTGAAATATAGAATAATATATAGAGAGAATAGTTTATATAGAATAGTATATATAGAAATATAAAATAGTACATTTTATATACATAAATGTATATGTTCATAAATATATAATATACAAACATATAAATATAAATTATATATTTATATAAATTATATAAATATAATAAATATATAATATGTATAAACATATATAATACATAAAAGTATAGCATACAAAATTTTTATAAACCTGGATAGGATTAGGAGAATAAAGAAGATGACAGAAGAAAAGGTCAGTGAACTTAAAGGTAGATTAGCAGAAACTGTAAAATCTGAAGAAAATGCAGTATAATGTTCAAAATCAATGAACACTATCTCAGTAATATGTAGGACAATATCAAACAGTTTAGAATGCATGCTTGTATCCTTTAAAGAAGAGAAGAAAGAGAATGAGAAATATATAAATAATTAAGAGCTGAAAATTTATAACTTTTGTGAAATAAATAGGCTGAGAAATGCAAGAGTCTAATTAAACCTCAAGAGGAATAAATAAGAAATACAGAACTAGGTAGAGCCTCAGAAAGAACAGAAGCCAAAAATCAAAGCAATCACATATTTAAATGTGCTGAAAGTAAGAAAAAAGTCAACCTATAATTCTGTACCTAATGAAAATATCTTTCAAATTATATGTTTTAAGATAAATGAAAACAGATAATTTGTTGCTAGGTAACTGGGATACAGAAGTTTTAAAAGAAAGTTCTTTTGGCTAAAGGGAGATTAAACCATGTACAACTCAAATATATGGGAAGAATAAGAACACTAGACATGGTAAATATATGAAAAACTGTAGACTAGTATTTAGAATTTTCTTTTCTGAACTTAATTTAGAAAACTACTCATTCCACAAGAAAAACACAATATTGTGAGATTTTTTATTGTATATAAATAAATATAATAGATACTGGAATAACAGCATGTATAATGAGCAGGACTAAATCATTATTTTTTTTATTCAGTTAGAGGAGGGGAGGCAAAGACAGACTCCTGCATGCACCCTGACTGAAATCCACCCAGCAAGCCCACTAGGGGGTGATGTTTTGCCCATCTAGGGCATTGCTCTGTTGCTCAGCAACTGAGCTCTTCTTAGCACCTGAAGCACAGGCCATGGAGCCATCCTGAGTATCTGAGACAAACTCACTCCAATCTAGCCATGGCTGTGGGTGGGGGTGGGGGAAGAGAGACAAGCGAGAGAGGAAGGGGTAGAGAAGCAAATGGTTGCTTCTCCTGTGTGCCCTGACCAGGAATTGAACCCAGGACATCCATATGCTGGGCCAATGCTCTACCACTGAGCCAACTGGCCAGAGCCAATCATTCTTGAACTTTATGTGGTATTGACTCTGAGAGAACTTTATAACTTAACTTGATTATTTTAATTCATGGAAGAATACAATTAAAAAATAATAATGCAAAGTATAATATCTAAAGGCTAATAAATATATTCTTATGAAATTAAAAAAACTAAAATAATCATAAGGAAGAGAGATAAGGATTAATAATAAGTGAAGAACAGATGTAATAAATAGAAAAATAAATAGCAAAATGATAGATACAAAAAGAATAATATCATAAATAATGCAAGATATTTCATAATTAATCAGAAAAACATAAAAATTACAAATGTATATATGAAAATTAAGAGAGCTTCAAAATTCATTGCAATGAGTTGAATTGTGCCCCCCAAGAAGATATGATGTAGTTCAAACCGCCAATATCTCAGAATGTGACCTTATTTGGAAATAGGATCATCACAGATATAATTAGTTCTATTAGCATGAAATCATACTGGAGTAAGAATCAGTCTTTAATCCAATATGATTGATGTCCTTATAAAAGAAGAAGGCCGTATGAAGATACTAAACCATAGAATACTCTGTGAAGATGGAAGTAGCAATTGGGGTGATGGGTCTATAAGCCAAAAAATGACAAGGATTGTTGGCTGTCACTAGCAGTTAGGAGAGAGGCCTAGAACAAATTCTCCCTCAAATCCCTCAGAAAGAATCAACACTGAAACACTGATTTTTAACTTTAAGCCTCCATAATATTTGACAATAATTTTCTGTTTTTTGAAACCACTCAGTCTGTGGTACTTTGTTATGATAGCCTTAGGAAACTAATACATGCATGAAGCAAAAAGTGACAACTAAGAAGCAGACAAATCTACAAATTTAGAGTTTTCGTATACTTTGATCAGTGATTGAAAAACACCTAAGATATCCTTTAAAAATTCTACAAAATAATGACTACAAATAAACTTAGCATGGTCACAGTTTTTTTACAGCAATACATATATAAAAATTTATCATATTTCCCTATACCAGCAGTGATAGCTCCAAAAGAACTACAAGAATTGCTGAAAAAAATATTAAAAATGACTGAATTACATGAAAAAAATACATCATTTTCAAAGATTGAAAGACATTATGTTAAAGATACCAGTTCTTTCCAAATTGATATATAGAATCAATTTCAATGACAATAATAAACCTGTGAAACAACCAGAATTGTCATACATTGTTAGTGGAAAAGTAAAACAGTATTACTATTTTGATATACTATTTCACAGTTTCTTGTAAATTTAATATACCTAGGCTCCAGCAATTTTGATTTAGGTGTTTGCCCAATAGTAAAGAAAATAAAAGACTTGTTTAGAAAAGTATATTGCAGCATTATTCCTAATTATATAAAAACTGTATAAACAATTTTCCATCAATGTGAGAATGAATAAACCAGTTATAACATATTGATAAAAGACAGTAAGATTCAGCAGTAAAAAGGAACAAATTACTCATTCCTTTTACCATAGGGATGAATCACATAGACATCATGCTGCATGAAAGAAACTAGTTATAAAATAGTATATATTATATACCATTTCTGTGAAATTCTAGTGCGGACAAATATAATCTATGTTGAAAATTGTCATCAAAATAGTTGTGTTTTAGGAACGGGAATTGACAAGGAAAGCATGAGGGGATGTTCTAGGGTGATGAAAATAGATATTTTCATATATTTGTAGGTTATGCAGTTACATGCATTTATCAAAGCCTTAAGTTGTACAATGAAGGATTTTACATTTCACTGTATTCAAAAATTAATTTAAAAATTTGGGCTCTTGTTTATACAGTTACTTTCAGCAATGTCATGGGCTTAACAATTCTGAAATTATTTTCTGTGTATTCTAGATAGTAAATATCTTAAAGATAATGGGATGCAGATTTGCTATTGGAAAATACAGTTGCAGATATGAAAAAAGGAAGACTAGAGTGCACCTGTAGTATTGGACTGGAAATAGAAGTGTCAATATAAACTCTGAGCTAAGAGGGCCAAGAAGAAATGAAATACCAGCAGCATTGAACATGCATACCACCTTGAACTTGGTTTTTAAATATTGTATTATTCACTAAAAGGATATGGAGCTCCCAGTAGAAATTGTGAATTCTTCTGGGGCTAGGGTAGAGGAAAACCAAGATGAGCCTGGAACATCCCTTTGCACTAGAAACTAGAAAATACTCAAAGACATATGAATATATCAAAAAGAACACAAAAGCATAACCTGGGGAAATGTGAACATCAAAAGAAATAATAGTATATAAGGTCCTGGCCATTTGGCTCACTGGTAGAGCATTGGCCTGGTCTGTGGAAGTTCCGGGTTCAATTCCTGGCCAGAGCACACAGGAGAAGCACCCATCTGCTTCTCCACACTTTCCACTTTCCCTTCTCTCTCTCTTTGTCTCTTCCCTCCCGCAGCCAAGGCACCATTGGAGCAAAGTTGGCTTGGGTGCTGAGGATGGCTCCATGATCTTCACCTCAGGTGTGAGAATGGCTCTGATTGCAATGGAGCAATACCTCAGGTGGGCAGAGCATCGCCCTCTAGTGGACTTTCTGGGTGGATTCCAATCAGGTGCATGTGGGAGTCTGCCTCTCTGCCTTACCGCTTCTCACTTCAGAAAAATACAAAAATAAAATAAAAATAATATATAAGGGTTATAATTGGTTAAGAAAATAAAAATCCATCAGTCTAGTCATGTTGTTTAATGAGTAACTAATCAAAAACTGATGAGGATTTACAATTTTCAATGATTTAACATATATTATAGGCTAGGATTCATATGCATTTCTTTATTTGCTCTTTTTATAATCATCTTGCAAGTTAAACGTAATTATTTTTATACATATGAAAGATAGAAACTGATGCATTCTATGTAAATTATTTAATAACCCATGTATAATACTAGCCAATTCAGTATATGCATCCTGCTCTATATTACTCTGAAACTCCTTTTGCTCTCTTCTACACCTTCCTCTCAAGTTAGATATCTAACTCATTGTTTCATTGAATTCACTTGATTTGAAAGGACTTTAATTTGATAAAAGTCTGAATTTAAGCTAACTTTTTTTAAACAAATGAGAGAAATATAAAACTCAACTTTTCTACAGAAAACAAGAATATGAAAGTACTCTTGGAAATCTTTCAACAACAAAGATATCTGAGCACTTAGAAAGATTTCAAATTTTTTGTATGATCTGCTTATTAGGATAACCAAAGAATCAAAATCACATACCCATACACACACAGGCATACCTGGTATATATTTACTTTACACTCTTGTTTTTTAAAGGAGTAATTGTAGAAATCATTCAGTTTGAAACACAGATAGAATGGAGAGAGTCTTTTGCTTTCAGACAATCTTCCCTTTGTGTTTTCAGAGGATTCCTTCATAGGGTTGTAAGTGAAACTGGCTACCTTAAGTTCATATGCCTAGACCAGGGGTAGTCAATGTTTTTATACCTACTGCCCACTTTTGTATCTTTGTTAATAGCAAAATTTTCTAACTGCCCACCGGTTCCACAGTAGTGGTGATTTATAAAGTAGGGAAGTAACTTTACTTTATAAAATTTATAAAGCAGAGTTACAGCAAGTTAAAATATATAATAATAATTACTTACCAAGTACTTTATGTCAGATTTTTGCTAAATTTGGCAGAATGAATCTTTATAAAACAACTTACTATAGTTAAATCTATCTTTTTATTTATACTTTTGTTGCTCCACTACTGCCCACCATGAAAATTGGAACACCCACTACTGGGTGGGAGGGACCAGGCTGACTACCACTGGCCTAGACCAAGAACCTGCAAATTTTATTTTAGTTTAAATTTATTTTTCAGTTGTAGTTGATACACAATATTATATTAGTTTTTAGTATGGTGATTATATACCTTATGACAGAAATCACTAGGAAAAATCTAGTATCTATCTGGCACTATACATAGTTACGACAATATTATTGATTGTATTCCCTACACTGTAATACACATCCTTATGACTGTTTTTATAAGTGGCAATTTGTGCATTTTAAACCCTTTTACCTTTTCCATTTATTTTAAAACTTGTCCCAGCCAATCTGATTCATCAATGACCTTAATGGATTTCTTTGGATTTGCTAAAATAATACAATTTGTAGTGAATTCAGAGTCTAAAAGAGATGACAACCTAGTCTGCAGAACTCTAAATATGTTCAGAGGTCTGGTAAAAACATTTACATACACAGGTGTGGGCAAAAGTAAATTAAATTACCAGCCATCATTACCTAAAAGATACATCATAAGTAAGAATATGAAATAATAACAATAATAATAAAACAATACAAAGAAATAATACAAGACAAAATAAATAAATAATATAATACAAGAATAAACTCTTGTTTTGTATACTCACAACTGTACACCTACTTTTGCCCACCACTGTATATGAAATAAATGTTTTTGGTGCTAAAACAAAACCTCAAGCTCTGAGTTACATTTAAATAAAATTAACATAAACTAATTATAAGGTATAGCATTTTGCTAGTAAGTCTCTTTTTAGGTTAAATACAAATGTCAAAATATTTAAATTTTCTACTTTAGTATTGGTATTAAATGTACAAAATGTCTTTTGCATTCTAGATTTGTCATTTACCTATTTTAAGAATCCATCAGATGTGCAATTCCCCAGATTGAATAGACTCATACAAAATGTTGTTGTTTTTTCTTTACAACCATCTTTTTTTTTTTTTTTTTTTTTTTGTATTTTTCCGAAGCTGGAAACGGGGAGGCAGTCAGATAGACTCCCGCATGCGCCCGACCGGGATCCACCCAGCATGCCCACCAGGGGGCAATGCTCTGCCCATCTTGGGACATCACTCTTCCGCAATCAGAGCCATTCTAGTGCCTGAGGCAGAGGCCACAGAGCCATCCTCAGCACCCAGGCAAACTTTGCTCCAATGGAGCCTTGGCTGCGGGAGAGGAAGAGAGAAACAGAGAGGAAGGAGAGGGGGAGGGGTGGAGAAGCAGATGGGCGCTTCTCCTGTGTGCCCTGGCTGGGAATCGAACCTGGGACTCCTGCACGCCAGGCCAACGCTCTACCACTGAGCCAACTGGCCAGGGCCTCTTTACAGCCCTCTTTATTTTTTAAACAGTGTAAACATTTAAGGAAGAGCAAATATTTTTCAAAAAATAGAAAACTCAACAGGTATACACAAAAACTATAGATAATTACCTTTTTTTTTCATAATTAGAAAGAATATGAAACTATAAACACTTTACCTATATAATTGGCCCTTTCCATTTTGTATGTTCATCTTATGGTAACTCAACACAGATCTACTCTGTTCTGTTTTGAGTTCTTAATTTAGACAATTTAATCCTACCTAAACAAAATGTATTACATAAAAAACCAGTAATTTTCTGTTCTTATACTTCTCAGCTACTTACAACTAATCTTTCTAGTTAGAGACCTTAAAGTTTTTCACTAATTGAAATCCGGAAAAATATGTATTCTGAATTTCTGCTCTTTTCAACATTAGGAACATTTTTTATGAATTCAATTCAATAAATATGAGCAAGGTTTACCCACTTGCTGCTAAGTTTTGAGCTATTCATAAATTCCTTAACATCTAGTTTTAAAAAAAATCTTTCTTTGATTTTTTTACAATGAGTATTGTGTTTTCCTGATGACCAAATCCTTTAATCCTATTAATATTGAGATCCATATCAGGGGAACACTTTGTAAAGTATACAATTCCTTAACCACTATGATGTACACTTCAAACTAATACAAAATAATATTGAATGTACTGTCATTGGAAAGAATTTTTAAAGGTAGAAAAGAATATTGAGTTCAAGGAAACAACCTTCTGTATGTGTATGAAGTGTAAGTTTGTGATCTGGGTACATACCCGAGTACTCTCCAAATTGATGAAAACAATACAAAAAACAAGTTTAGAGTGAATCTTTTTCTTTTCTTGAAACTTGTTAGTTTCTAAACTTTAAGTAACAGTTAGGTCTAAAATCGCTCAATATATAAATCATGCCTGAAACACTTTAGAATTTCAATATTCATAACATTTAAAATGAAATATTTTACATTCATTGAAGTTTCAAGCTTTTGATAGAGTCTTTTTAAGTGTAGATCAGGCAGTGATCTCTAAACTGAAGAAAATTATCAGGAATAAAGTACTGTCAAAGAATTCTATTCGGATAGAACCACCATATGACCCAGCAATCCCTCTACTGGGTATCTACCCAAAAAGTTAGAAAACATTGGTATGCAAAGACACATGCACTTCCCTGTTCATTGCAACATTATTCACAGTGGTCAAGACATGGAAATAACCAAAGTGTCCTTCGATTGCAGATTGGATAAAGAAGATGTGGTACATATATACAATGGAATACTACTCAGCCATAAGAAATAATGACATACTGTCATTATGACAACATGGATGGACTCTGTGAACACTATACTACTGAGTGAAATAAGTAAATCAGAAAAAGCTAAGAACTGTATGATTTCACACATAGGTGGGATATAAAACTGAGACTTGTGGACATAGATAAAAGTGATGTGTTTACCAGGTAAAGAGGATTGTGGGAGAGGAGAGTAAAGAGAGACAAATATAGGGTGACAGAAAATTATTTGACTTTGGGTGATAGGCAAACAACACAATCAACAGTTCAAGTGCTATAGAACTGTTCGCCTGAAATCTATGTAGTCTTATTGATCAATGTCACCCCATTAAATTTAGTTTTCTAAATAAAATTTAAAAAATGAATTCTGTTCAGAAAGCAGTGCCATCCAGTTGTGTATGTTACTCAGGACTCAAATGTGTGTCCTCTTCCAACTAGAAATAATAAGAAGAGAAAAACAGACATGTTTTCCCCCTTAAATATGTGTTCTTTATTACATCATTGTATTGGCATACAGTAATATAATATATATATTTCTAAATATAATTTTGATAAAAACTACAAAAATATGTATAAAATACTATTGATGTCCCTCCCAATTATTAGCATGCTAAAAGATTTCACTTAAAGCACCTGCATCTACTGTTTGTTTGTTTGTTTGTTTGTTTGTTTTGGACTGAAGCCATTTCCCCACGATTATGGAACTTGCTCAGCTGCAAGATTATTATATCAGATATTTAAGTCCAAGCACCTCTCTCCCCATGAAGACCCATGCTCAAAACTCTGAGGTCGCCGGCTTGAGTGTGGGCTCATAGACATGACCTCAAGGTCGCTGACTTGAACCCTAGGTCGCTGGCTTGAGCAAGTGGTCATAGGCTCAGCTGGAGACTCCAGGTCAAGGCACATATAAGAAAGCAATCAGTGAAAAACTAAGGTGCCTCAACTACAAGTTGATGCTTCTCATCACACTCCCCTTTCTGTCTGTCTCCTTCTCACTTAAAAGAAAATGGAAGCATCTAAAACATGGGGTGCTAGGCACTAGGGAAACAGCACAGTAATGAAGAGAATAGATATTAAACAAATGGAAAAGTGCATTTACAATATGACAGATAATGACAAATGATGTAAAGAGTGAAGCAGGTTAATGGGTACTGGGATATGATTTACTTTTACATGGAGTACTGAGGAAAGCCCTTTCTGATAGTTACATTTGAGCAGAAACATAAAGGATCTCTGGAGCCAGTCATAGAAATATCTGTCAAAAGACCATTCCTGGCAGAGGGAAAGCCGTGGCAAAGGCTTTGAGGCAACAATATGCGGCATGAATTAGAGGAACAGTAAGGAGACTTCTTCTGTGTCCGGAACCTGGTGACTGAGGAAAACAATATGTGAGATGAGATCACAGAAGTGTGGGGAGGGGCAGGTGCAAATCCTGTAGAGCTTTGTGGGTCATGGTAGGACGCTGGATGTTGCCCTGAATTTTTCCATGAGAAAATACTGAAAATTATTGTGCAGAACAATGATTTGGTGAGAGAATGATTTGAAAAGAATAGGTTGTGAGAAGGTAAGGATAGAAAAAGAATGACGGGTGGTATTTAGAATAATCCAAATGTGACCTGACCTATGGTGGTGCAGTAGATAAAGTATCGATCTGGAATGCTGAGGTTGCCAGTTAGAAACCCTAGGCTTGCCTGGTCAAGGCACATGTTGCTTGATGCTTCCTGCGCCTCCTTTCCTCCCTTCTCTCTCTCTCTCTCACTCTCTCTCACTCTCTCATTCTCTCTCACTCTCTCACTCTCTCATTCTCTCTCTCCTCTCTAAAATGAATATTAAAAAAATAAAGAATGTCAATCATAAAAAATAAAAATAATAATCCAAAAGAGATAAGAAGTATAAAATACCTTCAACTACTATTGGTGGCATTGGCAAGGATAAGAATTGGTTGGATGTTTTCTTCATAATTTTTTGAAAGTAAAACCAACAGAATTTGTTATTTGATACGAGTTAGCAGGGAAAGAGAAGAATCAAGAACACTTTTAATAGTTTGGCTTGAGCAACTGGTAGTGTAGAAATTCATATTTTCTGAGTTGGCAAATACTGATAAAATAATAGACTTTTTGTTTTCAAAATCAAAGGTTACGTTTTCGACATGTTTAGTTGAAATGTTCACCTACTTGATCACTTTAATGAATAATATTTATATATAGCCTAAATTACAGCAAAAATGCTATTCTCATACAGATATTTTAAATAGATTTCTCTAATATTTTGTATGATAACATTATCATGAAAATTAAATTTTAATATTTTTAATCTAATTTTCTTTTACAAGTTTGAAGATGAAGCTTTATAAAAGGCTAAACTTAAAAATAAAAAGGAAAGGGTAGATATGCTATTTATCTCCAAAAGATCTTTTTAAAAATTTCATCATCAGCCTGACCAGTCGGTGGCACAGTAGATAGAGCGTGGGACTGGGATGCGGAGGACCCAGGTTCGAGACTTTGAGGTTGCCAGCTTGAGCACGGGCTCATCTGGTTTGAGCAAAGCTCACCAGCTTGGGCCTAAGGTTGCTGGCTCGAGCAAAGGGTTACTCGGTCTGCTGTAGCCCCACGGTCAAAGCACATATGAGAAAGCAATCAGTGAACAACTAAGGTGTCGCAATGAAAAACTGATGATTGATGCTTCTCATCTCTCTACATTCCTGTCTGTCTATCCCTCTCTCTTACTCTCTCTGTCTCTGTAAAAAAAAAACAAAAAAAAAACCCCACAAAATACCAAGTACAAGTCTTTAGTCTCCTTGGTTAAGTTTACTCCTAGGTACTTTATTTTTTTGGTTGTAATTGTGAAGGGTATTGTTTCCTTAATTTCTCTTTCTGACTGTTCATTGTTGGTGTATAAAAATGCCTCTGATGGCCCTGGCCGGTTGGCTCAGCGGTAGAGCATCGGCCTGGCGTGCGGGGGACCCGGGTTCGATTCCCGGCCAGGGCACATAGGAGAAGCGCCTATTTGCTTCTCCACCCCCCCTCCTTCCTCTCTGTCTCTCTCTTCCCCTCCCGCAGCCGAGGCTCCATTGGAGCAAAGATGGCCCGGGCGCTGGGGATGACTCCTTGCCCTCTGCCCCAGGCGCTAGAGTGGCTCTGGTCATGGCAGAGCGACGCCCCGGAGGGGCAGAGCATCGCCCCCTGGTGGGCAGAGCGTCGCTCCTGGTGGGCGTGCCGGGTGGATCCCGGTCGGGCGCATGTGGGAGTCTGTCTGACTGTCTCTCCCCGTTTCCAGCTTCAGGAAAAAAAAAAAAAACCTCTGATTTCTGAGTATTGATTTTATATTCTGCCACTTTGCTGAATTCATTTATCAGGTCCAGTAGTTTTTTGACTGAGACTTTAGGGTTCTCTATATACAAAATCATATCATCTGCAAGTAATGATAGTTTTACTTCTTCTTTTACAACTTGAATGCCTTTTATTTCTTCTTTTTGTCTGATTGCTGTGGCTAGGACTTCCAGGACTATGTTAAATAAGAGTGGTGAAAAGGGGTACCCCTGCCTTGTTCCTGATCTTAAGGGTATTGCTTTTAATTTTTGCCCATTGTCCATCAGAGGACGAGTGGATTAAAAAGCTTTGGTACATATATACTATGGAATACTACTCAGCCATAAGAAATGATGACATCGGATCATTTACAATAACATGGATGGACCTTGATAACATTATATGGAGTGAAATAAGTAAATCAGAAAAAAAACTAAGAACTATATGAATCCATACATAGAAGGGACATAAAAAAATGACACTCAGAGACATGAACAAGAATGTGATGGCAATAGGGGTGGGGGGATGGGGCGAAGAAGGAGTGAGGGGTTGGGGGAGGGGAGGGGCACAAAGAAAACCAGATAGAAGGTGACAGAAGACAATTTAACTTTGGGGGAGGGGTATACAGCACAATCAAATGTCAAAATAATCTAGAGATGTTTTCTCTCAACATATGTACCCTGATTTATCAATGTCACTGCATTAAATTTAATAAATAAATTAAAAAAAACCCAAAAATTCATCATCAGAAAATATACCAGGAAATGTTTTGTTCAAAGATATTTCATCTCTTCAATGATGTTAATAGACACACTGATAGTTTATTACCTGATTTGTAATATTTAAAATTTCTGGAGATATTACAGTTGTATAACATTAAGGCAGGAAGTATCCATTAATACTTATCCTTTACATTGTTTGCTTGTATTCATGATAATAAAACAAGAATGGGTTAAATCTGAAATCAACTAATTAATTAATTATTTACATGGTTCAAATAATGTGATCAGTCTTTAGTGAATAATGTAGATCTTGGTTTATAAAATCTGAAGTGGAATAGTGGACTCTTAGTCATTTCTAAGCGTCTGGCTATAGTGCATTGAAATTTTAGTTTTTAAAACTCTAACCTGCTGATCACTAGGTTATTATTATTCTCCCAGGTAGGACCTTCATTTAGTTCCCTTTATTCCAGTATCTCCTGCAGAACCTTATCACCCCAAAATTTAATGAATAATTTTTTTTAAAAATTACCTAACTTTCTTACCTCTGAGCTCGTACTTATTCTTCATTAGCCATCAGTTTATTTCCTGCCAGTTTGGTAGCCTCTCTTAGTTTCTTTATATGGTTTCTGTACTCAGCAGTTTTCCACATAGTTTCTCAAATATCTTCCACTTCAAAATCTAATTAAGAACTGGTATTCTCTTTTCCAGTTTGTTAATGAAAATATTAAATCATTGCAGGTAGAATAGCATTTAGTGAGGACCCTAAAAACAGACATTCCTGAATGAGCGAAAAATACCAAGAGGTAGGTAGGCATCATTTGGGGCCATCTTAGAGCTTTCCTACTAGTTTTCAATTATTCACATCTCCCCCACATATAAATTCCAGTCATCCCCTCTGACGTTACATGACAGACTTATCCATTTCAGCATCATCTCAAAGTCCAAAATCTCATGATATAAATTATGTTTAGGAATGGACAAGCTATTCCTGCATGATTCTCAATTTGTAGACCTGGGAGACTAAAGAAACAAGCCATCTGCCCTTTTACATAGCTAATATATGTAATAGTGAGAGAGGTATGCAGTAAGTGCTACAAAGCTTCTGTTAAAGGGGAGGAAATGGATATCACAAAAGACTCACTGTTTTCTAGAAATTATGAATTCAATCTGGAAAAATTGTTGAAAATCCCTTGATGATTTACATGGCTCTCACCTATACCCTCTACTAACCTCTGTCTTATGCAATTATGGGAGCTGGTTAAGCAATGTCTGAGAGGTTGTTGCCTTTGCATCTGATGCCGGTGGAAATGGAAATCCACAAGGCAGCTGTCAGGTAAAGAAGATGGGTGCAAAATGCAGAGAGCAGGAATCAATTGAAACCTACAAGCACGAGGTACAGATGATGAAGACAGACCAAAACATACATAAGTTCTTGTTTCCTCTGATCTTGGTGATTTGAATATTCTGCTGAAGCTAGGGTCCAATGTAATTGATATTTTTCATTTTTCTTAGCTACAATAGTATTCAATAGTATTCTTGTCCTGCCTCCCCGAGATGTCATGAATAAAATGTTAAGGAGAGAGTAGGAGGCTAATAGCACTATCTTCTTCTGACTCAGAGTTCTTATCCCTTTGTCATGGAGATATATATACATACTGAGCCCAGGATTTGTTTTTAGTCACCAAGTGTGTGGTAATTTGCTATAGCAGTTTTTGGAAATGAATACAAAAGCCATTCATCCTTAATAGCTCCTTATCAAATTATACCAAATTATCTCTATTGGTCGTATTCAGTCTTGTCTTGTTCAATATACTATTCAATGTTTTTAATGAGGATAAGAATTAAGTTTTTGAATGATGAAAGCCGAAAAAGTTTCTCAACAATTTTAGAAAATAGAAGAAATCTCAACCTCAGCCACCAGCACCATCAATTTTTGTGTGTACTGGAACTGCTAGCAGATGTACCACTAAGTTTATATCCAAATAACTTGATTGGTCTTGTCTATTCTAGAAGAACTTCAAGTCACAAATTGATGGTAACATTCGTTCTTTTTTTTTTTTTTCTTTCATTTTTCTGAAGCTGGAAACAGGGAGAGACAGTCAGACAGACTCCCGCATGCGCCCGACCGGGATCCACCCGGCACGCCCACCAGGGGCGACGCTCTGCCCACCAGGGGGCGATGCTCTGCCCCTCAGGGGCGTCGCCATGTTGCGACCAGAGCCACTCTAGCGCCTGGGGCAGAGGCCACAGAGCCATTCCCAGCGCCCGGGGCCATCTTTGCTCCAATGGAGCCTTGGCTGCAGGAGGGGAAGAGAGAGACAGAGAGGAAGGAGGGGGGGTGGAGAAGCAAATGGGCGCCTCTCCTGTGTGCCCTGGCCGGGAATCGAACCCGGGTCCTCCGCACGCTAGGCCGACACTCTACCACTGAGCCAAACGGCCAGGGCAACATTCGTTCTTTATGTCCATGATTCACATGAAAAATTCAGTATGAAAAAAAAATGACCTAATAAAAGTGGTAAAATTCTTCTAATTTTAAATGGACTTTAAGTATGAGTCATGATTGTTACTGAATTAAATAAAATGTTGGTGGTACTTAGATTTCAGTGACTGGAATGCTTATATTTTCTACCCAGGGCATTTCCTTTCCAGTAATAGGGCCTTTCAGAATCAAGTAGATAATCAGAAAGTTTCTTGATTACCACCAAATCAGAAAAGGAAAAGGATAACTCTGAGAGATATTTCATCTAGACTATTTCTATACCATTCCTGTACCCCAGATTTAATGTCTGAATAAATGTTGGACACATTTTTTACTTCCTTTTCAAAGTCTCATACTAACTACTCCCTTAAATTTTTACTTTTCTTGGGCACACTATAATTGATTTTTTCCCCATTTTCCTTAACATGATAATATTCTTGTTCTACTACCCTGAGATATGATAAAATGTTAATGGAAGAGTAGAAATCTAATAGCATTATTTTCTTCTGACTCAAAGTTTGACATAATTATATAGGCAAGATCCTGATTTTACTTAATATATTTGTCCCTTCTTAATTTCATTCAACCTTAACAACTGGGGTTTGGGAGAAACAGTTCATCAATTTCCCAGTCTTATGTTTTGATCCCATACAGTTAGGAAAAAATAACTCTTTTTTGATGAATTAACATGTGCATTTACCATTGGTTGCTATATATATATATATATATATATATATATATATATATATATATATATATATATATATGTATGTATTTTCCAAGTGAGAGGATGGGCGATAGACTCTCGTATGCATCCTGCCTGGGATCCACGCAGCAATCCCCATCAAGGGGCTGATGCTCTGCCCATATGGGGTCATAGTCCCAACTGAGCTATTGTTAGCACTTGAAGTGAAGGCTCCATGGAGCCATCTTCAGCGCCTGGGCAATGCACTTGAATAATGGAGCCATAGCTGCAGTAGAGCAAGGGGTAGGGGGGGAGAAAGAGAAAGGTAAAGAGAGAAAGGGGCCAGAAAGGGGTGGAGGAGCAGATGGTCGTTTCTCCTGTGTGCCCTAACTGGAAATCGAACCGGGGACATCCACACATCTGGCCAATGCTCTACCACTGAGCCAAATGGCCAGGACCTGGTTGCTATACCTTAAGGAGGACATTTTCAAATTGGAGTACTCCGGGGAGAGCAATCAGAGATTTTAGGTACCAAAAAGCTAGATTTTGTTAGAATTAATTGAAGGTTTTGGGGATATTTAGCCTGAAACAAAAAAGGAAACCTAAGAATGCTATTATAGCTATCTGTTATATATAAAGGCTATCATGTGAAAAGAGTTTATTTTGTAGCTATATATTTCAGAACTAAATGGCAATAGACAAAATATCAAAATAATCAGCCTTTGGTTAATAGAAGGTATAACATTAAAAAAGATATTACCGTTATCTAAAAAATCAAACATGTTGTAAAGCAGTGTCTGTCCTGCCAATAGAGGTATTCAAGAAAGAGCAGATCATCATTTCTGTGTTTTAAAATGCATTAATATCGACTGGCTATATCTAAGGCAAAGGTTCTTTTTTTAACCTAGAATATATTATCTCTAAGAGATCTTCAGATTTTCTTTAGATTACTTATAGTTAAGAAAATTTACATGTATTTTATTGTATATGTTTCTAAAGAGAGGACTCATGGCATTAATCAAATGCTCAAAAGGGTCTTGACTCTTGAAAAGATTAGAGATCCTGGTTGCAATTTTTCTTGCAGTTCTAAAGTTCTAAGATTTTACTCAAAGTAATAATGTGCCCTTAGATACATATTTCTATGGTAATTATTATTTTTTATATTTTATGAGTTTTTAAAAGTTCCAGGTTTTTTTAAGCCACATTATTGCCAATTTATTAATTTTTTGGCCTCTGCTCAATAAGTATGTATTTTTGTGATGTTTTATTTGCCATAGAAGAGTATATGACTTTACTTATAATTACATTAGGAATATAGGTTGTTTATTTTTCAGATTGTGAAACATCTGTTGCATTAAAAAATATGTATTCAGTGTGTACGCATAATGTACTTAATATCTCTGGAGCTTTGAAATTGTTAAATATAATTGATTAATTGTCACAATGGGAAAGTCAGAAGAAATAGATTTCTAAACTGTTAAATATAGCTGAGAGACTATTAAAATTTACAATTGAAATGAGTTCAAATGAATCAAAAGATCTTTTTGTGAATTTATATATGGAAGAAAATGTGTCTCTGAGGGCAAAATTGTTCCCTATAGTACCCAATATCAAGAACTTCAGTGTACTTTGTCCTTCTTTATAATTATTGCTGGGATTTGAAGGGCTCTGTTTTCTGTTAGCCACTGGGGAAATCAGATGAAAATGACCTTTAAATAAATAATTATAAACTAAGTTTTATTGCAATCTTCAATCGCTTCTTTCTTTTTGAATATACTTTTAATACATTTTTCTTATTATTCTGAAGAGTAGACTTTGAATAAATTTGGGCTTTGAAGTACTTTAGAAAGATTTCTATCTAAATTCTTCAAATCTGTAAAAGAGAGAGAGGAATATAAACTGATGCAGCAGCTTAAGTATATCTGGAATAACTAACAAAGAAACACATTAAAGTTAATTAGAAGAAAAAAAAGCAGTCTTTATCTCATACTTTATATGGATAAAAAATGATTCTAAATTATAATTTTTATTTAGCTAAATTGGTCAAATGCATATCTAGGGAGATATAATTTTTTAGCCTGCAATTTCAAGATGACTTGGTTAGGTTAGTTATCTTACTTCCATCAAGATAAGCAGGTATACTGGGACTTCGAGCTAATTGAGGGTTGTTGCTTCCTTCACCTTTCATCAAAATGAGAACATTTGTAATCATTACAGGAGGATGATGACCTGTGCCTCTTGGAAGGTGTCCAGCAAAGACCTCCATTGGGCTTAGTTAGCCCTGCATTAAGAGACTCGACAATTACCAAGAAATAGCTGAGAGGAAGAAAAATCTAAGTTTGTAAAACAAATATAGCCCACACTGTAAAATAAACTTGAATGTTGTTGGGCAAACAAGTGTGTTACAAGTATGTTAGGCTTGCTCACTTGTACTTTGCCTGATTGGTGCGTGAGCATGGGGCAGAGCCACGTGTGTATAGTCTATGTCAGGCTGCAGGTGCTTGCCCTCAGGATGGCAGATTGTAAATTGTGGAGTGCCTGCCACCATTAGGAGGGGCTATTTATTGCTGCTGTTTGCCAGAGAAGGGGTTTTTCCCCCTGGCATGTTTGGCTTGTGAGTCCTGAGAGGGAGAGAGAGGCAAGTGGTTTTCCCTGTCTGCTTGCTTGTCCTCCATTGTGAGACTCTAATAAATGAAATAGCCCATCGTCCTCCACTCTCACAGTTCCTTTACCATCTGCCTGAATCCAGTGTGAACCTGCACGGCCATGGCATCTGACCTTAGAAATGTGCAGTATGAAATGTGGAAAAGAAATAAAATGAACTTAAAGATAAACATGCCCTGGTCAGTTGACACAGTGGTAGAGTGTTGGCCGGGAATGTGGATGTCTCAGGTTCAATTCCCAGTCAGAGCATACAGAAAAAGTGACCATCTGCTTTTCCACTCCCCTCCCTGTTATCTCTCTTTCTTAGTCTCTCTCTCTTTCTCTCCCACAGCCATGACTTGATTGGTTCCAACAAGTTGGTCCCAGGCTGAGGATGGCTAGAGAGCCTCCACTTCAGGTGCTAAAAATAGCTCAGTTGCCAAGCAACAGCCCTAGAAAGGCAGAACATAACCAGTAGGGGGCTTGCTGTGTGGGTCTTGGTTGGAGCTCATGTGGGAGTCTGTCTGTCTGTCTCCTCTCCTTTCACTCAAAGATAAACATAAAGTGTATTTTATAAAGAACAAATTGAAGAACTTTAGGAAGAAATTATTATAATTTTTATTATTACATAAAAATATACTAAGTACAAATACATTCAAATCTAATTGTGGCTTACTATCTAGACACGGGGAAATGGGTTTGAGAGGAGAAAAACGGGATTGTGTTCATACAACACAATGAAGATAAAGTGATAAACATTGACCACATTTGTTCTTTAGAACAGAGAATGCAGTCGTGTATTTGGGAATAGAATGCAGTCGTGTATTTGGGAACAGGGAAAAGAGAGATGAAGAAAGAAAAATCCAATTATGGAGAATGATAATGAAAAGTTATTTTAAAAATGAAAATGGAAGAGAGAGGAGAGTAATGAGGGCAGTAGAAGAAGAGTAAACAGAAAGAATGAAAAAAAATAATTATTTTTATGCCTGGTTTGCATCTATTCTGACACATGTTTTCATATAACATGTGGAGTCCTAATTCCCTTATTGGGTTATCTGCAGTAGCATTAACTATTCCTTTGGAGAGAAAATAGGCAACTATGGTTTTTTCAAGGATTGTCCCAGCTAGGCTTCCACAATGATCTCAAATTATAACCATAAGTTGCAATTCATACGACATGAAACCTATATTTATTTTAAAGTTCCCGCAGAGAAAATCCGCAAACATAAAACTACATATTGTTCAACAATAACTATGTTCCACCATTTCTGGAGATTTGGCCGTAATGTTCTCTGTTGGAGAGTGGTTAAAATGCACAAACGGTTGACCCCTTAATTACTTCCCAGGTACTTTACTCAAAGTGATTCTTTCCTAAATCTTCAGTAAATATGCCTGGATTAAAAAAATATATATGTAGTGAAGATACAGTTCTTCATCCTTTGTCCTATACTCCATATTCAGAGCTTTCATGAAGCTAAACTTCTTTCATCATACAGCAAAGAAGTAGTGACCTGAAGCTTATGAAATCATCTGGGCTGGACCTGTGGTGAAGCAGTGGATAAAGCATCAATCTGGCATGCTGAGGTCACTGGTTCAAAACCCCGGTCTTGCCTGGTCAAGACACATATGGGATTTGATGCTTCCTGCTCCTCCCTCCTTTTCTCTCTATCTCTCCTCTCTCTCTAAGAATGAATAAGTAAAATCTAAAAAGAAAAGAATATATCTGAATATAAGTTCTAGTTATGCTTGTCATTAGCACTATGACCTTAAAATTTAATATCCTTGTAAAATGGCAATAGTAAGAGCTACCTTGAAGTACTTTTTTTGAGAACTAAAGAGTTATAGAACTTACAATTAGAATAATAGATGACAAATACACATTAAATATATATGAGCTATTGTTTTTATTCTTAAAGGAAGTCTGTTTTCTTCACCTTACCTTAACAGATTGCTCCCTAACTTTTATGCTCTGGCCAGAGTCATCAAATTTTCTCAAAAATAGTGATTCCTTTCATTTCTTGTAGAATTGGTGGCGGGAGACAGGGTTCAGTCTGCTGTGTTCAGTATGTTGAAGAAATAGGCAAGATATAAAGAAGCTCTCTAGATAACACTTTATTTTTTATTAATTTTAATGGGGTGACATTAATAAATCAGGGTACATATTTTCATAGAAAACATCTCCAGGTTATGTTGATATTTAATTATGTTGCATACCTGTCACCCAAAGTCAAATTGTCTTCTGTCACCTTCTATCTGGTTCTCTTTGTGCCCCTCCCCTCCCCCTTATCCTCCCCCACCCCATAACCACCACACTCTTGTCCATGACTCTTAGTCTCGTTTTTATGTCCCACCTATGTATGGAATTATGCAGTTCTTAGTTTTTTCTGATTTACTTATTTCACTCCGTATAATGTTATCAAGATCCATCCATGTTGTTGTAAATGATCCGATGTCATCATTTCTTATGGCTGAGTAGTATTTTATAATATATATATATATATATATATATATATATATATATATATATATATATATATATATATCTCACATCTTCTTTATCCAGTTATCTATTGAAGGACTTTTTGGTTGTTTCCATGTTTTGGCCACTGTAAACAATGCTGCAGTGAACATGGGGCTGCATATGTCTTTACATACCAATGTTTTTGAGTTTGGGGGGTGTATACCCAGTAGAGGGATTGCTGGGTCATATGGTAGTTCTATTTTTAGTTTTTTGAGGAACTACCATACTTTCTTCCATAATGGTTGTATAAAAAACTCTGAATAGCCAAAGCAATACTAAGGAAAAAGATAGAAGCCGGGGGCATTACAATACCTGACTTCAAATTATATTATAGAGCCACGACAATCAAAACAGCATGGTATTGGCAGAAAAATAGACACTCAGACCAGTGGAACAGAATAGAAAGCCCCAAAATAAAACCACATATATGTATATGGTCAAATAATTTTTAATAAAGGGGCCAAGAACACACAATGGAGAAAAGAAAGCCTCTTCAACAAATGATGCTGGGAAAACTGGAAGGCCACATGCAAAAGAATGAAACTCAACTACAGTTTGTCCCCTTGTACTAAAATTCATTCAAAATGGATCAAAAACCTAAATATAAGACTTGAAACAATAAATTACATAGAAGAAAACATTGGTACTAAACTCATGGACCTTGGTTTTAAAGAGCATTTTATGAATTTGACTCCAAAGGCAAGGGAAGTGAAGGCAAAGATAAATGAATGGGACTACATCAGACTAAGAAGCTTTTGCACAGCAAGAGAAACTAACAACTAAACAATCAGACAGCCAACTAAATGGGAGATGATATTTTCAAACAACAGCTCAGATAAGGGCCTAATATCCAAAATATACAAAGAACTCATAAAACTCAACAACAAGCAAACAAACAATCCAATAAAAAAAATGAGAAGAGGACATGAACAGATACTTCTCCCAGAAGAAATACAAATAGCCAACAGATATATGAAAAGATGCTCATCTTCACTAGCTATTAGAGAAATACAAATCAAAACTACGATGAGATTCCACCTTACGCCTGTTAGATTAGCTTGTATCAACAAGACAGGTAATAACTAGTGTTGGAGAGACTGGAGAAAAAGGAACCCTCATCTACTGTTGGTGGGAATGTAAAGATAACACTTTATTTAATTCTTCCAAGAACATCAGCTTTCGTTTACTCCTAAATTGTTGCAGTAGGTATTAATATGAACTCAGATAAAACTTAACACTTAAAATTTACCACTCATATTATTATTTTTCAATACTAAATAGTTTTATGAAGACAATTGTAAATTCACATAAGGTTGTAGGAAATAATGAACAGCGAGATCATGTACCTTCACCTACTTTCCCCCAATGGTAACGTTTTATAAAACTATAGTACAATATCAAAACCAGGATATTGGCGTTGATACAATCCATCTGTCTTATTTAATTTTCTTCAGTTTTACTTGTGCTCACATGTATGTATGTTTATGTGTGTGTACTTATGTGTTTGTTGACTGAGTTTGGTTTAATTTTATCATATGTGTAGATTTTTGATCTGCTAACTATAGTCAAGTTACTAAACAGTTAAATCACCATGAGAATACTGTGTACTGACTTTGGATAACCACAGCCTGCCTTCCTTCTGACTATCCTCCCTGGAAACCAGTAATCAGTTCTCCATTTATAAAATGTTCTTATTATTTCCTCTGCATTTATTAGTCAGATATTTTACAGCAAAGAAGACTATGGACATATATTGATAAAAAGAGACCCTTCTTTAGAAATATGGTCAGAAGGATAGATTATGATACTCAAGCATTAGTAATTTTTGTACAGATTACCATCAATAATATTTGACCCTACTATACATGTGGAATAATTTCAAGGTCCCTGACACATGGTTAGCACTTGCTAAAATGCTCTTTACTTTTATTCTCATCATTATCATATTATTATCATAAATAATAAATATACTTTATGCTTCTACTTTCTTGAATACCTTATTACCTTACATGCCACTATGCCTTTACTTTCTCTGGTGTATCTGTTCGTTATTATTCAGTGCTAAAATTTTAACCTTAAGATCTACTTTTTAGAAGCCCTTCCTGAACTCTACCCTTTCTCATTGCAGTGAATGACATCAGGCAGAGTACAGATCCGTTCCTCAGAATAGACTCACTTATTCTCCCAGCTGCTGAGCTTGTTAGCTGCCACAGTCTTTAGCTATGTCCTTTTTAAGGCTTTGTCCTCTGCTACAGTATGTTTGCTGTAGGTCATGCACACACCCTTCCAGGGGCAAACCATATCCAGTTAGCGATCAGTGCAAGGATGAGGGATAAATCCCTGGTTCCCTCTCTGGGTCTGCAGCTGATTCTGAAGGACTCGAGAGCTCTGCAGGGACCAGCTGAAGCATTTCTTGAGACTGTATCACATCCCTCTCCTATGTTGTTTCATTCTCCCTAAGGTTACTCCACAGTAAACTTACTGTGATCAAATATTAATTTAAGAATTTACCTCCTGAAGACCCAACCTATAAAATTACATTCTCAACATTGAGTGTTTTAATCTGTTTTCTAAATATCCTTATGAAAATATTTATAGGATTTGAATTTTATCAAAACTAATATTTCTTCCAAAGTATTAAGCTAGTCACATTTGCTTTGTCTTCAAACTTTTTGCTTAGATAACCCTCATTCTATCACTCAGCATACAGTTATTGATGAATTACTGTACTGAGGATACAATGGTGAAGAAGACCAGCACTGTATATGTTTTTATGGAGCTTACTGTCCATTGGGAGACACAGACATTTTAAAAAGTAAAATGTACATAAAATATTGTTCTCCTTTTTGTGTTGTCTTTTCTAATTTGGCTGTTTTGAAGTACAATTCTTGTCCTTTCTTCTGTGCCAGAAGGAAGAATCCCTGTATACAAAGGGAGAAATCATTGCCCCAAGTAAAGCAAGGTGGTGAAGGCTCATCTTCCCAGAAATTGATAAAGAAACTGTATCGTTAATTTGCAGACTGTCAGTGTAATATTTTTCATGCCTGATATTCTTGAATTCCTAACTATACTTCTGTGTCAGACATTTCCGTAAATAAGGATGGTTCCTCTGCTCTTTACATGTAGCTCTTTTGTGTCTCTCTCTCATATCTTTTTAGCATTGAAGAGGTTGATATCAAAAACTGGGATACTGATCTGAAAGATAAAAAATCTGTCACAACTAGCATGATGTAGCTATATTGATCACAGTGGATTATTTTGATTCAAGAATTGAACTATATATGAATAAAAAGGAGACCAAAAGTGCAATCATGAGAGGTATACATGAAGGAGGGGTGCTAGCGAACATTATCCCTGGTAATGTTACAAGATGCAAAACTGTCTATTTACCACTATTCTTCTTAGGAAAAATAGTGTATATGGCCTAAAGAAAATAACTGGAAAAGCAAAAGCTCATGAAAGAGGAGACATGACACTCAGGGGGGAATCTCATATAACAGTGTATGGTCACCTAGTAGTGCAGGTTGGGTCTATGGCATGCATTTAACTTTTGAGCAGAGTGTGCAATTATGGGTCCAAGATTAATTTCTTTTTCAGTTGACTTCCTTGTCAACCCTTTCCTACATACCACTTAAGCTCTCTTATAACAAAATGATCGATAAACAGCTTCATACATGCTGCCTGTAATAATTCCCTGTCTTTCTAAAGGAAAGCTGAGGTGGGTATTTCATTCATAAACCAGTATGTTGTCTAATAACACACCCAACTCAGGTGTAAAGGAAGCATAGCTTGTAGAAAAAAGATCTACCCTCAAATATTAAATGCATTTTTATAAATCATTTAGTACTTTATAAAATGCTTATTATAACTTCATAAAGTGCTTATTATTCACTTACAACTGAAAATTCAGTGAATTAATCAGTCCTTAATTTCTTAGTGGGTATTGAAAATTTTTAATATTTTTGTTTTTTCCCCCTTTTTGTGCAATATTGACACGGTGAAAAATTGACTTGTGTGCACTGAAAAATAGTTTTGTTTATAATAAAAGTTTTATTTTTTATTATTAATTTTAATTTATTGTGTTTACATAGATTCTAGTGTTGCCCTAAATGCATCCCCCCATATTCCCCTCAACATCTCCCTTGCTACCCTCCCCCGTATTCCCCTCAACATCTCCATTGCCCCCCTTACAAAGCATCCTCCCCCCTTCCCTTCAGGTTTATACAGGTATTTTTATTTATAAATACAACTATATACAATGGAATACTACTCAGCCATAAAAAATGATGGCATTTTGCCATTTTGACAACATGGATGGACCTTGAGAACATTATACTGAGTGAAATAAGTAAATTAGAAAATGCTAAGAACTGTATGATTTCACATATAGGAGGGATATAAAACTGGGACTCATGGACATAGACAAAGTGAAGTGGTTACTAACAGGAGGAGTGCGAGGAGAGCAGCGTAAAAAAGCTCAAATATATGGTAACAGAAAATGTTTTGACTTTGGGTGGTGGCCACACAAGACATGAACTGTTCAAATGCTATATGGATATTTACCTGAAACCTATGTGATCTTATGGAATAATGTCGCTCCATTAAATTTAATTTCCAAATTTAAAAAAAGGAGGAGGAGCACTACAAAAATAAAAAAAGAAAATACAACTGATAGTTGATATTTAATTTTAATATTAAAAAATTGAGTTTATAGCAGAAACATTGAAACAAATTTTTCTCACTAAACTATATAAAATGAGTTTTATTCACAGTTAAAAAAGCAACCTTTTCAAATAATCTAATGTATAGTAACTATCTTTTTGTTTTAGACATAAACTATAAATATTACATTGATTTTGGTGCCACTGTTCTCATTAGTATTCATATATTTAATTCTAAAATCAATGGTCTTTGATTTATTATATTTTTGCCCAAACTATCATTTATTTTAAATAAAATTTAAAAATAATTTTTATTTTTTATATCTCAATTTTTTTTCAATTAATGGCTCATAACTTACTTAAAAAAACTAAATGTTGGCATTACTTTTCTTATTAGAGATGAAAAATTGGAGCTTAGAGAGATTAAGTGATTTTTCAAATGTGTACTTTTGAAATTTCACTGGATTTATGCCACATATTTCCTACCATTGTTTCTCATTAGGTTGTAATGACTAGTAATTCTTATTCTAATGGCCTAAGACCTCTATTTTCCCACCCCTCCAATTCCATATAATTCTTACTAGCTCCTATTTCTGAATAATAGATTCTAAGAAGTTTGAAGAAAATGGTGGTGATATAGTTCTTCTACCTAAGTATGGGTATGTGACATTCAGTACTACTTTTAGTTTGAATTGACAGTGTTAGAAGCAGCAATTATCTCCTCCTATCTTATCATTCCTAATCCAGCATGTAAGGAGTTTGGAAATAGTCATTCCATTGCAATAACAATTAAAAAAGTGAATAAACTGAAAATAAACACCTCTTTTTAGAAACGTCAGAGATTTGATATTATAGGGCAAACTGCTGCTCACAAAATTGTGAAGACAGACCGGCAGATACAAAGAATCATAATTTATGGGAACAAAAATCCATGAGCAGAAATTTCTACAGAAACCAGTATAGTACCAGGGTAGGAAAACATAAACTGTTATGATGAATTCCTTGAGGCTCTGTGTTGGGAAGTCAGACAATGAAAAACTGCAGGAAGGGTCAGTTTTAGGAAATATGCCCACATTTTTGTGAGTTTTACCTCTGGAGCCTTACCATGCTCTCACAGTGAAGATCAGAGAGCTATCCCCTTATACTCCTAACAGGGGGAGGGAAAAAGTAACTCTTAAAATATACCAGACGGACAAAAAAGATCTTACTTATAAAGGAGCAAAGGCAATAATTAAATCTGACTTCTCTAAAACCCAGGAAGCTAGAAAAGAGTGAGTAAAATATTTGAAATTTTGAGGGGAAAAAAATCTACCAACTAAGAATTCTGTATCTTGTGAAATTATCCTTCAAAGGTGAAAGGAAAATAAAGACTTTCTAAAACAGAAAAATTAAAAGAATTTGTAGCTAGTAGACTTGCTGTGTAAAAAAAAAAAATTTAAAAGAGTATCTACAGAGAGAAGGGAAATAGTATAGATCAGGAACTTGGGCCTACATAAAGAAAGGAAGAACATTAGAGGAGGAATAAGTGCTTTTAAAAGAGAAACTTAATTTTCTTACTTGAAATTCATCTAAAAGGTAATAGTTTTTAAAATAGCAACAATGTGTTCAATTATTAGAGTTTATTTATAAGTAAAATTAATGACAGCAATAACACAAGGGAGGAATTAAGAATACTTTGTTATTAAGATATTTGCACTACCTGGGGAGCAGTACTGTGTTATTTGAAAGTGGACTTGGATCAGTTGTAAATGTATGTTGCAAATCCTAAGGCAATCACAAAAATAGTAATGAAAGAAGTATAATCAATATGCTAAGTAAGGAGAAAAAAATGGAATTGTATAAAATGCTGAGTTAGAACACACAAGATAGAAAAACAGTAGAAGGCAATATAAGAACAAAGAACAAGGTAAACAAAAAGAAAACATCAACAAATATGGTAGATGTTAATCTAACTATATCATTAATCACATTAAACATCGATGATCTAAAAGCAATAATTGAAAGACAAAGATCAACATCTAATAAACAAAATAAAATAACAAACAAAACAGAAACATACTCAGAAATATGGATAACAGACTGACAGCTGTCAGAGGAGTTGGGGTTGGGGTACTGGGTGAAAAAACTGAAGGGATTAAGCAAAAAAAAAAAAGCCCCAAAAAACCAAAACAAAAAAACCCCTCATTGTCACAGACATCACTTTGGGGATTACAAGAGGAAAAGGGCATTGGGGGGAGGTAGAAGAGGGTAAAGGAGCTTAAATGATGATGAAAGGAGACTTGACTTGGAGTAGTGAACACAATACAATATACAGTTATTTATCATAGAATTGTACAGCTGAAACCTATATAATTTTATTAACCAATATCACCTCAACAACTTCAATAAAAATTTAAAAAATAAAATAATAAAATCAGAATATATATCAAAAACAAGACCAACTCTACGTTGTCTACAAGAAACCCACTTTAAATATAAAGACATATGTAGATGAAAAGTAAAGGGTATGTAGAAAATATATCATGCTAACAGTCACCAAAAGGAAGCTGGACTATCTATATTAATTTCAGATGAAACCAACTTCATTGCAAAGAAAATTATCAAGAATAAAGAGGAACATTATATCATGATAAATTGGTCAAGTCTCCAAAACCTAACAATTTTTAATGTGTATATGTTAAGGTAGCCCAAAAGTTAGAAATTTGGCTTTAGTAATAGTAGCTTTTCAATTGTAATGAATAGGAGATATGTAGGGGTTAGGAAATACTTAATCTGTATGCTATTCTCTCTTAATGGCTCCCTGGCCTTTATTTTGAAGTGTAGTAAAAAGTTTACCTTTGCAGGAATGTCCAGAAAAGTTTACTTTGGGGAGGGACCTGACAATTAGGGGAGTTTAAATCACAATAATTGTTTGTAAAAGTCTAGCCACAGTACTTAGTGTGAAAAGTTAGGGCCTATACATTAATTTGAAAGTCAGTTCACCCATCTTAAATCTTTACTTTATATCCTAAGAAAATAGGAAGTCTTTTCACAGACAATTCTCGGAAGCAGGTGGTCCCTGAGTTGCCAGGTTCCAGCTGTTCCTGGGAGACACCTGACCCCTGGAACACTGTCTTGAAGATTTATCAAGGATGCCAGATAGGACCATGCTGATTACTCGTGTTACATCAAAAGAACTTGCAGAAATGTTCTGCAGCTGAACCCTCACCTCCTGTACATTGTTATGTGACTAACTGCATGGACTTTTTATTGTTTTTTTTTTTCTTTTCCTTTGAACCCTATAAAAGCTGCCAGCATCAGGAGAGTGTTAAGACAGTTTTGTGAACTCCCCTGCCTTCTCAGGGTACTGGTATTTCTGAATTAAAGACATTCTTATACACTCAGTCTAGTTTATCTCTTTGACTGTGATGAGCTGACCCGGACCCGGCTTGTTCTGGTAACATATATACCTAAAAACAGAGCACCAAAATGCTTGAGGTAAATCCCTTTATTTCCCAAATTCCTCCTTTTCACTTCACCCTTAAAACTTTATGCTCCACTAACCTTTCTAAGTCACAGATGTAATCAAGTTGTTCCTAGTTTAAAATTTCAATGACCCTTCACTACCTACAGAAGTTAGAATAGTGCTCATTATTATTGATTTCAGGCCAATGCTCATTATGGCATGTTATTCGATATTCTGCATCTATTCATCAGTATTTATGTCAAATAGAGCCTGTCAAATTTTCTACCTCCAGAGCTTTTGTTCCTATTGTTTTTTACTAAGGTACTAGTCCTCTCTGTTTCAGACAGCTAAAATTAAAATCTTTCCTTTGAACACCATTTGAAATGCCATGTTTTAAATGCCATATCTTTTTTTGAATTTTTTATTTACTTAATAACTACTTTTTCTGAAATTTCTTATATTTCTATTGTATATTTATTTAATTTGGAACATATAATATTTCACTTTATGTTATAGTTATTTTTATTGCACTTGTCTTTTTATTCTCCTGGATTATGAAACCTTTGACAGATCACTTTTCAAGTATTTTTTATATGTTCTGACCCTTATAGCTCAGAACCTCGCACATAGACTGTGGTGTAATATGTTGGTTGGTTATAAATTTGTATCAGTGACAGCAAAAATGTATTCTCTGTCATAAAAAGCTTTTGATCATTTAAGTTCATTTTTTTCTTTGCAATCTGAAATTCTATAGTACCCAAACTTTGCATCAATTGTTTCAGCAGTTAATTACTTATTTAATGGTACCATGTGTCATCCTTGGTAGTTTAGAAGTTACTTGAGGGCTGGGGCAGTTTTCATTATCTCTTTTTTATTCTTTAGAGTGTCTGAATACATCAGTGGATTCATGCTTACTTGTTCAATTAGAATGAACATAGTAATCTTTCATATTTCCAAATGCCACACTTTTGGCATGCTAATGATACATCAGTATATTAGTGGACAATTGTGAAAATATGAATCTTGCACATATAATTTAGCTTATTGAGAGGAATATTTTTCTGTACTATTTCTGATAGCCTGCTAACCCCACTCCAGCTTCATTTACTCTAAAATAATTTATTACAAAGCTGCAGTTGGTGTACAGCTATTATTCTAAAAAACCATTCCGTTGTTCATCATTTAAATTTTTTTATTTCAGAAGAATCCCCCCCATTGCTCATTCCTTTGGACTTTACAAGATATATGCATTGTACCTACTACCGTATCTTTGCCTTTTTTGTTTGTTTGTTTGTTTGTTTGTTTGTTTAGGCGAGAGTAGGGGGGGGATAGTGAGGCAGACCCCTACATGCACCCCGACCTGGATCAATCTGGCAATTTCACTTGGGGTCAATTCTCCAATACCAAACTATTTAACTATTTTTAGTGCCTGAAGCTGTTGGACTCCAACAGAGCTATCCTCAGTGCTCCAGGCCACATTCAAACCAATCAAGCCACTGGATGTGGGAGGGGAAAGGGAGATGAAGGAGGGGGGAGGGGAAGGGGGAAGAAGCAGATAGTCGCTTCTCCTGTGTGTCCTAACTAGGAATCGAACCTGGGACATCCATATGCTGGGCTGATATTCTATCCACTGAGCCATGGGCCATGGCCTTTTATCTTCTTTCTTTCTTCTTCTTCCTTCTCTCTCCTCCTCCTTGAACCCTATAAAAGCTGCCAGCATCAGGAGAGTGTTAAGACAGTTTTGTGAACTCCCCTGCCTTCTCAGGGTACTGGTATTCCTGAATTAAAGACATTCTTATACACTCAGTCTAGTTTATCTCTTTGACTGTGATGAGCTGACCCGGACCCGGCTTCTCCTCCTCCTCCTTCTCCTCTTCCTCCTCCTCTGCCTTCTCCTCCTTCTCCTCCTCCTCCTCCTCCTCCTCCTCCTCCTCCTCCTCCTCCTTCTTCTTCTTCTTCTTTTTCTTCTTCTTCCTCCTCCTCCTCCTCCTCCTCCTCCTTCTTCCCTCTTCTGTCTTCATCTTCTAGTAACAGTGAATTATCTTCATAATAGGAAGTACATTGGTTAATCGAGAGAGAAGTTACATGCAAATATGTTTTCCTTAAAGCTTCTTATAATTCCTGATTTAAGAAATACATTGTCAAGAAGTAACATAGTGGCTTGTTACAAAGAAGTATATGATCCCCTTTTTTAGCTTTCAGCTAACAATTATAGGTCCTCATAGGTTTGTATATGTGACTTCATAGAGTTGATCAGGTCAATACTATACCACCCTCTTAAAGTTTATAGTCTTTGAAAACATTATAATTTGTAGACGTCTGTATTATTTTGTTACAGAAAATTAGTATTTTGTTTTATAAATCTTCTTATAGAATTTAATTATATTATCTCAGGAAACTAATGAACTTGTATAATCTAATTGTGGTGCTTTAGTATTATTAATAATTATTAAATCATCTGATGTGATAATAAGTTTTTTTTAAATACTTTATTGATTTTACAGAGACAGGAGTGAAATGGGAGCATGGAATGGGAAGTATCAACTCATAGTTGCTTCATGTTAGTTGTTCATTGCTTGCTTACTGTATGTGCCTTGACCAGGGAAGCCCAGGGTTTCAAACCGGCAACCTTGGCATTCCAGGCCAAAGGTTTATCCACTGTGCCACCACAGGCCAGACAGATTTTTTAAATTACTAACTACTACTCAATTTGTCCTAAATATTTTTTTTAATAAATTTTTATTAATGGTAATGGGATGACATTAATAAATCAGGGTACATATATTCAAAGAAAACATGTCTAGGTTATTTTGTCATTAAATTATGTTGCGTACCCCTCGCCCAAAGTCAGATTGTCCTCCGCCACCCTCTATTTAGTTCTCTGTGCCCCTCCCCCTCCCCCTAACTCTCTCCCTCCCTCCCTCCCATGTCCTCCCTCCCTCCCATGTCCTCCCTCCTCCCACCCCTGGTAACCACCACACTCTTGTCCTAAATATTAATAGCTGGTCAGGACCATAAAATGATGAGGAACAATATAAATGACAGAAAATCACTTACCACACGAACACAAACATACAGAAACAAACACAGAAAATAATCATTTAAGATTTTTTAAAAAGATTTTAAAAAAGGGGAAATTTGCCAAAAGTAGTTAAAAATACCACTGTGAAATCCTTAAGTTTAAAAGAGAAGAACAAAAAGAATGTAAAATTAATAGTGTTGTTTTCTAGTGATGACCAGGATATTCAAGTATATACACTTCACAAAAAAAATGGTACTCATTTTCCTTATCATTTTAATGTGCTTTCAGAAATATGCAATATTCTTACGTATATTACTAATGGTGTTCTTTCAAGCCTGCCTTCACACCCAATGCTTTTAATCTGCTATTATAATGCTTTTTAAAAATAACAATTTCTATTTAAATGCAAAGTCTGATGGGGCTAGACAATCTTGGATTTTTCTTTTTATGTGCATTTTAGAATACAATTCAACTTGGCATTTCCTACATTTATTAATTTCCTTATGAAAATAAAATGCCCTAAATATTTTGTAAATAATGCTATTTTTGTATTTATTGAAAAATATCAAACTGGAACCTTAACATAAAACTAATAATTTTACAATTATTGGAACTTTTTGAAGATTATTACTTACTGTCTCTTCTGTTCCAAGCAAAACCTCGATTCTATCATAATATCTAAAATGTATCCCTTCAGTGAGTATAATACTTTGATATTGCTTCAAAATGCTATTCATTTTATATCTCTGAGAATCCACAAGATTATAGTATGGTTTGTGATATTAGGCTAAGATTTTCACTGTGTGTATGCCTACTTCCTGTTCATTTTTTACCAAGCTGTTTAGATAGACCAACTTACTAATAAAAATTTTAATAAGAATTAAAGGTCTTCCCTAATCCAGTGTTTTGAAATTTAAAATATTTTACTCTGCCTCATCCCCTTCTGTTTGGGTTTCTGCAAAGCATTACACCAATACAGTTTCATTCCATTTTTTATTACCTACATATTGAAAGTCTCCATTCCTTCCTGAATTTGCATTCGTTGTCCAATTTCATTGTTAGCCTATCTCAGTTTCCTTTCTTCCAAGTAATAGAGAAATAGTAAAAGAAAATACATAAAAAAAGTGGAAAGGAAAGAAGATGGCCAAACCAGATATATAATGTTTGAAGTAAAACAGCCTCAGAACTTTCGATTCTAGTGATAAGGAGTGAACTCATTCCATTGCATTTCTCTCACTTATACAGCTATAAAACCTGGACAGAATGCATAGAGGCCATCTGAGCATTCTAAAAAGTAACTACAAGCAAGCAAGTTAGGGAAGAAGACTGAAAGGGGTTATGTCCCCAAATTGTTGATGAATTTACCATCTTTTAAATTAATTTAAATGGGATGATATTGATAAATCAGGGTACATATGTTCAGAGAAAACATCTCCAGATTATTTTGACATTTGATTATGTTGCATACCCCTTACCCAAAGTCAAATTGTCTTCCGTCACCTTCTATCTGGTTTTCTTTGTGCCCCTCCCTCCCCCCCACCCCTCCCTCTCCTTCCTCCCCCACCCCTGGTTACCATCACATTTTTGTCCATGTCTCTGAGTCTCATTTTTTTTGTCCCATCTATGTATACAGATGGCCAATAGAAATATAAAAAAATGCTCAACATCACTAATCATTAGAGAAACGCAAATTAAAACCACAATGAGATATCACCTCACACCAGTCAGAATGGCGCTCATCAGCAAAACAACACAGAATAAGTGCTGGCGAGGATGTGGAGAAAAGGGAACCCTCCTGCACTGCTGGTGGGAATGCAGACTGGTGCAGCCACTCTAGAAAACAGTATGGAGATTCTTCAAAAAATTAAAAATCAAAATGCCTTTTGACCCAGCTATCCCACTTTTAGGAATATACCCCAAGAACACCATAGCACTGTTCCAAAAGGAGAAATGCACCCCTATGTTTGTGGCAGCATTGTTCACAATAGTGAAGATCTGGAAATAGCCCAAGTGTCCATCGGTGGACAAGTGGATTAAAAAGCTTTGGTACATATATACTATGGCATACTATAGTACGATGTCAGAAATGATGACATCGGATGATTTACAACAACATGGATGGACCTTGATAACATTATACTGAGCAAAATAAGTAAATCAGAATTTACCTTTTTTGATTCACCAGAATCTTCCAGCCAGAAGTCAATGATTCCAAATGGCACCAAAGTGCATAAACAAGACCTCCAAAGGAAGCACTGTAGTTCTGGCTATAGAAAAAAGAAAGGGAACTTCTAAAGCTACTTCATTTTTTTATTCTGTTCTTTCTCTCTCCAGTCCCCAAGTAATTATATGGTGGTTGTGGCAGCGGGAACCAAAACTCTCCTAGAGAGGAAACCTTCATTTCTGTTCAATGGGTTTGTGCTTCAAGAGTATGAAGATAAAAATTGTTTCTTTTTTTTTATATATGTTTTCCTTTCTACAACTTGACCCCTCTTATCAGGTAAAAGTTTAAGAGTGCACAGCAGAGCCAGAAAATCAAAGATCAGCTCTCTGGACAAAGGACTGAGAAGAGGAGATGTCAATGAAAGGGAGAAGCTTTGAAAAGTCACCACGTACTGTCTCTGATATTCTGGGCTCATCTTTAAAAAACTGAGGCAGTTGTTCTGATCCTATTCAACACAGCAAACACTTTGAAAAACAAACTGATTGATAGATCAAGGTTCAGATACCAGATTGATGCACAAAGTGGCCAAATCACAACAACACTACAAATGTTTTGAAAATTGAACTGTCACCTGACCAGCCAGTTGCACAGTCAATAAAGCATTGGCCTGGATTGCTGTGGACCCAGGTTCAAAATACTGAGGTTGTTGGATTGAGTGTGCGGTTGTTGGCTTGAGCATGGGATCACCAGCTTGAGCATGAGATCATAGACATGACCCCATGTTCACTGGCTTGAGCCTAAATGTCACTGGCTTGAAACCCAAAGTTGCTGGTTTGAGCCCAAGGTTATTGGCTAGCAAGGGGTTACTGGCTTAGCCTGAGCCCCCCCCCCCCCCGCCAGTCAAGGCACATATGAGAAAGCAGTGAATGAATAGCTAAGGTGCCACAACTATGAGTTGATGCTTCTCATTTCTCTCCCTTCCTGTCTGTCCCCCACCCCTCTCTCTCTAAAAAAAAAAAAAAAAAAAAAAGGAAAAGAAAATTGAACTATCATTGGAATCACAGCCCACAGAAAGTGGGGTGGCATATTTATTTGACTTGGAGTTAACCAGGTTAACTGCTGTCTTAAAGAAATCAACATCATTCTTAGGATTTAAAGAAGACAAAGTGTTTCATAATACATTCAGAATACCTTGTATACATAGATGAGGCAAATATCAATGAAACAGATGCATATGTCAAGTTGACACATGTTGGAAACAATTTGGCAAACATTTTAAATAACTATTATACAAATAAAAAATTGTAGGAAGCAATCACAAACTTAAAAATAATGAATGCAAAGGATACCTCAGGAAAATTTTCAATATATAAAGAAGAATCAAATGAAATTTTAGAAGTGAAAAATACAATGAACAAAAAGAAAGAAAAGAAAAGAAAAACCTCAAAGACAAAAAACAGAAAACTCCCCTGATAGAAAAAATATCAGAATAGAAATTACATAAAAGTCAATGAATGCAAATAAATCCATAATTACATCAATTTTAAAGTGTAACTCATACAATGTAAAGACAAATATTATCAGACTGGATAAAATCTTAAGTTCATGGTAGTTTAAAAAGATCATGTTAAATATAAGAAAGATATATAAAAGAATAAAAATATGTGATGGAAACATAGAACAGTAAAGACACTTGTGCAGCTCTACAAATATCAGACAAAATTTTCTGAAAATCATGAACTATTATAGAGATATCTCATAATGATAAAAATAATTAATTAAAAGGAAGATTCTCAATTCATATGATCTCAATGATACATTGTAATAAAATATAAAGAAAAATGACAACATTAAAGATATAAGTAGAAAACTTCACAATAAGGGTGTTTTTTTAAAACAAATATTTCTCAGTATCTGCTAGGCAAAAATCTCAGTAAGTATACAAAAGAAATCAAGACAATTAGAGAACTTTATGTAATTTGTGCACATAAGATACAGAGCAATTGTAAAAAAATGTATTAAAGTACATATACCTAAAATTGTAGCATTTATAAATTATATGATCAACTATAAAGCAAGTTCCAAAAGACTTCATAGGACTCAAATCATACTGAGTGTGTATATATGTGGAATAAAGAAAGAGATTAAATACCAAAATAATAATAAGATAACCTCCAATAATTTAAAAATTGAGCACTACACCTGTACAAAATCCAAGATTAAGAGAAGAGGGTATAACTTAAAGTAGAACATACTATGAGCCAAATGATATTGAATATTTCTATATGAAATGTGTAAAATGCAGCTATAGCAGCAAGTATAAATAAATTAACAGCTTTAAAATGCATACACTAGAAAAGAATAAAGAGCTAAAAATTAACCATGTATATAGTAAGCTATCTGTATAACAGGTAAAGTAGGAAAGAACTAACTTGAATATGAGCAAAAATTAATAAAATTGAAAGCAGTATAAAATTTAGAAAATCAACAAAGCTAAAAGATTCTTGGAAATTTCTTATAATAGTTAAAACCCCTTGATATTAAGAAACAACAAACGAAGACATAGATTTCTAATATTAGGAATCAAAAAAGGGGGCAATATTACATGTCATACAGGTATCATGAGCACAAAAAGATATATGTTCATTTATGTCATTTATTTTGAAAATTTGATGAATTGGAATAAAAATTTAAAAAATATCAATTGCACAGTATCTATAATTGACTTTCTCACATAAAACTTTTTGAATCAGATTACTTACTTTGAGAATTCTAACAACTAATTAAAAAAGAGAAGTTTTAATCTGAAAAGAATTACTTGAAAAACAGAGAATACAGGAATATTTCCCAGCCTTCTTTATGATGCTAGTAAAGCCTTGATTCCCAAATATGACAAGTATGTTTTAATAAATGGAAAAAATACTAGTTAAATCCTTTTTACAAACACAGATAAAAAAATCATAAATAAAATATTACCAATATCAATAATACATGAAAAGAAAAAAATCACTATCAGTTTGGTGTCTGTTGAAAAAACACATAGTTAAACATCTAAATATCTGACAATAGAATTTATTATATTAATATTTGGTTCTATCTCCCAAAGTTGGGACTTGCTCATTCATCCCATCTTTTAAAATATTAACCTTAAATTTACATGCTCGTATATATGAATTTCAAAATCAAAATTCTTTATACCGTTTAAGTTTAATTACTGCAGTATGACTTCCATTATGCCATTTATTAAAACTTACTTTTCTCGTCTGACCTGTGGTGGCGCAGTGGATAAAGCATCAGACCTGGAACACTGAGGTCACTGGTTTGAAACCCTGGGCTTGCCTGGTCAAGGCATTTATGGGAGTTGATGCTTCCTGCTCCTCCCCTCTTCTCACTCTTTCTTCTCTCTCTCTAAAAAGGAATAAATGAAATCTAAAAAAAACCAACTTATTTTTCTCAAATTAATCAAAGAACTTGTTAAAGATAAAACTTCAAAATTAATTGAAGCTGTAAGTGGCAATTTGACTAATGTTTGATCATTAGAGTATGAGTAGAAATGATGTGTTCAACATTCTGCTCACATTATTTTTAAAAAATATATTGCAGCTTTGGCTGGTGGATCAGAGATAGAGCGTGGGCCCGGTGTGTTGCTATCATGGGTTCGATTCTTGGTCAGGGCACACAGGAGAAGCAACCATCTAATTCTCCCCCTCGCTTTCCCCCTTCTCTCCTTTCCCTCCCTCAGCCAGTGGCTCGATTGGTTCAAGCATGGCTCCAGGTACTGTGGATAGCTCAGTTGGTCCGAGCGTGGGCCTCAGGCACTAAAAATAGCTCAGTAATCGAGCATCATCCCACGATGGGGTTGCTGGGTGAATTCCGGTCAGGGCGTATGCGGGAATCTGCCTCAATACCTCCTCTTCTCTCATATAAATAAATAAATAAATAAATAAATAAATAAATAAATAAATAACATAAAATTACTTTCCCTCAGCTTTCTGTTTTCTCCTTCTTACAGCCTAGAATATTGATTGATGTGGACAGAGGGCAACACCAATGGTGGAGGGAAGGGACTACCAAAGAAATAGAATAAACCTTTTTACTTTTGAGGCATTGTAGAACCAAGCTGTGTACTTACCCTGCACAGCCCATGCATCACTAAATTGTTACATACAGAGAAATAAAATTTTGTCTGGTCTGAGCTATTATATTTGTGGTTCTGTGTGTTACAGCAGAATAATTTTTACCCTAATTAATAAGTAAAGAAGCCTGACCAAGCAGTGGTGCAATGGGTAGAGCATCGGACTGGGACACAGAGGACCCAGGTTCGAAACCTCGAGGTCGCCAGCTTGAGTGCAGGCTCACCAGCTTGAGTGCAGTGTTACAGGCTTGAGCATGGGATCATAGACATGACCCCATGGTCACTGCTTGAGCAAGGAGTCACTCGCTCTACTGCAGTCCACCGGTGAAGGCACATATGAGAAAGCAAAAACAATGAACAACAAAGGTGCCGCAACAAAGACTTGATGCTTCTCATCTTTCTCCCTTCCTGTCTGTCTGTCCCCCTCTCTGTCTTTCCCTCTGTCTGTGTCACAAAAAAAAAAATAAGTAAAGAATATAAAACTCTACAGTAAAGACATTTAATTATTATATGGCATTTGGATGTTTCCAGATTTGGAAAACTTCCTCATCAATGGCAACAAATATCTGGGGTTTTCCTATATATCCCCTAGGCCACACCATATAATAGTTTTATAGGCATATGGCCCCAAAATAACTGAAACTTCTCTAAGTATTATCTCATACACTAAATTTTAATTAGCAGAAAAGGGAGTATAGAATTCTCCTAAATCAACAATATCCTTTCTCTTATGGCTCTAGACATAGTGGTTTACCTTCCTACTTCTGAAAAGAATCACTCACAAAATAGTAGTGCTTTAAGTCATGCACGGTATTCCTAAGGCTTGGAGAATGGTACACATATTGCTATTTAAACAAAATGAATTTCTATTATCTAGGAAGAAGGAAGGCTGGTGGGCTCTTTGGAAGATCACCAACAGTGATATGCCCATTTATTTCCTAGTTCAATATTTATATAGGTGCTTTCTTCCAGTATATACATATTAAATTTTTTGGTTACCTTTTTTCAAGGCATTGATACCATCTCAAAGTGAAAAGTGTCCACAGGCTAATCGAGTTATGAAATCTAGCTTGAAGTAAATGTTTGGATTTCACACATATTTATTAAGTGTGATGTGGTTCCTCTGTATGATAAAGGTATATTACCTGCCCCCTGTATATTCAATATATAATTATGGATAAAAAAAAATGGAACAACTTCATTCAAGAAAAGGTAGGGAAATGCAATTCCCAGTTGTTTTTGGTTCACAATATGTATTATAACTTAGTAGAAAAGATTTGTATTGATTTTCTGCCTTTAGTGGGATCAGCTCTTTGTTGATGTGATGGATTAATTATTTTAAATAATTTTTAAGTAATGAATCGGTCTTATACATTTGAAATAAAATAAAATTCACTTAGTCATGATGTGTATTTATTTTATATATTATTGTAGTCGATTTACTAATATAACATTGAGGATTTTTGCATCTATGTTCATGAGAAATGTTGATCTGCAGTTTTCCCTCCTTGAAATATTTTTATTGGGGTTTGGCATTAGGGCAATGTTTGTTGGCCTCATAGAATGAGTTAGGCATTTCTTTGGCTTCTATTGTCTGGAAGTGATTATGCAGTGTTGTGTAATTTCTCCCTTAATTGTATGATAGGCTTCATTAGTGAAACCATCCAAACTTGCTTCTTTGTTTTGGAAGGTTATCAATTATTAATCTAATTTCTTAGATTGACATACACTTACTCAGATTACAGATATACCTTGTATAAGTATTGGTAGCTGCATCTTTCAAAAATTGGCCCATTTCATTTAGGTTATCAAATTTTTAGGCATAGCTTTATTCAGAATATTCATTTATTATCCTTTTAATGATTTGGGATCAGTAGTGATGTTCTTTCTTTTCTAATAGTAATTCATATCTTTTGTTTTCTAGGTTAGCCTGACTAGAATTTTATCAACATTATTGATCTTTTCAAAGAACTAGCTTTGGTTTCATTGATTTTCTTTATTGATTTCCTGTTTTCAATTTCATTCATTTCTGCTCTACATTTTTTTTCTTCTCTTTGCTTTAGGTTTACATTGCTCTTCTTCTTTTAGTTTCCTAAGGTAGAAGCTTAGATTATTGGGTTTAGATATTTCTTCTTTTCTAATATATGCATACAATTCTATAAATTTCCCTTAAACACACTGTTTTATTATTCACACAAATTTTGATGAGTAGTGTTTCACCTTGATTCAGATCAAAGTTTTTAAAATTTCTCTCGAGACTTCTTTGGACCACAGGCTATTTAGAAATATGTTATTTACTCTCTATTATTTTGGAATTTTTCTCAGCTATTTTTTCTGTTATTTTAAAATTTAATTCCATTTTGATCTGAAAGTGGATTTGTAGGATTTCTGGATTTGAAAAAATTGCTAAATTGTTTTATAATCCACAAGGTGGTCTATTTTGTTGAATGTTCCTTGCGAGCTTGAGACCAGTGTGTATTCTCCTCTTGTCAGATAAAGTGTTTTATAAATGTCAATTAGATCCAGTTGATTGATGGTGGTATTCTGTTCAACTGTAATCTCACTGATTTTCTGCCTGCTGGTTCTGTCAATTGCTAGTGAAGGGGTGTTGAAGTCTCTAACTATAATAGTAGATTCATTTATTTTTCTTTGCCATTCTATCTGTTTTCATGCATTTTGATGTTGTCATGTTAAACATATGCATATTAAGGACTGTTACATTATGTCATTTTGGGCAAATGACTAGTTTATTTTTTGAAAATGTCCCTTTTAATCCCTGACAATTTCCCTTGTACTAAAGTCTGCTTTATCTGAAATTAATACAACTGTAGTAGCTTTTTTTATCTAGTAGTGTTAGCATGATCTATCTATCTCCATCCCTTTACTTTTAAACATATTTTAAATTAAATTTAATGGGGTAAAATTGATCAATAAGGGCACATAGGTTTCTCGTGAACATCTCTATAGCATCTGAATTATTGATTGCATTGTATACCCATCACTCAAAATCAAATCATTTTCTGTCACCATATATTTGTCCCTCTTTTCTCCCCTCCTTCCCATCCTGTCCCCAGGTAACCATTTCATATTTATCTACATCCATGAGTCTCTCTTTTATATCCCACCTATGTGTGCAGTCATATAATTCTTAGCTTTTTATTTATTTATTTATTTCATTTAGTATCATGTTCTTAAGGTCCATCCATGTTGTCATAAATGGCAGTATGTCATCATTTCTTATGGCTGAGTAGTATCCCATTGTCTATATATACTACTTCTTCTTTATCCAATCCTCTATCAAAGGACACTTTGTTTCTATGTCTTCGCCACTGTGAATAATGATGCGATGAACATGCGGTGCATGTGTCTTTATGCACCAATGTTTTCGAGTTTTTTGAGTAGATACCCAGTAGAGGGATTGCTGGATCATATGGTAATTCTATTACTTTTTTATATATATCTCCATATTTTCTTCAACAATTGGCTGTATCAGTTTACATACCCACCAGCAGTGATTGAGGGTTCCTTTTTATCCACAGCCTCTCCAACATTTGTTATTACTTGTCTTCTTGATAACAGCTAATCTAACAGGTATGAGGTGGTATCTCATTGTAGTTTTGACTTATATTTTCTAATGACTAGCAAACTTGAGCATCTTTTCATGTATCTGTTGGCCATTTCTATTTCTTCTTGGGAGAAGTGTATGTTCATGTTCTCTTCCTATTTTTTATTGGATTGTTTGCTTGATGTTGTTGAACTTTGTGAGTTCTTTATGTATTGTGGATATTAACCTCTCTTTGGAGCTGTTGTTTGTGAATATCAACTCCCATTTGGTTGGCTGCTTGTTTGTTTTGTCGTCAGTTTCTTTTGCTGTTTAAGAACTTTTTATCTTAACATAGTCTCATTTATTTATTGTTGCCTTTACTTCCCTTGCCTTTGGGTTCAAATCTATAAAATGTTCTTTATGCCCAAGGTCCATAAGTTTAGTACATATGTTTTCTTCTATGTGATTTATTGTTTTAGATTTTATATTTAAGTCTTTGATTCATTTTGAATTAATTTTTGTGTATTTGGACAAACTGTAGTAAAGTTTCATTCTTTTGCATGTGACTTTTCAATTTTCCCAGCACCATTTATTGAAGAAGCTTTCTTTTCTCCATTGTGTGTTTTTAGCTTCTTTGTAAAAGATTATTTGTCCATACATATGTGGTTTGATTTCTGGGTTCTCAATTCTTTTCCATTTGATTATTGTGGGTCGGTAGTATAATTTGAAGTCACGAAGTGTGACACTTCTGGCTTCCTTTTGTTTTTTCCTCAGGATTGCTTTGGCTCTTTGAGGTCTTTTATGGCTACATACAAATCTGATGACTTTTTGTTCTATTTATTTTAAAAATGACATTGGGATTTTAATGGGTATTTTGTTAAATATGTTTATTGCTTTGAGTAATATGGCAATTTTAATAATGTTGATTCTTCTAATCCATGGACATGGAATATTTTTACATTTCACTGTGTCTTTTTTAATTTCTTTTAATAATGTTTTGTAGTGCCTGACCAGGCAGTGGTGCAGTGGATTGAGCATCAGTCTTAGACACAAAAGACCCAGGTTCAAAACCCCAAGGTCACAGTCTTAAGCACAGGCTTATCCAGTTTGACCACAGGCTCACCAGCTTGAGGTCGCGGTTGCTGGCTTGAGCGTGGGATCATTCATGAACATGACCCCATGGTCACTGGCTTGAGCCCAGAGTCACTGGCTTGAGCAAGAGGTCACTCACTCTACTGCAGCCCCCCAGTCAAAGCAAATATGAGGAAGCAATCAATGAACAACTAAGGTGCCACAACAAAGAGTTGATGCTTCTCATCTCTCTCCCTTCTGGTCTCTCTGTCCCTATCTGTCCCTCTTTCTGTCTCTCTTTCTGTCTGTCACAAAAATAAAATACTTCATAGTTTTCTGTATATAGGTTCTTTATATCATTTGTTAAGCTTATTCCTAGGTACATTTTTGGTGTTGTTGCAATTGTAAAAGGAATTGTATTTATTTTTAATTTATTTTCTGAAGTTTCATTGTTGTCATTAGAAAAGCAGTAGACTTTTATATATTAATTTTGTATCCTGTGATTTTACTGTATTTATTTATTGTTTTTAATACTTTTCAGTGGAGTCTTAAGAGTTTTCTATATGCAAGATCATGTCATCTACAAAATGTTATACCTTTAGTTCTTTCCCAATATAGATGTCTTTTATTTCTTTCTCTTGACTGATTGCTCTGGATAAAACTTCCAGGACTATGTTGAATAAAAGTCATGAGAGTGGGCATCTTGTCTGATTCCTGATTGTAGAAAGAAAGTTTTCACTTTTCCACCATTTAGTATGATATTAGCTCATGGTTTCCCATATATAGCTTTTATTATGTTTAGGTATTTTCTTTCTATACCCATTTTATTGAGTGCTTTAAATATAAATGGATATTGTATCTTATTGAATGCTTTTTCTGCATCTATTTGTAAGATCATATGACTTTTGTCCTTTCTTTTGATGTGGTGTATTATGTTGATTGATTTGCATGTGTTAAGCCATTCTGTACTCCTAGAATGAATCCCACTTGATCGTGATGTATGATTTTTTTAATATCTTGTTGTATTCGATTTGCTAGTATTTTGTTTAGGATTTTTGCACCTGTATTCATTAGAGATATTGGCTTATAGTTGTCTTTTTTTTTGCATTGTCCTTGCCAGGTTTTGAGATCAGGGTTATGTTAGTCTCAGTACATGTATTACGGTGTATTTCCCCTTCTTTGATTCCCTCAACTTCTGTATGTCTGGGGAAGTTTTTATTTCTCCTTTGTATTTGAAGGAAAACTTTGATGGATATAGTATTTTTGGCTGATAATTCTTGTCTTTCAGTATTTTGAATGTTTTAGTCTGTTCTCTCCTGGATTGTAGAGTTTCTGCTGAGAAGTCTGATGATAACCTGATGGGCCTTCCTATATATGTTATCTTCTTTTCCCTAGCTGCCTTGGAGAAGGACTGTTTGGGTTGAAGTAACTAAGCATTCTCTTTGCTTCTTGGATTTGAGGATCTTTTTCCATAGGCTTGGGAAATTCTCATCAATTATTTGATAAAATAGGCTCTCCATTTCCTTCTCTTTCTTTTCTTCTAAAATATTCATTATTCTTATATTGCTCTTTCTGATGGAGTCAGACAATTCTCATAGAGCTGTTATTTTGTTTGTTTGTTTGTTTTAATCCTTCAGTCTTTCTCTTCTTCCTTCTATATCATCTCTAGTTGCCTGTCTTCAATGACATGGATTCTCTCCTTTATCTGGCCTATTCTATTAGGTACAGTTGATAGCTCATTTTTTCAATTAATTATTTTTTCATCCCTGTTTTCCAGTTTTTAAAGTTTCAGTTCCCTTGATGTGGTATTTATTTTGTTTTCTTTTCTCATTAAATAGTCTATGAGTGTTTTTTTGAGTCTTGTTGAGTATTTTCAGAACTTTAATTTTGTATTCTTCATCATTTAGTGCCAAGATTTCCATGTGACTGAGATTGCTTTCTGGGGATTTTTATTTTCCTTCTGAACTATGTCTCTTTCTTGGGTAATCATGGTATTTCTTTTCTTTTCTGCCTTGAGAGCATTTGAGGATGGTAGTGTTAAAAAATCAAGCAAAAAAAAAAACCCCCACAAAAAATAAAAATAAATTTAAGAACAAAAACAAAACAATAAGAACAAAAAGAACTAAAGAAAAACAAAAAATTAGAAAAAAATTTTCTGAGATGTTTTTTTTCCAAAACAAATTTTATTAAATTTGATTTCATAATTAAATTTTATTGAACAAATAAGATTAAATTTTATTTTATTAGAAATATTTTTGAAAAACTTTTTAATTTAGCTTTAAAAAATAAAGTAATTGCTAAATATTTTAAGTAAACAAACACAGTGTGTCCATAAAGTCATGGTGCACTTTTTTTTTAATAATTTTATTTTTTTAATGGGGCGACATCAATAAATCAAGATACATATATTCAAAGATAACATATCCAGGTTATCTTGACGTTCAATTATGTTGCATACCCATCACCCAAAGTCAGATTGTCCTCTGCCACCTTCTATATAGTTTTCTTTGTGCCCCTCCCCTTCCCCCTTTCCCTCTCCCTCTCCTTCCTCCCCCTGTAACCACCACACTCTTATCAATGTCTCTTAGTCTCACTTTTATGTCCCACCTACGTATGGAATAATGCAGTTCCTGGTTTTTTCTGATTTACTTATTTCACTTCGTATAATGTTATCAAGATCCCACCATTTTGCTGTAAATGATCCGATGTCATCATTTCTTATGGCTGAGTAGTATTCCATAGTGTATATGTGCCACATCTTCTTTATCCAGTCATCTATTGATGGGCTTTTTAGTTGTTTCCATGTCCTGGCCACTGTGAACAATGCTGCAATGAACAAGGGGCTGCATGTGTCTTTACGAATCAATGTTTCTGAGTTTTGGGGGTATATACCCAGTAGAGGGATTGCTGGGTCATAAGGTAGTTCTATTTTCAGTTTTTTGAGGAACCACCATACTTTCTTCCATCATGGTTGTACTACTTTACATTCCCACCAACAGTGGATGAGGGTTCCTTTTTCTCCACAGCCTCTCCAACATTTGCTATTACCTATCTTGTTAATAATAGCTAATCTAACAGGTGTGAGGTGGTATCTCATTGCAGTTTTGATTTGCATTTCTCTAATAACTAAAGAAGATGAGCATCTTTTCATATATCTGTTGGCCATTTGTATTTCTTCCTGGGAGAAGTGTCTGTTCATGTCCTCTTCCCATTTTTTAATTGGATTGTTTGCTTGTTGTTGAGTTTTATGAGTTCTTTGTATATTTTGGATATTAGGCGCTTATCTGAGCTGTTGTTTGAAAATATCATTTCCCATTTAGTTGGCTGTCTGTTTATTTTGTTATCAGTTTCTCTTGCTGAGCAAAAACTTCTTAGTCTGATGTAGTCCCATTCATTAATTTTTGCCTTCACTTCTCTTGCCTTTGGAGTCATATTCATAAAATGCTCTTTAAAACCCAGGTCTATGAGTTTAGTACCTATGTATTCTTCTATGTACTTTATTGTTTCAGGTTCATGTTTAGATCTTTGATCCATTTTGAGTAAATTTTAGTACAGGGGGACAAACTGTAGTCCAGTTTCATTCTTTTGCATGTGGCTTTCCAGTTTTCCCAGCACCATTTATTGAAGAGGCTTTCTTTTCTCCAATGTGTGTTGTTGGCCCCTTTATCAAAAATTATTTGACTATATATATGTGGTTTTATTTCTGGGTTTTCTATTCTGTTCCATTGGTCAGAGTGTCTATTTTTCTGCCAATACCATGCTGTTTTGATTGTCATGGCCTTATAATATAGTTTGAAGTCAGGTATTGTAATGCCCCCAGTTTCACTCTTTTTCTTTAGGATTGCTTTGGCTATTAGGGGTTTTTTATAGTTCCATATAAATCTGATGATTTTTTTTGCTCCATTTCTTTAAAAAATGTCATTGGAATTTTGATGGGAATTGCATTAAATTTGTATATTGCTTTGGGTAATATGGCCATCTTTTTTTTTTTTTTTTTTTTTTTTGTATTTTTCTGAAGCTGGAAACGGGGAGAGACAGTCAAACAGACTCCCGCATGCACCCGACCGGGATCCACCTGGCACACCCACCAGGGGGCCATGCTCTGCCCCTCTGGGCTCTGTCGGGACCAGAGCCACTCTAGTGCTTGGGGCAGAGGCCAAGGAGCCAACCCCAGCACCTGGGCCATCTTTGTTCCAATGGAGCCTCGGCTGCGGGAGGGGAAGAGAGAGAGAGAGAGGAAGGAGAGGGGGAGGGGTGGAAAAGCAGATGGGTGCTTCTCCTGTGTGGCCTGGCCGGGAGTCGAACCTGGGACTTCCACACGCCAGGTTGACGCTCTACCAATGAGCCAACTGGCCAGGGCCTATATGGCCATCTTGATTATATTTATTCTTCCTAACCAAGAACAAGGAATATTCTTCCATCTCATTATATCTTTTTCAATTTCCCTTAACAATGGTTTATAGTTTTCATTATATAAGTCCTTTAAATTCTTTGTTATGTTTATTCCTACGTATTTTTTTTTGTTGTTGTTGCAATCGTGAAGGGGATTATGCTTTTGAGTTCGTTCTCAAATGTTTCATTGTTGGCATATAGAAAGGCTATTGACTTCTGTATGTTAATTTTGTATCCTGCGACCTTACTGTATTGGCTTATTGTTTCTAGTAGTCTTTTTGTGGATTCTTTGGGGTTTTCGATGTATAGGATCATATCATCTGCAAAAAGTGATACCTTTACTTCTTCTTTTCCGATATAGATGCCTTTTATTTCTTTGTGTTGCCTGATTGCTCTGGCTAGAACCTCTAGTACCACATTAAATAAGAGTGGAAAGAGTGGACAACCTTGTCTTGTTCCTGATTTAAGGGGGAAAGCCTTCAGTTTTGTGCCATTTAATATGATGTTAGCTGATGGTTTATCATACATGGCCTTTATCATGTTGAGATATTTTCCTTCTATACCCATTTTGTTGAGAATCCTAAACATAAAATTGTGTTGTATTTTATCGAAAGCCTTTTCTGCATCTATTGATAAGATCATGTGGTTTTTATTCTTTGTTTTGTTGGTATGGTGTATTACGTTAACCATTTTACCTATGTTGAACCATCCTTGAGATTCTGGGATGAATCCCACTTGATCATGATGTATTATTTTTTTTAATATGTTGTTGTATTCGATTTGCTAGTATTTTGTTTAGTATTTTAGCATCTGTATTCATTAGAGATATTGGTCTGTAGTTTTCTTTTTTGTGCCATCCTTGCCTGGTTTTGGTATGAGGGTTACGTTGGCCTCATAAAATCTGTTTCGAAGTATTGCTTCTTCTTCAATTTTTTGGAAGACTTTCAGTAGAATAGGAATCAAGTCTTCTTTGAATGTTTGATAAATTTCACTGGTATAGCCGTCTGGGCCTGGACTTTTATTTTGGGAGAGGTTAATGTTTTTTTTCTATTTCTTCTCTACTAATAGGTCTGTTTAGGCTTTCTGCTTCTTCTTGACTCAGTCTAGGAAGATTGTATTGTTCTAGGAATTTATCCATTTCTTCTAGGTTGTTGAATTTAGTGGCATAAAGTTTTTCATAGTATTCTACAATAATTCTTTGTACATCTACGATGTCCGTGGTGATTTCTCCTCTTTCATTTTGGATTTTGTTTATATGAGTTCTTTCTCTTTTTTCTTTGGTAAGTCTTGCCAAGGGTTTGTCAACTTTGTTGATCTGTTCAAAGAACCAGCTCCTTGTTCTATTAATTTTTTCTATAGTTTTTCTGTTCTCTGTTTCATTTATTTCTGCTCTGATTTTTATTATCTCCTTTCTTCAGCTGGTTTTGGGTTGTCTTTGTTCTTCTTTTTCTAGTTCCTTAAGGTATGAAGTTAAGTGGTTCACTTGGGCGCTCTCTTGTTTGTTCATATATGCCTGAAGTGATATAAACTTCCCTCTTATCACAGCTTTTGCTGTATCCCATAGATTCTGATATGTCGTATTGTCATTTTCATTTGTCTGTATATATCTTTTGTTCTCTGCACTTATTTCTTCTTTGACCCATTCATTTTTTAAAAGTATGTTGTTTAGTTTCCACATTTTTGTGGTATTTTTTTCCTCTTTTTTGCAGTTGAATTCTAGTTTCAAGGCTTTATGATCATAAAATATGCTTGGTTCAACTTCGATTTTTCTGAATTTGCTGATTTTGTTTTTGTGGCCCAACGTATGGTCAGTTCTTGAGAATGATCCGTGTACACTGGAGAAAAATGTATACTCAGTCACTTTGGGATGAAATGTCCTGTAGATGTCTACCATATCCAGGTGCTCTAGTGTTTTGTTTAAGGACACTATATCTTTGTTGATTCTCTATTAGGATGACTGATCTAGAGCCGTCAGCGGTGTATTGAGGTCTCCAAGTATGATTGTATTTTTGTCACTTTTTGTTTTAAGGTCAATAATTAGCTGTCTTATATATTTTGGTGCTCCTTTGTTTGGTGTATATATATTAAGAATTGTTATGTCTTCTTGATTCAGTGTCCCCTTAGCCATTATGAAATGGCCATTTTTGTCTCTGAGTACTTTTGCTGTCTTGTAGTCAGCATTATCAGATATGAGTATTGCTATGCCTGCTTTTTTTGGATGTTATTTGCTTGGAGTAATGTTTTCCAGCCTTTCACTTTGAATTTGTTTTTATCCTTGTTACTTAGATGAGTTTCTAATAGGCAGCATACAGTTGGATTTTATTTTTTAATCTATTCTGCTACTCTGTGCTTTTTATTGGTGAGTTTAATCCATTTACATTTAGTGTAATTATTGACACTTGTGAGTTCTCTATTGCCATTTTATAGATTGCTTTCTGTTAGTTTTGTGTCTTGTTTGATCCTTCTCTTTCATTTTTTTATCTTTTGTTTTTATTTGGTTGTATTTCATACATCTTTCCTCTGTTGCTATCTTTTTTAAATCATGTGCTTCTGTGGTGGTTTTTTCAATGATGGTTACCTTTAAGTAATGAAAAGGGTTCCTACCCTGTTCATTGTAGTGCACTATTTTGTGAGTACTTTCGCACTCCATCATCTTTGCTACTGTTAATCTCCATCCTCTCCCCCACTTTCTTTTTGTTGTTGTCACAGTTTAAATTTGGTTATATTGTGTTCTTCTTGGAGCTTTTACTTGTGGTTTTCTTTTGTTCTTTTTGCTCTTTGTATCTGATTGGAGAACTCCCTTTAGTAATTCCGGGAGTGGCGGTTTTCTGATGATAAATTGCCCCATCTTTTCTGTATCTGTGAATGTTTTTATTTCTCCTTCATATTTGAAGGATAGCTTTGATGAGTATAGTATTCATGGCTGAAAGTTCCTCTCTTTCAGGACTTTAAATTTTGGGGCCCGCTCTCTTCTAGCTTATAGAGTTTCTGTTGAGAAATCTGATGATAATCTAATGGGCCTTCCTTTATATGTTGTATTCCTCTTTTCCCTGGCTGCCTTGAGAATTTTTTTTTTGCCATTGATTTGTGCCAATTTCATTATGATGTGCCTTGGAGTAGGTTTGTTGGGGTTAAGAAAACTCGGAGGTCTGTTTGCTTCTTGAATTTGAGGCTTTAGTTCTTTTCACAGGCTTGGGAAGTTCTCATCTATTACTTGTTTGAGTATGTTCTCCATTCCATTTTCTCTCTCTTCTCCCTCTGATATACCTATTATTCTTATGTTATTCATTTTGATGGAGTCAGATAATTCCTGTAGGGCTATCTCATTTTTTTAATTTTTGAGTCTCTTTCTTCTCTCTGTTGTGCCTCAAGTTGCTTGTCTTCTATTTCACTAATCCTACCTTCTATCTGGCCTGTTCTATTAGTTAAGCTTGTTACCTCGTTTTTCAGCTCGTGAATTGAGTTTTTCATCTCTGTTTGATTTGTTTTTATAGTTTCAATTTCCTTGGAAATATATTCTTTTTGTTCATTGAGTTGTTTTCTGAGCTCCTTAAATTGCCTTTCTGTGTTTTCTTGTATATCTCTGAGTATTTTTAGGATTTCTATTTTAAATTCTCTGTCGTTCAACTCCAAGGATTCCAATATATTAAATTTTTTCTCCATAGATTTTTCCTCATCTATCTCTGTTACCTCTCCTTCTTTTGTATCCATGATATTCGATTTTCTCTTCCTTAATGGCATCTGAGGGTGGTTTTGTTGATAGTATTAATGAGATTTAATAAAGAATAAAAAGTTAAAAAAATAAAAAATCAAAAAGAGTTGTTTTTTTAATTAATAATTAAATAAAGAAAAAAAATAAAATTAAAATTTAAAAAAGGAAATTATTCCCCCCCCCTTTTTTTCTCTCCTCTCCTCTCCCCTCTTTCTTGAGAAAATCTTGTGGTGAACTGTGAATTATATTGTACTAAATATAACAAAAAATGCCTGTAATGGAGGGCCTGAATTGGGGAGAAATAATAAAGGGGCAAAAAAAAGAAAAAAAAGGGGTATGGACCCAAAAAAAGCAAATAAGGAAATAGTTTGGGTCAAGAATAAAATGATTTGCTTTTAGGTGTTGGTTGACTAAGAGTTATGATGAGAAGAATACGAGGGAAACAGTAAAATGGGGGGACAAATTAAAAAATTACTATTGTATTTAGTGGAACAAGAACTAGATAAAATTGAGAGCCAGGGATGGGAGCACTGCTAGTGAGTTAAAAAGGTGAAGTAAAAAAACCCCAAAATGCCACAAACATAAGTTTGAGTCCCAGATAAGATAATTTGTTCGTTATTGAGGTTTGAATGAGAAGAGACATAAGGGAGAAAGGAAGAAACTAATATAGAGGGAGAAAAGAAGGAGAGAGAGAGAAAAAAAGAGGGAACCACTAAAAGAAGAAAAAAGGAAAAGGAGAGAGAGAGAGAGAGAGAGAGTTAAGGGTTTTGGAGTGCAACCCTCATAGAGAGAAAGGAGGAAAGAAAAGATAATGGGAGATGTAACACTTATGGGTAGAGTAGTTCAAGGAGAGGAGAGAGTAAGACTGGCAGAGAGTTAAACGACCAAATTGGAGGAGGAAAAAAAAATCAAGAATGAAGATAAGAGAAACAAATGAACAAATATAATAAAATGGGATAGGTTATAAAGTCTGTGGATTATTCTTGATTTTGAGAGGTTATCTTCTTGCTTTTTCTTTTCTCTCCCTCTTCCTGGTCGGTGACTCTGTACCCTGGGCTCTGCCCCTTTGGCCCGCTCAGGTAGAGGTTTGCAGTTAATAAGTCTCTATGGCGATGTCATGTATTGTGTTTCAGTCTCGTTGGCAGTCAAGGCTCATTAGCATTTATAGGCTCCAACAGTGTGAGAGTCCATACTCCTGGAGCCACTCTCCTAGTCTTTCCTTCCTCAATTAGTAGCCTGATAATCCAGCTATGGGGTTGCTGCTGCCTCTGCCTGGATAGTAAGAGGCTCAAAGAGCTGGCAACTCCCCACTCTATTCCCACTCAGCACAGGGCTCTGGGTAAGGCTCAGTCAGTCAGAGCTGCTAGCATAATCAGGCGGGGCTTCTGCCCACTCAAAGACCTCTGGCTCTGCCACTCTGTCCGGTAACACGGGTGGGCGCCCACTCCCAGGGCACTTGGAGGAAACTCTCGCTCACTATCTGTGCGCAGACCAGGATATCAGGCTGGCAGTCTCACACTCTGAGTGAAACCCCCACCCGCACAGAAAAGTTCCGGCATTGGAATTGGCTCTTGCTCCCTCCCCATGCATGGCTTTTTCAGGGTGCTGGGGTGGCCTGGAGATTCCGCTTTTGGCCCACACAAAGGCCCCTGACTCTGCCCCTCTGTGGGATAACATGGGCACCCACTTCTGAGGTGCTCGGAGGAATCTCTTGCCCACTCTCCATGCGCGCAGACCAGGATATCAGGCCTTCCGTCTCTCACCCTCTGAGTGAAACCTCCGCCCACACAGAAAAGTTCCAGCGTTGGAATTGGGTCTTGCTCTCTCCCCATGCGCATCTTTTTCAGGGTGCTGGGGCGACCCGAGATTCCGCTTTCAGCCCACACAAAGGCCTCTGACTCTGCCTCTCTGTGGGATAATACGGGCGCCCACTCCCGGGGATTTCGAAGGAATCTCTCGCCCACTCTCTGCGTGCGCCGACCAGGATATCGGGGAAAATGTCTGCCCCACTTGTCTTTCTTTGTCTGGGTTTGGCGCGAATGTTAGCTTGTATTGCCTGGGTTGCCACAGGCACAGTTTTTCCTCAGCTTGGATCTCCGTGCCACAGCCTGGTTTGGCCATTTATGCCACGGCCTGGATCTATTCACGCCCTTTGCCTGCCTTAGTTTTCATATTCTCAGTTCCCAGTGAAAGCAGTCCTATTTAGGTTAGTGAGGAAGGCGGAGCATTTCTTACTCCCTATTTCCTTCAAAGTTTGATTTTTTATTTAGCCAATTTTTCGCTTGACCATACCTTTGGGTGTATTGCGAAACATCTGGAGCATGCGTCCCCAAACTACGACCCGTGGGCCGCAATGCAGCCCCCTGAGGCCATTTATCCAGCCCCCACTGCACTTCTGGAAGGGGCACCTCTTTCATTGGTGGTCAGTGAGAGGACCACTGTATTTGGCAGCCCTCCAATGGTCTGAGGGACAGTGAACTGGCCCCCTGTGTAAAAAGTTTGGAGACTCCTGATCTGGAGGCTCCAAGGATAGGTTTTTCTGTTTCTGGTTGAAGATCTTGTTGAGTTTTGGGGAAGATTTATCAGTATCGCTTCCTACCGTGCCATTACTCTGACATCATCCCTCTGAGATGTTTTCAGTAGGTGATTCTGGACTACAAATTTTAGCTCTTTTGCATCCCAAGCTAAACTCCACCATTGCAAAGGTTGCAGCAGGGCTGCAGTTGTGATGATGGGTGGGACTTGTGAGGGCTTTACAGCTTTAGCAATGGTGATCTCAGGCTTCCAGGTGCTCCTCATTGTGTAAAACAGAGCAGGGGACCAGACACAGAGCATCTCTGTTTTTCAGCTGTAGGGAATGTTGCTGCCATTCTTTGTACTTAGGAGAGGAGGGAAGTGATATATGGGAGATCGGGGGGCACATTTTGTATTTTTGTTTCTCTGTTAGAGTGTAGGCTTCAGGCAGACCATGGGAACACTGGTGGTAATCCCATGCTGTGCTGATTTGGTTCAGTATCACACCATATTACCCCTAATCTCTCTACTCCTCCTGGAAGAAGACCCAGTCACTCTGGATTTCTCCCCTCTCCAGAGATCTGAAGGCTCAGATAGTTGGGGCCTCACCCCTATCCTGAATTGACCAGGAGTGTGTATTATCTTCTGCTCTTATATATTACCCTTCTCAACTTTAACCCATTTTATGTGTGGATCTTTCAGGCAAGCCTGCGAGCCCAGCTGGGGTTGCTTCACTGCTTATAGTTGTTCCATTTGTTGAAATTTCAAGGGGAGAGATCAAGGGTTATCTCTTACATCACCATTACTCTGACATCATCCCCATCCCTTTACTTTTAATATAACTGTATCTTCATAGTTAAAGAGGGTTGCTTATAAACAACATGTAGTTAGGTCTGATCTTTTTATCTACTACCTGTCTCTGTCTTTTAATTAGTATATGTAGAACATTGCCATTTAAAGCAATTATTAATATAGTTGAATTAATACCCAATGTTATTTGCAACTATTTCCTATTTCCCTTCTGTTTTTGTATTGGTGTTTTGTTTCTGTTTGTGTTCTCTTCCACTCCAGTTTTCTAGCTTTCATTGAGAATTTTATGAATCCACTTTTTCTTCTCTTTTAGCTTGTCAATTATATCTCTTCTGAATATTTCTTTTGTAGTTGACCTATAATTTATGATTATATGTACATTTAAGAGTAATTTATGTACACTTTCAAATAGCACTCCACTGTTTCATGGATAGGGCAGGTACCTTAAAACAAAGACTTTCATTCCTCCCTCTCATCCCTTATATCATTGATGTCATTTATTTAAGTTATCCATAAGCTATAATTACTCACTGCATTGTTGGTATAATTATTTTTAGTAAACAGTTATCTATTAAATCTAATAGGGAAAATAAAAATGAAAAATTTATTTTACATTTACATATTCCTTCTCTAATGCTTTACTCTTTTTCTGTGGATTTCAGATTCTAACATGTCCTATTCCTTCCCTTTGAAGAATATATTTTAAACTTTGTTGCAAAGCAAGTCTAGTGGTGAGAAAATCCTTCAATTTTTGTTTGTCTGAGAAAGACATTATTCCTCCTTCACTTTTTAATTTTTAAAAAAATCTAGGTGAAATTCACATAACATGAAATTAATCCTTTTAAACTATGCAGTTTAGTGGCATTTAATACAATCATATTTTGTAACTACCACCTCATTCTAGATTTAAAATATTTTCACCCTAAAATAAATTCCCATACCCATTAAACAATCACTCTTAATCTCTGCTTGACCCCTGAACTCTGACAACCACTAACATAGTTGTCTTTATAGAGTTACCTACTCTGGATATTTCATATAAATGAAGTTATACAATATGCAATAGTTTGTATCTTGATTCTGTCATATAGCATGGATTCAAGGTATATTATATTATGTTGACTTGGTATCCTGCTACTTTGATAAATTCATTTATTCTAACATTTTTTTGTAGAATCTTTAAAATTTTCTACATATCAGATGATATCTACAAACAGAGATAATTTTACCTTCCTCTTTCTAATTTGAATGACATTTCTTTTCCTTGCCAAATTGCTTTGAATAGAAGGTACATAACCATGTTGAATAGAAGTGGTAAAAGCAGTCATTTTTTCCTTGTTCCTTATCCTGGTGGTAAAGCTATTTTTATTATGGTGATAAAGTTTCCTTGTCTCTCTAGTTTGTTGAGTTTTTTTCCTCTTCATCATGAAACCATATTGCATTTTGCCAAATACTTTTCATGTATCAATTAAGCTGATTATGTTGTTTTCCTTTATTCTCTTGATGTGGTATGTTATAGTGATTGTCATATATCGAGACATGCTTGCACCTTAAGAATCAATCTTAATTGGTCATGGTGTGTAATTCTTATAATATGCTTGTGAATTCTATTTCCTAGTATTTTTAAGGGTTCTTACCCTCAATTTATAAACAATATTTATAAGGACTATAATTTACTTTTCTTCTAGTATCTTTGTCTGGCTGTATTATCAGGGTAAGCTGACCTCATAAAATTAAATTAAAAATGTTCCTTATCCTTTAATTTCTTGGAAAAGTTTGAAAAGAATTGGTATTAATTCTTATTTAAATGTTTGGAAGAATTTGACATAAAGCCATCAGATCCAGAGATTTTCTTTATTGGAAGATTTATGATTACTTTGATCTCCTCATAGTTAGTATCTATTCAGAATTTCCATTTTTTTTTTGCAACTTAACCCATTGAGTAGTACAAATGTTTATGTATGTCCTCGTGCCTCATGACCATCCAGATTACAATCATACAAGTGTAAGGCAACATTTTAAAAAGGCAAATGTATGTTCTTCTTGTTTTCATAAATTAGTTATCAAACAAACATGATTTTAAGTTAATAAAACTGTAACTAGAGCTAATTTCATTTTTTAAAATAATTTTATTTTTAATGGGGTGACATCAATAAATCAGGATACATATATTCAAAGATAACAACTCCAGGTTTTCTTGTCGTTCACTTATGTTGCATACCCATCACCCAAAGTCAGATTGTCCTCTGTCACCTTCTATCTAGTTTTCTTTGTGCCCCTCCCCCTCCCCCTTTCCCTGTCCCTCTCTCCCCTCCCCCCGTAACCACCACACTCTTATCAATGTCTCTTAGTTTCACTTTTAAGTCCCACCTACGTATGGAATAATGCAGTTCCTATTTTTTTCTGATTTACTTATTTCACTTCGTATAATGTTATCAAGATCCCACCATTTTGCTGTAAATGATCCGATGTCATCATTTCTTATGGCTGAGTAGTATTCCATAGTGTATATGTGCTACATCTTCTTTATCCAGTCATAAAACTCACTCCAGGGGACAGTGAGCATGAAAAAAACTCACTATTCAAAGAGTTAATAACAGTAGGTTTTGTGTTTCTAAGAACTTACCCATTTCATCCAAGTTATCCAATAATACTTTTTATTACTGTAGAATCAGTAGTAATGTCTTAACATTCAGTTGTTTCACATTAAGATTTTGTTTTTAGTTCATTTTTAAATTAAATTTATTAGGATAACATCAGTTAATAAGATTATACAAGTATCAAATGAACATCTATGATACATGATCTGTATATTGCATTGTATGCCCGCCACCCAAAGTCAAATAATCATTTGTCACCAAATATTTGGCCTCCTTTACCCATTTCTACCCCCTTTCTTCCCTCTGGTAACTACAATGCTGTTGTCAGTATCCATGAGTTTTAGTTTTATTCTACATTTAAATGAAATCATATGGTTCTTAGCTTTTTCTAACTAACTTATTTCGCTTAGTATAATATTCTAAAGGTCCATCCATGTTATTGCAAATGTCAGTGTTTCATTTTTTCTTATGGCTGAATAGTATTGCATTGTATATATGTACCACATTTCTTTATACAATCATCTATTAAAAGACACTTTATTTATTTCCAGGTTTTGGCCACCATGAATAATGCTGCATTAAACATAAGGGTGCATATATCTTTGCAAATAGATATTTTCAAGTTTTTTTAGATAGATGCCCAGTAGAGGGATTGCTGGTTCATACAGAAATTCTATTCTTAAGTTTTTGAGAAACTTCCATACTGCTTTCCATAATGGCTGTACCAGTTTACATTTTCATCACCAGTGAATGAGGGTTCTTTTTTCTCCACAACTGTTCCAAAACTTGTATTACTTTTCTTTAATAACCATTCTAATGAGGGATATCTCATTGTAGCTTTGACTTGCATTTCCCTAATGACTAGTGAAGTTAAACCTCTTTTTGTATATCTGTTGGCCATTGGTGTGTCTTTTTGGAAGAATTATTGGTTCAGGTCCTCTGCCATTTTTTAACTGGATTATTTGTTTGCTTGCTGTTGAGTTGTATGAGTTTTATATACAGTATTTAGGATATTAACCTTTTGTCAGAGCTGTTGTTTGCAAATATCTTCTCCCATTTGCCTAGTTGGATTTTTGTTTTGTTGTCAGTTTCTTTTGCTGTGCAGAAGCTTTTTAGTTTGATATGGTCCAATTCATTTATCATTGCTTTTATATCCCTTACATTTGGGGTCAAATTCATAAAATCTTCTCTAAGACTGAGGTCTATACATTTAATGTCTATGTTTTCTTTTATGTAATTTATTGTTTCAGCTCTTATATTTAAATCTTTGACCCATTTTGAATTAATTTCTGTATATGGACCCTGGCCAAGTGGCTCATTGGTAAAGTATCGGCCTGGCATGTGGAAATCCTGGTTTGAATTCCCAATCAGGCACTCAAGAGAAGTGACCATCTGCTTCTCCACTTCTCCTCCTTCTCTCTCTCTCTCTCTCTCTCTCTCTCTCTCTCTCTCTCTCCCTTTGTCTCTTTCTCCTCCTCCCATAGCCATGGCTCCAATGATTCCAGCAAGTTTTCCCTGGGTGCTGAGGATAGCTCTATGGCCTTGCCTCGGGTGCTAAAATAGCTCAGTTGTCAAGCAATGGAGCAGCAGCCCCAGATGGGCAGAGCACTACTAGGTAGTGGGCTTGCCAGGTGGATATCAGTTGGGGCACATGCAGGAGTCTGTCTCTCTGCCTCCTAGCCTCTCAATAAAAGAAACAAAAAAATTTCTGTACATGGGAACGAACTAATCTAGTTTCATTCAGTTACATATGGCTTACAATTTCCCCAGTACCATGTATTGAAGAGGCTTTCTTTTCTTTATTGTATGTTTTTGGCTCTTTTGTCAAAAATTATTTGGCCATATACTTATAGTTTTATTTCTGTGTTCTCAATTCTGTTCCATTGGTCTGTGAGTCTTTTTTTTTCCTGCCCATATCATGCTGTTTTTATTATTGTTATTCTGTAGTATAATTTGAAGTCAGGTAGTATGATACCTCGGGTTTTATTCTTTTTTTTCTTAGAGTTATTTTCGCTATTCAGGGTCTTTTGTGACTCTGTAGAAATCTGATGTTTTTTTTCTATTTCTTTAAAAATTCTCATTAGGATTTTGATAGGTATTGCATTAAATCTGTATATTTCTTTGGGTAATATGACCTCTTTTTTTTGAGAGAGAGAGAGAGAGAGAGGAAAAGACAGACAGGAAGGGAGAGAGAGAGAGAGAGAAAAGTCAGTTCATTGCTCCACTTAGTTGTGCATTGATTGCTTCCCACACATGCTTTGACCAAGAATCAGACTAGCAGTCTCAGGCTCAAGCTGAGAAAATGGCCTCAGAATTGAGCCAGTAACCTGTGCTCAAGTTGGTAGGCCTCGGGATTTTGTCTGCTACTCTATGCTTAAGCCTGGTGACCCAAGGCACAAGCCAGTGACCCCAAGTTCAAGCCAGCGATCCCAAGCTCAAGCTGGAAACCTTGCATTTTTATAGTTAACCTCAGTGTTTCTGGTAAATGCTCCATCCACTGTGCCACCACCAGTCATGAATGCTTATGGCATATAGACACTTTACTATATTGATTCTACCAATCCATGAACATGGATTTTTTTCCATTTCATTGTATCTTTTGTAATCTCTTTTAATGATGGTTTATAGTTTTCAGTATACAGGTCCTTTGCATTCTTTTTAAGGTTATTTCTCACATTCACTTATGATTTTAATTATTGAAGTATTCTCTCATGTACCCTTCAGTAGCTCAGCTGTTATAGGACCACAGACTATGTCTATGGAACATTCTTTTACTTTTATAATCCATCTAACTAAATATTTATCAATTTTGTTGATACTTTTGATAAACTTTTAGTTTCATTTAATTTTCTCTATTTTTAAATTGCTTGATATCATCTATTTATGATCTGATTTTTATTTTTTTACTTTTGCTAGATTTTCATTACATTTGTTCTTCCTTTTCTAGTTCTTTAAGTTATATAGGTAGATTGTTGATTTGCGATCTTTTTTTTTTTCTTTTAAGTGAGAGGAGAGGAGATAGACAGACTCTCACATGTGCCCTGACTGGGATCCACCTGACAACCCCCATCTGTAGCTGATGTTCCAATCAACTGAGCTATCTTCATCTCCCAGGCTGATAGTTGAACCAATCAAGCTATTGGCTGCAAGAGGGGAAGAGAGCAAAAAGGGGGAGGAAGAGGGAGAGGGGAAGAGAAGCAGATAGTCGCTTCTCCTATGTTCCCTGACTGGGGATGAAATGCAGGACATCCGCATGCTGAGTCTACATCTTATCCACTGAGCCAACCAGGCAGGTCCATTTTGTTTTTTAATGTAGGCATTTATACCTATAAATTTCCTCCTTAGCATGACTTTCACTGTGTCCCATACGTTTTGGTATATTGTGTTTTCATTTTTGTCTTTAAGTATTTTCTAATTTCCTTGTGATTTCTTTTTTAGATCCATTAGTTGAGAGTACTTGGTTTAATTTCCCCAAATTGGTGAATTATAAAGTTTTCTTTCTGTTATTGATTTATAACTTCATCCTATCATATTGGAGAAGACACTGTATGTATCTACTTTTTTATATGTATTTAGACATAATTTTTGGCCTAACATATGAACTATACTAGGAATTATCTCATGTGCATTTGATCATTGATTCCTTGTCATATGTGCCTTGATCTGGCAAGCCCAGAGTTTTGAATCAGCGACCTCAGAGTTCCATGTTGACACTTTATCCACTGTATGACCACAGGCCCGGCTACTCATGTGCACTTGATAAAGATGTGTATGCTGCTGTTTTTAGGTTGAGTGTTCTGTATATGTCTGATAGATCTTGGTGACTTATTGTGCTGTATAAGTACTCTATTTCCTTACATGTCTTCTGTCTGGTTGTTCTATTCATTATTGAGAATGGGATTTGAAGTCTCCCACTATTTTTTTAGAACTATCTGTTTCTATCTTCAATTCTACCAGCTTTCATTTCATATAGTTTTTGTGTATATTAGGTACATCAATGTATGTGATTGTTATATATTTTTGCTGTATAGAACCTTTTATTAATGAATAATGTCTTTTGGCTCATTTTGTTTGTTTGTTTGCTTGTTTTAAAGTCAATTTTGTCTGATATTTGTATAGTCATCTTTGGTGTAGTTTGCTTATTATTTGTATTGAGTTTCTTTGTCCATTCCTACACTTTCAATTTGTTTGTCTTTGCATCTAAAGTAGTCTCTAACAGAAAGCATATATAGCTGGATCATGTGTTTTTATCCATTCTGCCAATGTCTGTATTTTAATTGGAGAGTTTATACCATTTACATTTGAAGTAATATCTGATAAGAAGGGATTTACTTCCATTATTTTATTATTTGTTTTCTATATGGCAAATAGTTTTTTATCCATCATTTTCTGCATTACTCTATTCACTCATGTTTACTTGACTTTTTGTTGTACTGAAATGTTTAAATTCCTTTTTTATTTCTTGTGTGAATATTCTATAACTATTTTCTTTGTATTAACCGTGGGGATTATGTAAGGACCAAGAGAAGATCAGAAAATAAGCAGGGCACTAATGGAACAGGGAACTTCAGGGTTATAGGCAGGTCCTGCTCCTGTTCTGTTAGAAATAACATGCCCAAGGTCGTTCAAGAAGCAGAGACAGATAGGGACTCTGGGAGGCTGAGAGAGAAGAAAAAAAAAAGAAAAAGAGACAAACGTTTGCATTCTATTGGTTAAAAGACCCTTATCAGAAGTTTAGGTTTGGAATTCGCCAATGAGCTAGACCCCAGCCCCTGTTACTATGCTATGTGCAGCCCCCTTAGCAAATAGGTTACCGCCACATGTGCTTCTGTATTAGGCTTTCTTGCTTAGCTTATAAAAAGATTTAGCTGTGAGCGTTAGGTGCGATTCCCATCTGCAGCTCCTTGTGAGCACAGTGTCTCTGGACACCTCGGGAATTTGCCCCTGCGCAGGTAAAACTGGCCAATAAAGTTACATCTATACTCCTGAAAGTCTCCGACGTTTGTTCTTGTACCCGGTGGATGCTACAGATTACATTTAATATCCTAAAGCTATAACACTCTAATCTGAATTTACACCATCCTAACTTCAATAACATTTAAAAACTAGGCTTCTTTACATTTCTGTTCTAACCTGTTTTAGTTGCTGATGTAACAAAATTACATATTTGTAAATTGTGTGCCCCAAAACATAAACTAATAATTCCCTTAAATAAATATGTTAATTATAAACAAAATAAGATTTGGAGTTATAAACAAAAGTTACAGTAATATTAGTATTTTACACTAATAATTATTTTTTCTTTAAATATTTAATGTCTTAAATTGTGTAAAAAACAAAAAGTGCAATTACAAATCATTGTTTTAATAATATTAGCTTTTAAAACTGTTCATCTTTTTACCTTTGTTGAGATCTTGACATGTAAACTTAATGTCTTTTCTGGTATTTTCTGAGCTTTCTCTAGGTGTGTTTGGTCACTTTTTAATTTTCCCCATAGTTATTGTTGTTTTTGACTGTCCTATTCTTTAATATGTGGCTTCAAAAATAGGAAAAAAGGAATAGATGAAGAGATAGGGGAAAGGGTACTGACCATTTAAAGTCCCTGGATATTACATCAGATGGTGAGGAAGAGTTTGTAATATTGGGGGGAATTGCAACAACAATGGCTGACCAATTTGTTTTCTGAACCTCTGTGACCAGAAGCAGCAATCAGAGAACAGAGCACAGATCCCCAGTATGTAGAGAACAGAGACCTTTACACCTACTCTGGCTCCTGCCCAGTGTGTGCAAACTGCTCCAGGAAAAACGTGCACCTTCCTACCACATAGAGCTTCTTAGCCTGCCTGCTAAGAGCTGAAATTGATTGTAATTAACTGCAATTTACTGTCCAAATCTTCCCCTGGAAAGTGCAAGCCTTCAACACACTCCAGAGTTCTAAAATAGTTATGTCAGTCAGATTCTGCAAGTGCAGTTGTTGATTAGGTAGGGGGACAGATTCCTGAATCCTCTCCAAGCTCCTTACAACTTGAAGCAAGCAATTTGCAACAGTAGCCTTAGAGTGACAACAGCTTTTGTCACATCTTTGCTAGCAGGTTCTGCCTCTTTGAGCAAGAATGATTAATGGAAAGAGTGTAGTAGAAAAAAGTCCGTAGTGTTGGTCTTTCAGCCTGTTTTCTTAGCCTTTTCTCACACCAGTCTGAGTATGGCACTTTTCCAACACTGCAAATTAAACCAAATTAGATTTCAAGATATAGATAGCAGTACTCTTCAACAAGCTTATTTTTATACATACCTTTAAGACTACTCGTACTTAATGTAGGCACTCCTCTCTCTTCTTGAATCTCTAAGAAAGAGATATCACATGACAATACCATGAAATTTCCTCACAGTTCTTCTAATTATATATGATTATTTGCCATATAGTTTGATTTATGGAGTATAACAGGAGAAAATTTTACCATATATTTTTCTACATACAAAAAAATTAGCAAGTGTCTTAGACAGATGATTGGGTTGTCACGTGTCCTGATTTGTCCTCCTTTACTCATATGTATTCCAAAATTTAGGTACTGTAGCTTATAATACCCAGTTTTTAGTAACTTGTATATTTATCAAGTAACAAATGTTTGGCTAAAAGTAACAAAAAATGCTACTAGTAGTAGCTTAAACAATAAAGGCATCTAATTATCTTATATGTAACTTCAGAACTTTAGTCTTTTTTTCTGAGCCTACTAAAAGATTTGCCTTTGACTTCTCGTTGGCAACATTTTGTCACAAACCAATCTATAAAATAATCACCAGTGAAGGAGTGTGAGATCAGTATACTTTATTTTACATAAGCAACCAACTTCTTATATCAAGCATGTATTTCCTTTTATTTTATTCTGTCATTCTCCTGAGTTTTTCTCATTTTTCCAACTACTCATACTTAGTCATTTTATGAGGCTCACTTCTGTTTGACTTTTAAATAATGGTGTTGTTTAGAACTCTGGCCTTTGTCCTCTTTACTCTCTTGCTTTACAGCCTATTCTACAATATACTGATTTAGTCTCATGGTCTCACTTACCTTTTAAGTGTTCCAATTGCCATATCTATATCTATAGCTATAGCTATAGCTATAGCTATAGAAATAGATATATATATATATAAATAGTATATATATACACATACACACATATATATTTATATCTATATCTATATATGTATATATTCATTAATGTGTTTAATCAAGAAAGATAGGTTTCATCTTAAATGCCTGTAATTCCTCAATCTTTACATCCAAGTAATCACCAATCGAGATCAGTCTAGTTTTAAAAACACAGGGGAAGAGAAATTCAATCAAGGAGTATATATAGAGTAAAAAATAGATTTAATGATAAGTCTAAGTAATGTTAATATATAAAGAATAGTCATGGAGAGGGACTATAAAAGAAGACATGCCAACTATAGTTAATAACGCATTACATATTTGAAATTAGCAAAGTGAGTAGCTTTTAACTTTTCTTATGACACACGCACAAATGGTAATTATGTGAGGTGATGAATATATTAGTTTGATTGTGGTAATTATTACACAAGGAGCACTTATGTCAAAAGAGCATATTGTGCAGTTTAAGTATATATACTTTTTTATTTGTCAATATATCTTATAAAGGTGGAAAAAATAAAGACCTTACCGAAGTGGCAAAAATAGGTATAAAGACAAAAATATGACTGTAAGAAGCGAGTAAATAAGAACTTTCAAGTACATATAAATAGTTAACAACTCAAAATAAAGCAAGAAAACGAATTAACATAAGCACAGACAAGTGTCCATTGTGTTTAGCAAAAGTGTAGGAACAGAAACCTGAATTGGGTTGGCTGAAATGTGAACGTAAGAAGGGATTTGAGGATATGGTGAACTGAATGTATGTTCTTGATCTGTCTTTCTTTCAACTGCTTGGCTGAAAAGTTTTAACAACTAAAATGTATTTCATGGTAGTTTGTAGGAAATTTTAGATGCAGTTTTGGAGAACTTTCTGCAGAAGAGAGGTTTTATAGTTCATTGTAGTAATTTATATTCCTCCTCCAAAGTCTACAGCCAAGAGTACAGCATTCTAATTATTTCAGAGACCCAAAGTTGCAATATAGAGAACCTATAGGTGGTGTAAGTTGCTAATGCAATCCTTGAAGAAACCACCTCATCTTGAAAATATATGTAGCCTCAAAAGTTATTAATCCTAATGGACTAAATTGATCCTACTTTGGACATTTAAGAGGTGACTGTCTTTCTCTTATATTAACAAAATGAAAAATTATTAGCTGGTATACCTATAATAAGATGAATGAAATAAAACAAATTATATTAGTTATCACAATAAAGTAAAATAAACTTCTTCTAAGTGGTTACAGAGAGATGTGACACAGAAAAAGGATCAGAGATTCTTAACATTATTGGCTTTGAAGATAGAAGAAGAGGGCCATGAACCAAGGAATGTGGGTGGCTTCTAGAAGCTGGGAATTTCAAAGAAATCGATTCTCCCTTAGGGTTTCTAGGGAAAAAAATGCAACTAATTTAAATCCAGTGAAACCTGTGTCAGATTTCTAATAACAGAACTATAAGATAAAAAAATGTACTTTATATGCCACTTAGCTTATAGTAATTTGTTACAGTAGCAGTATGCACCTAATACAGATTTCTGTAATAGTACAATTAATAATCAAAAGAGAATATAAAACAATCACAGTTTTTATGTGCCAAATCGAAAAGCCATAAAATATATAAAACAAAAACTTGAAAATACCAAACTACAAGAATCATCGTAGTATAAAATATGTTAATATACTTGTTTTTAAAAAAAAGGCGAGATGACGTCAGAGTAATGGCGGGGTAGGAAGCGATACCGATAAATCTCCCCCAAAACTCAACAAGATCTTCAACCAGAAACAGAAAAACCTATACTTGGAGCTTCCAGATGTTTCACAATACACCCAAAGGTATGATTGAGTGAAAAATTGGCTAAATATATAACCAAGCCCTGAAGGAAATAGGAAGTAAGAAATGCTCCTCCTTCCTCACTAACCTAAACAGGGCGGCTTTCTCTGGTAACTGTGAATATAGAAACTGAGGCAGGTAAAGGGGGTGAATAGATCCAGGCCGCCACAGCACAAACGGCCGAACCAGGCTGTGGCACAGAGATCCAAGCCAAGGAAAATCTGATCCTGTGGCAACCCGGGCAATACAAGCTAACACTTGCGCCGAACCCAAACAAAGAAAGACAAGCGGAGCGGCCATTTTACCCGGTCTCCTGGTCGGTGCGCAGTTAGTGGGCGAGAATTTCTTCCTGGGAAAGCCACGCACGGGAGGGAGCAAGAACTAATTCCAACGGTGGAGATTTTCCGTGCTGGAGGATGTTTCACTCAGAGGGAACCGCGGCCGGCCTCATATCCTGGTTTGCGCACGCAGATAAGGAGTGAGCAATTCCTCCGAGTGCCTCGGCAGTGCGCGCCCGTGTTATCGCACAGAGGGGCAGAGTCAGGGGCCTTTGTGTGGGCCAAAGTGGAATCTCGAGCCGCCCCAGCGCCTTGCAAAAGCCGCGCACGGGGACGGAGCGAGACTCAATTCCAACAGTGGAGATTTTCCGTGCTGGAGGGTGTTTCACTCAGAGGGAACCGCGGCCGGCCTCATATCCTGGTTTGCGCGCGCAGATAAGGAGTGAGCAATTCCTCTGAGTGCCTCGGCCCATGTTATCGCACAGAGGGGCAGAGTCAGGGGCCTTTGTGTGGGCCAAAGCGGAATCTCGAGCCGCCCCAGCGCCTTGCAAAAGCCGCGCACGGGGACAGAGTGAGACTCAATTCCAACGCTACAACTTTTCCCTGCAGTTGGGGGTTTCACTCAGAGCGTGAGACTGCTGGCCGGATATCCTGGTCGCAGACAGTGAGTGAGAGTTTCCTCCAAGCGCCCCGGAAGTGGGCGCCCGCTTGTGTTACCGGACAGAGTGGCAGAGCCAGAGGTCTTTGAGTGGGCAGAAAGCCCGCCTGATTATGCTAGCAGCTCTGATTGACTGAGCCTTACCCAGAGCCCTGTGCTGAGTGGAAATAGAGTGGGGAGTTGCCAGCTCTTTGAGCCTCCTACTATCCAGGCAGAGGCAGCAACAACCCCATAGCTGGATTATCAGGCTACTAATTAAGGAAGGAAAGACTAGGAGAAAGGCTCCAGGAACACGGACTCTCTCACTGTCGGAGCCTATAAATGCTATTGAGCTTCGACTGCCAACGAGACTAAAGCACAATACATGACATTGCCATAGAGACTTATCAACTGCAAACCTCTACCTGAGCGTGCCAAAGGGGCAGAACCCGGGGTACAGAGTCACTGACCAGGAAGAGGGAGAGAAAAGAAAAAGCAAGAAGATAACCTCTCAAAATCAAGAATAATCTGCAGACTTTATAACCTATCCCATTTTATTATATTTGTTCATTTGTTTCTCTTATCTTCATTCTTGATACTTTTTTTTCCTCCTCCAATTTGGCCGATTAACTCTCTACCAGTCTTACTCTCTCCTCTCCTTGAACTACACTACCCATAAGTGTTACATCTCCCATTATCTTTTCTCTTCTCTTCCTTTCTCTCTATGAGGGTTGCACTCCAAAACCCTTAACTCTCTCTCTCTCTCTCTCCTTTCTTTTTTCTTCTTTTAGTGGTTACCTCTTTTTTTCTCTCTCTTTCTTTTCTCCCTCTATATTAGTTTCTTCCTTTTCTCCTTTACATCTCCTCTCATTCAAACCTCAATAACAAACAAATTATCTTATCTGGGACTCAAACCTATGTTTGTGGCATTTTGGGGGGTTTTTACTTCACCTTTTTAACTCACTAGCAGTGCTCTCATCCCTAGCTCTCCATATTATCTAGTTCTTGTTCCACTACATACAATAGTAATTTTTTAATTTGTCCCCCCATTTTTCCGTTTTCCTCTTATTCCTCTCATTATAACTCTTAGACAACCAACACCTAAAAGCAAATCATTTTATTCTTGACCCAAATTTATTTGCTTTTTGTGGGTCCATACGCTCTTTTTTTTTCTTTTTTCTTTCCTTTTTTTTTTCTATTCTTTTTTTTTTTTTTTTTTTTTTTGCCCCTTTATTACTTTTCCCCAATTCAGGCCCTCCATCACAGGCATTGTTTGTTATAATTCACAGTCCACCACAAGATTTTCTCAAAAAAGAGGGAAGAGGAGAGGAGAGGAAAAAAGGAGGGGGGGAATAATTTCCTTTTTTTTAATTTTTATTTTATTTTTCTATATTTCATTATTAATTTTTTTAAAAAAAAAACAACTCTTTTCGATTTTTTATTTTTTTATTGTTATTTTTTTAACTTTTTATTCTTTATTAAATCTCATTAATACTATCAACAAAACCACCCTCAGATGCCATTAAGGAAGAGAAAATCGAATATCATGGATACAAAAGAAAGAGAGGTAACACAGCTAGATGAGGAAAAATCTATGGAGAAAAAATTTAATATATTGGAAACCTTGGAGCTAAATGACAGAGAATTCAAGATAGAAATACTAAAAATCCTCCGAGATATACAAGAAAACACAGAAAGGCAATATAGGGAGCTCAGAAAACACCTCAATGAACACAAAGAATATATGTCCAAGGAAATTGAAACTATAAAAACAAATCAAACAGAGATGAAAAACTCAATTCACGAGCTGAAAAACGAAGTAACAAGCTTAGCTAATAGAACAGGTCAGATAGAAGAGAGGATTAGTGAAATAGAAGACAAGCAACTTGAGGCACAACAGAGAGAAGAAGAAAGAGACTCAAAAATTAAAAAAAATGAGATAGCCCTACAAGAATTATCTGACTCCATCAAAAAGAATAACATAAGAATAATAGGTATATCAGAGGGAGAAGAGAGAGAAAATGGAATGGAGAACATACTCAAACAAATAATAGATGAGAACTTCCCAAGCCTGTGGAAAGAACTAAAGCCTCAAGTTCAAGAAGCAAACAGAACTCCGAGTTTTCTTAACCCCAACAAACCTACTCCAAGGCATATCATAATGAAATTGACACAAACAAACAGCAAAGAAAAAATTCTCAAGGCAGCCAGGGAAAAGAAGAATACAACATATGAAGGAAGGCCCATTAGATTATCATCAGATTTCTCAGCAGAAACTCTACAAGCTAGAAGAGAGTGGACCCCAATATTTAAAGTCCTGAAAGAGAGGAACTTTCAGCCACGAATACTATAACCATCAAAGCTATCCTTCAAATACGAAGGAGAAATAAAAACATTCACATATACAGAAAAGATGAGGGAATTTATCATCAGAAAACCCCCACTCCAGGAATTACTAAAGGGGGTTCTCCAATCAGATACAAAGAACAAAGAAAAACAGAGCCACAAGTAAAAGCTCCAAGAAGAAGACAATAAAACCAAATTTAAACTGTGACAACAACAAAAAGAAAGAGGGGGAGAAGATGGAGATTAACAGTAGCAAAGGACGATGGAGTGCAAAAGTACTCACAAAATAGTTCGCTACAATGAACAGGGTAGGGACCCTTTTCATTACTCAAAGGTAACCACCATTGAAAAAACCACCAAAGAAGCACATGAGATAAAAAAGATAGCAACAGAGGAAAGATGTATGGAATACAACCAAATAAAAACAAAAGATAGAAAAACGAAAGAGAAGGATCAAACAAGACACAAAACTAACAGAAAGCAAGATATAAAATGGCAATAGGGAACTCACAAGTATCAATAATTACACTAAATGTAAACGGATTAAACTCACCAATAAAAAGGCACAGAGTAGCAGAATGGATTAAAAAAGAAAATCCAACTGTATGCTGCCTACAGGAAACTCATCTAAGTAACAAGGATAAAAACAAATTCAAAGTGAAAGGCTGGAAAACAATACTCCAAGCAAATAACATCCAAAAAAAAGCAGGTGTAGCAATACTCATATCGGATAATGCTGACTACAAGACAGGAAAAGTACTCAGAGATAAAAATGGCCATTTCATAATGGCTAAGGGGACACTGAATCAAGAAGACATAACAATTCTTAATATATATGCACCAAACCAAGGAGCACCAAAATATATAAGACAGCCACTTATTGATCTTAAAACAAAAACTGACAAAAATACAATCATACTTGGAGACCTCAATACACCGCTGACGGCTCTAGATCGGTCATCCAAACAGAGAATCAACAAAGACATAGTAGCCTTAAACAAAACACTAGAGCACCTGGATATGATAGACATCTACAGGACATTTCATCCCAAAGTGACTGAGTATACATTCTTCTCCAGTGTACATGGATCATTCTCAAGAATTGACCATATGTTGGGCCACAAAAACAACATCAGCAAATTCAGAAAAATCGAAGTTGTACCAAGCATATTTTCTGATCATAAAGCCTTGAAACTAGAATTCAACTGCAAAAAAGAGGAAAAAAATCCCACAAAAATGTGGAAACTAAACAACATACTTTTAAAAAATGAATGGGTCAAAGAAGAAATAAGTGCAGAGATCAAAAGATTTATACAGACTAATGAAAATGACAATACGACATATCAGAATCTATGGGATGCAGCAAAAGCAGTGATAAGAGGGAAGTTCATATCACTTCAGGCATATATGAACAAACAAGAGAGAGCCCAAGTGAACCATTTAACTTCCCACCTTAAGGAACTAGAAAAAGAAGAACAAAGACAACCCAAAACCAGCTGAAGAAAGGAGATAATAAAAATCAGAGCAGAAATAAATGAATTAGAGAACAGAAAAACTATAGAAAAAATTAATAGAACAAGGAGCTGGTTCTTTGAAAAGATCAACAAAATTGACAAACCCTTGGCAAGACTTACCAAGGAAAAAAGAGAAAGAACTCATATAAACAAAATCCAAAATGAAAGAGGGGAAATCACCACGGACACCGTAGGTATACAAAGAATTATTGTAGAATACTATGAAAAACTTTATGCCACTAAATTCAACAACCTAGAAGAAATGGATAAATTCCTAGAAAAATACAACCTTCCTAGACTGAGTCAAGAAGAAGCAGAAAGCCTAAACAGACCCATCAGTAGAGAAGAAATAGAAAAAACCATAAAAAACCTCCCCAAAAATAAAAGTCCAGGCCCTGACGGCTATACCAGCGAATTTTATCAAACATTCAAAGAAGACTTGGTTCCTATTCTACTCAAAGTCTTCCAAAAAATTGAAGAAGAAGCAATACTTCCAAACACATTTTATGAGGCCAACATAACCCTCATACCAAAACCAGGCAAGGATGGCACAAAAAAAGAAAACTACAGACCAATATCTCTAATGAATACAGATGCTAAAATACTAAACAAAATACTAGCAAATCGAATACAACAACATATTAAAAAAATAATACATCATGATCAAGTGGGATTCATCCCAGAATCTCAAGGATGGTTCAACATACGTAAAACGGTTAATGTAATACACCATATCAACAAAACAAAGAACAAAAACCACATGATCTTATCAATAGATGCAGAAAAGGCTTTCGATAAAATACAACACAATTTTATGTTTAAGACTCTCAACAAAATGGGTATAGAAGGAAAATATCCCAACATGATAAAGGCCATATATGATAAACCATCAGCTAACATCATATTAAATGGCACTAAACTGAAGGCTTTCCCCCTTAAATCAGGAACAAGACAGGGTTGTCCACTCTCTCCACTCTTATTTAATGTGGTACTAGAGGTTCTAGCCAGAGCAATCAGACAAGACAAAGAAATAAAAGGCATCCATATCGGAAAATAAGAAGTAAAGGTATCACTTTTTGCAGATGATATGATCCTATACATCGAAAACCCCAAAGAATCCACAAAAAGACTACTAGAAACAATAAGCCAATACAGTAAGGTCACAGGATACAAAATTAACATACAGAAGTCAATAGCCTTTCTATATGCCAACAATGAAACAACTGAGAAGGAACTCAAAAGAATAATCCCCTTCACGATTGCAACAAAAAAAATAAAATACTTAGGAATAAACATAACAAAGAATGTAAAGGACTTATATAATGAAAACTATAAACCATTGTTAAGGGAAATTGAAAAAGATATAATGAGATGGAAGAATATACCTTGTTCTTGGCTAGGAAGAATAAATATAATCAAGATGGCTATATTACCCAAAGCAATATACAAATTTAATGCAATTCCCATCAAACTTCCAATGACATTTTTTAAAGAAATAGAGCAAAAAATCATCAGATTTATATGGAACTATAAAAAACCCCAAATAGCCAAAGAAATCCTAAAGAAAAAGAATGAAGCTGGGGGCATAACAATACCTGACTTCAAACTCTATTATAGGGCCACGACAATCAAAACAGCATGGTATTGGCAGAAAAATAGACACTCAGACCAATGGAACAGAATAGAAAGTCCAGAAATAAAACCACATATATATAGTCAAATAATTTTTGATAAAGGGGCCAACAACACACAATGGAGAAAAGAAAGCCTCTTCAATAAATGGTGCTGGGAAAACTGGAAAGCCACATGCAAAAGAATGAAACTGGACTACAGTCTCTCCCTCTGTACAAAAATTAACTCAAAATGGATCAAAGATCTAAACATAAGACCTGAAACAATTAAGTACATAGAAGAAGACATAGGTACTCAACTCATGGACCTGGGTTTTAAAGAGCATTTTATGAATTTGACTCCAATGGCAAGAGAAGTGAAGGCAAAAATTAATGAATGGGACTACATCAGACTAAGAAGTTTTTGCTCAGCAAGGGAAACTGATAACAAAATAAACAGAAAGCCAACTAAATGGGAAATGATATTTTCAAACAACAGCTCAGATAAGGGCCTAATATCCAAAATATACAAAGAACTCATAAAACTCAACAACAAACAAACAAACAATCCAATAAAAAAATGGGAAGAGGATTTGAATAGACACTTCTCCCAGGAAGAAATACAAATGGCCAACAGATATATGAAAAGATGCTCATCTTCTTTAGCTATTAGAGAAATGCCAATCAAAACGGCAATGAGATACCACCTCACACCTGTTCGATTAGCTGTTATTAGCAAGTCAGGTAATAGCAAATGTTGGAGAGGCTGTGGAGAAAAAGGAACCCTCATCCACTGTTGGTGGGAATGTAAAGTAGTACAACCATTATGGAAGAAAGTATGGTGGTTCCTCAAAAAACTGAAAATAGAACTACCTTATGACCCAGCAATTCCTCTACTGGGTATATATCCCCAAAACTCAGAAACATTGATACGTAAAGACACATGCAGCCCCATGTTTATTGCAGCATTGTTCACAGTGGCCAGGACATGGAAACAACCAAAAAGCCCATCAATAGATGACTGGATAAAGAAGATGTGGCACATATACACTATGGAATACTACTCAGCCATAAGAAATGATGACATCGGAACATTTACAGCAAAATGGTGGGATCTTGATAACATGATACGAAGCGAAATAAGTAAATCAGAAAAAAACAGGAACTGTATTATTCCATACGTAGGTGGGACATAATAGTGAAACTAAGAGACATTGATAAGAGTGTGGTGGTTACGGGGGGGAGGGGGGAATGGGGGAGGGAAAGGGGGAGGGGGAGGGGCACAGAGAGAACAAGATAGAGGGTGACGGAGGACAATCTGACTTTGGGTGGTGGGTATGCAACATAATTGAACGACAAGATAACCTGGACTTGTTATCTTTGAATATATGTATCCTGATTTATTGATGTCACCCCATTAAAAAAATAAAATTATAAAAAATAAAAAGTAAAAAAAAAAATAAAAAAAAAATAAAAAAAGGCATGATTGTTTGAGATTTAAATAACATAATAAATTTTTTTATGAGTAGAATGATGAGGGGAAGGGATTACTTTCTGTAAGAAGGTAAGATTTTACCCTCTGTAACAGAGTATATATTAATCTATTTTATTTGTGTAGAACTTACAAATACCAATTTTGAGTTTGGCTAGAAAAAATTAAGAACATTATCCTAAACACAGATTTTTTTGTAGGGCATATTCTCAGCCCATAATAAACATGTCAAAACAAAAGCAAAAAAAAGAAAATATAATAGATGGCATGATTGCCTTAAAATATTTTTTTCTCTACTGGAAAATAAGGATAAGTCATATAAATACCTTATGGATTAAAGAGCAAATATATAAATTTTAAAACAAAATGACACAATATTAAAATCCATGGTGTTTAAATAATTCCATTTGGGTTTTGTAAGGCTGCATATTTCAAATATGTAACTGTGCATTTCATGTGTGATTAATCCTATCCTTTCTGGGTGATTGATATTCTCATTTTATTGAATAGTTTTTGCTTCTCTAAGATCGGTATTAATAATTTTTTTCACATAGCACAGGAAATTTCCACCTGACCTATTTCTGATAACCTTATTTGTATAAGATAGGCATTACATAAAACACTATTTAAGAGTTATAGTTTAAAAATAATCACGTCAGAAAGAAAATCTCACATTTTGAAAAATCTAAAATTATAAAATTTTTAAATAAGAACCTAAAATGTTTAAAGAAATTTGAAATTTTTTAAATGTATAAGGTTTGTTGTCAAATGCTAATTAATTGTCAAGAAATAAACTATATAATTAAATTTAAACTTCGAACAGAGTCAACTAGTAATAAATTAGTTTCCTCTTCCACTTCCTAAGTATACAATAACCGTTGAAATATAAGGCATCTACACAATGAGATATTTTACACAACAGTTTTAAAAATGATTCTGTAGAATTCCCTTAATTCCCTCACAAATCACTTATCTTATGAAATAAAATGAAATTCTCAAAGCGGGTTGCTTTTCATCTATGAGCATTTAGAGGGATTCACTTACTACAAAAAACATTCTTGTCCAAGCAACAGGAAAAGTCATCTGGTAGAGCTTTAAAATCATTTACCATGATACTATTTTCAGTAAAAAAAAAAATCTTGGGACAATAGCCTTGCCATTTCTTGGAATTCTTAATGTCTTCAAACCTACTTGTTTGGCTTTTTGAGACTTCCAAATGTGCTTGTCTTATACTAACAACAAAGCTGGCAAGGTACATCTTCTCTAGAGAAAGCTGAAAGCAGTTAGATAGTATAGACCAGTAGGAATTCATTAACTTTTAAGATTTAAACATCATTTTAAATTTAAAATATATTAAATGCATAACCTGTAGGCAACATATCAAATGAATTTCTATTAATTCTTTATAGTTAAGAAATATTTTCATGAAGTGACAAATATAAATACTGATATATGTTTTCTCAGTAGTATAACATTTTTTACTTTAAGTTATTTTTGATGTGTTTCATTTATTCTCTATATGAAACTATTAAAAATTGAAAGATTTTTTTTTCTTGAAGTTTCTTTTAATTATGTCTCTTTCTTATTTCCTTGCTATTGTCCTGTTCTGAAGTATATTAGCATATATCTGGTTGTAGGCCAATACAGATTATTAGCTGGATGTTTTTGATTGGTCTTCTTTACTTTAAGGTAGTCCCAAATAACCCCTGATTAATTGTCCCTGCAACATAATAACAAATTCAATACAAATGCTTCTCATAGAGGACAATCCCAGCAAATTTTTAAAACTCAATTATTAGTCATCTATACTTTATTTACAAGGCTCCAGGGGCCCAGTACCATTTCTAGTGCTTTGGGGATAGGCATCATCTCCAATCTACTGGGATGTACAGGCTGCTATCATCAAAAGCTTATACTAAACCATGTAATTGGCTTCCTAGACTAATTTGGCCACTCCTACTTATTCACCAACTTCTTGTAGTTCTCTCCTTCAATTACATCTTTTCACATATATGTGTTACTTCAGCAATAATTAATTTTTGTTCAATGACTTATATATATTTATTTATATATACACACATATGTTTCATATATATGTGCTACTAGAGCTATGATTAATTAATTTTTAAACTATATATACACACACACACACACACACAAAACATGAACACACAAGTTATATATATGAAAATCTCTCAAGGAAGAGTGTATGGTCTTTGTCTAGTATTAGACATGATGACTAGGATACCTGCAGCCATCTTAACATTTTGAAAATGGGTGTCATGTAAAACAAAAGGATAAAGGAGAGAAAGATAGAAGACTAAATCACTGATATATTTTTGGAAAGCAAAATTAGCCTGGGACTGTTCACCTCAGGCTTTTTATGTCAGTTTAAGGCATTGTATATATATTTCTGTTAAGAGTAGCCATAAGTAGACCTTGGCTGTAGAAAACAGTTTATGTATTTGCCCAAATGTAAGGGAAGTAAAGGCAAAGATAAATGAATAGGACTATATCAAACTAAAAAGCTTCTGCATAGTAAAAGAAACTGACAACAAAACAAAAAGACAGACAACCAAATGGAAGATAATATTTGCAAACAACAGCTCTGATAAGGGGTTAACATCCAAAATATATTAAAAACTCAGGAAGCTCAACAACAAACAAGCATACAGTCCAATTGAAAAATAGGGACAGGACCTAAACAAACATGTCTCATAAGAAGACATACAAATGACCAACACATATATGAAAAGATGCTCATCTATACTAGCTATTCAAGAAATACAAATCAAACCTACAATGAGATACCACCTTAGCCCTGTTAGATTGACTATTATCAATAAAACAGGTCATAACAAGTGCTGGAGAGGCTGTGGAGAAAAAGGAACCTTCATTCACTGTTGGTGAGAATGCAAATTAGTACAGCCATTATGGAAGTAAGTATGGTGGTTCCTCAAAAAATGAAGAATAGAACTACCATATGACGCAGCAATCCCTCTACTGGGTATCTCCCAAAAAAACTCATAAACATGCACTCCTATGTTTATCGCAACAATATTCACAGTGGTCAAGACATGAAAACTAAAGTGCCCTGCAATAGAGGATTGGATAAAGAAGAAGTGGTACATATAGACAATGGAATCAAATGATGATATATTGTCATTTACAACAACATGGATGGAACTTGAGAACATTATACTGAGTGAAATAAGTAAATCAGAAAAAGTTAAGAACTATATGATTTCACATATAGGTGGAATATAAAAGTGAGATTCATGGACATAAATAAAAGTTAAGTGGTTACCAGAAGGACGGGTCGTGGGGACGGAGTGTTGGGGGAGGGGAGGAAAGACAGACAGGTATGCGGTGACAGAGAGTGATTTGACTTTGGGTGATGAGTACACAACATAATCAACAGTTCAAATGCTATAGAGATGTTTTCCTGAAACCTGTGTACTCTTATTTATCAATGTCACCCTGTTAAATTTAATTTTCAAGAAAAGAAAGTAGTCATAAGCTATTCCTACCTATGATACAACATTATCTAAGTTGCTTTCAGTTAAAAACAATTATTAAAAGCCATACTGTTCAGCAAAGTATGCACATTAACATTATACATTTGATTAAAAGAGCCAGAAGAATGACTTTTATTTGCGTAACTCTCTTCCCTTTTTTGAGTGTGACCAATAATCTCAAATCCCATCTAATTTCCTCCTTCTGTGCAGCCTTTAATATAACAACTATGAAGTATGTAGATATAGAAAAGTATTTTGTGTATGTATTTTACTGTGACTGAAGCATGCATAATACCTATGTACATAGAAAATACTTAAAGTTTATATGCAAAAATTCAAGTTATATTTAGCTTGTGGGATCATTATTGATATTTTTTTCATTTTTCAAATTTATCTTTGCTATTGTTGCAGTCTTCAAATTAAGCATTTAAAGATTTTTAAAATAATTTTATTTTTTTAATGGGGCGACATCAATAAATCAGGATACATATATTCAAAGATAACATATATCCAGGTTATCTTGTCATTCAATTTTGTTGCATACCAATCACCCAAAGTCAGATTGTCCTCTGTCACCTTCTATCTAGTTTTCTTTGTGCCCCTCCCCCTCCTCCTTTTCCTCTCCCTCTCTCTCCTCCCCCCGTAAACCACACTCTTATCAATGTCTCTTAGTCTCACTTTTATCTTCCGCCTACGTATGGAATAATGCAGTTCCTGTTTTTTCTGATTTACTTATTTCATTTCGTATAATGTTATCAAGATCCCACCATTTTACTGTAAATGATCAGATGTCATCATTTCTTATGGCTGAGTAGTATTCCATAGTGTATATGTGCCACATATACTTTATCCAGTCATCTATTGACGGGTTTTTTGGTTGTTTCCATGTCCTGGCCACTGTGAACAATGCTGCAATGAACATGGGGCTGCATGTGTCTTTACGTATCAATGTTTCTGAGTTTTTTGAGGAACCACCATACTTTCTTCCATAATGGTTGTACTACTTTACATTCCCACCAACAGTGTATGAGGGTTCCTTTTTCTCCACAGCCTCTCCAACATTTGCTATTACCTGTCTTGTTAATAATAGCTAATCTAACAGGTGTGAGGTGGTATCTCATTGCAGTTTTGATTTGCATTTCACTAATAACTAAAGAAGATGAGCATCTTTTCATATATCTGTTGGCCATTTGTATTTCTTCCTGGGAGAAGTGTCTGTTCATGTCCTCTTCCCATTTTTTTATTGGATTGTTTGTTTGCTTGTTGTTGAGTTTTATGATTTCTTTGTATGTTTTGGATATTAGGCCCTTATCTGAGCTGTTGTTTGAAAATATCATTTTCCATTTAGTTGGCTGTCTGTTTATTCTGTTATCAGTTTCTCTTGCTGAGCAAAAACTTCTTAGTCTGATGTAGTCCCATTCATTAATTTTTGCCTTCACTTCTCTTGCCTTTGGAGTCAAATTCATAAAATGCTCTTTAAAACCCAGGTCCATGAGTTGAGTACCTATGTCTTCTTCTATGTACTTAATTGTTTCAGGTCTTATGTTTAGATCTTTGATCCATTTTGAGTTAATTTTAGTACAGGGGGACAGACTATAGTCCAGTTTAATTCTTTTGCATGTGGCTTTGCAGTTTTCCCAGCACCATTTATTGAAGAGGCTCTCTTTTCTCCATTGTGTGTTGTTGACCCCTTTATCAAAAATTATTTGACTATATATATGTGGTTTTATTTCTGGGTTTTCTATTCTGTTCCATTGGTCTGAGTGTCTATTTTTCTGCCAATACCATGTTGTTTTGATTGTCGTGGCCCTATAATATAGTTTGAAGTCATGTATTGAAATGCCCCAAGCTTCATTCTTTTTCTTTAGGATTGCTTAGGCTATTCAGGGTTTTTTATAGTTCCATATAAATCTGATGATTTTTTGCTCCATTTCTTTAAAAAATGTCATTGGAATTTTGATGGGAATTGCATTAAATTTGTATATTGCTTTGAGTAATATGGCCATCTTGATTATATTTATTCTTTCCAACCAAGAACAAGGAATATTCTCCCATCTCATTATATCTTTTTCGATTTCCCTTAACAATGGTTTATAGTTTTCATTATATAAGCCCTTTACATTCTTTGTTATGTTTATTACTAGGTATTTCCTTTTTTTTTTGTTGCAATCGTGAAGGGGATTATTCTTTTGAGTTCATTCTCAAATGTTTCATTGTTGGCATATAGAAAGGCTATTGACTTCTGTTTGTTAATTTGTATCCTGCAACCTTACTGTATTGGCTTATTGTTTCTAGTAGTCTTTTTGTGGAGTCTTTGGGGTTTTCGATGTATAGGATCATATCATCTGCAAGAAGTGATACCTTTACTTCTTCTTTTCCGATATGGATGCCTTTTATTTCTTTGTCTTGTCTGATTGCTTTGGCTAGAACCTCTAGTACCACATTAAATAAGAGTGGAGTGAGTGGACAACCCTGTCTTGTTTCTGATTTAAAGGGGAAAGCCTTCAGTTTTGTGCCATTTAATATGATGTTAGCTGATGGTTTATCATATATGGCCTTTATCATGTTGGGATATTTTCCTTCTATACCCATTTTGTTGAGAGTCTTAAACATAAAATTGTGTTGTATTTTATTGAAAGCCTTTTCTGCGTCTATTGATAAGATCATGTGGTTTTTGTTCTTTGTTTTGTTGATATGGTGTATTACGTTAATCATTTTACGTATGTTGAACCATCCTTGAGATTCTGGAATGAATCCCACTTGATCATGATGTATTATTTTTTTAATATGTTGTTGTATTCGATTTACTAGTATTTTGTTTAGCATTTTAGCATCTGTATTCATTAGAGATATTGGTCTGTAGTTTTCTTTTTTTGTGCCATCCTTGCCTGGTTTTGGTATGAGGGTTATGTTGGCCTCATAAAATGTGTTTGGAAGTATTGCTTCTTCTTCAATTTTTTGGAAGACTTTGAGTAGAATAGGAACCAAGTCTTCTTTGAATGTTTGATAAAATTCACTGGTATAGCCATCTGGGCCTGGACTTTTATTTTTGGGGAGGTTTTTAATGGTTTTTTCTATTTTTTATCTACTAATAGGTCTGTTTAGGCTTTCTGCTTCTTCTAGACTCAGTCTAGGAAGGTTGTATTGTTCTAGGAATTTATTCATTTCTTCTAGGTTGTTGAATTTAGTGGCATAAAGTTTTTCATAGTATTCTACAATAAGTTTTTGTACATCTACGATGTCCGTGTTGATTTCTCCTCTTTCATTTTGGATTTTGTTTAAATGAGTTCTTTCTCTTTTTTCCTTGGTAAGTCTTGCCAAGGGATTGTCAATTTTGTTGATCTTTTCAAAGAACCAGCTCCTTGTTCTATTAATTTTTTCTATAGTTTTACTGTTCTCTATTTCATTTATTTCTGCTCTGATTTTTATTATCTCCTTTCTTCGGCTGATTTTGAGTTGTCTTTGTTCTTTTTCTAATTCCTTAAGGTGGGAAGTTAAGTGGTTCACTTGAGCTCTCTCTTGTTTGTTCATATATGCCTGAAGTGATATGAACTCACTCTTATCACAGCTTTTGCTGTATCCCATAGATTCTGATATGTCGTATTGTCATTTTCATTTGTTTGTAATATCTTTTGATCTCTGCACTTATTTCTTCTTTGACCCATTCATTTTTTAAAAGTATGTTGTTTAGTTTCCACATTTTTGTGGGATTTTTTTCCTCTTTTTTGCAGTTGAATTCTAGTTTCAAGGCTTTATGATGAGAAAATATGCTTGGTACAACTTCAATTTTTCTGAATTTGCTGATGTTGTTTTTGTGACCCAACATATGGTCAATTCTTGAGAAAATTCTTGAGAATGATCCATTTACACTGGGGAAAAATGTATACTTAGTCACTTTGGGATGAAATGTCCTGTAGATGTCTATCATATCCAGTGTTTTGTTTAAGGCCACTATATCTTTGTTGATTCTCTGTTTGGATGACCTATCTAGAGCTGTTAGCGGTGCATTGAGGTCTCCAAGTATGATTGTATTTTTGTCAGTTTTTGTTTTGAGGTCAATAAGTAGCTGTCTTATATATTTTGGTGCTCCTTGGTTTGGTGCATATATATTAAGAATTGTTATGTCTTCTTGATTCAGTGTCCCCTTAGCCATTATGAAATGGCCATTTTTGTCTCTAGTACTTTTGCTGTCTTGTTGTCAACATTTTCAGATATGAGTATTGGTACGCCTGCTTTTTTTTGGATGGTATTTGCTTGGAGTATTGTTTTCCAGCCTTTCACTTTGAATTTGTTTTATCCTTGTTACTTAGATGAGTTTCTTGTAGGCAGAATACTGTTGGGTTTTCTTTTTTAATCCGTTCTGCTACTCTGTGCCTTTTTATTGGTGAGTTTAATCTGTGTACATTTAGTGTAATTATTGACACTTGTGAGTTCCCTATTGCCATTTTATAGATTGCTTTCTGTTAGTTTTGTGTCTTGTTTGATCCTTCTCTTTCATCTTTCTATCTTTTGCTTTTATTTGGTTGTATTCCATACATCTTTCCTCCGTTGCTGTCTTTTTTAAATCATGTGATCCTGTGGTGGTTTTTTCAATGGTGGTTACCTTTAAGTAATGAAAAGGGTTCCTACCCTGTTCATTGTACTGCACTCTTTTGTGAGTACTTTTGCACGCCATCGTCCTTTGCTACTGTTAATCTCTATACTCTTCTCCCCTTTCTTTTTGTTGTTGTCACAGTTTAAATTTGGCCTTATTGTGTTATTCTTGGAGATTTTACTTGTGGCTTTGTTTTTTTTCTTTTTTGTTTTTTTTTTGTTGTTGTTGTTGTTCTTTATATCTGATTGGAGAACCCCCTTTAGTAATTTCTGGAGTGGGGGTTTTCTGATGATAAATTCCTTCATCTTTTCTGTATCTGTGAATGTTTTTATTTCTCTTTCATATTTGAAGTATAGCTTTAATGGGTATAGTATTCGTGGCTGAAAGTTCCTCTCTTTCAGGACTTTAAATATTGGGGTCCACTCTCTTCTAGCTTGTAGAGTTTCTGTTGAGAAATCTGATGATAATCTAATGGGCCTTCCTTTATATGTTGTATTCTTCTTTTCCCTGGCTGCCTTGAGAATTTTTTCTTTGCCGTTGGTTTGTGCCAATTTCATTATGCTGTGCCTTGGAGTAGGTTTGTTGGGGTTAAGAAAACTTGGAGATCTGTTTGCTTCTTGAATTTGAGGCTTTAGTTCTTTCCACAGGCTTGGGAAGTTCTCATCTATTATTTGTTTGAATATGTTCTCCATTCCATTTTCTCTCTCTTCTCCCTCTGATATACCTATTATTCTTATGTTATTCTTTTTGATGAAGTCAGATAATTCCTGTAGGGCTATCTCATTTTTATAAATTTTTGAGTCTCTTTCTTCTTCTCTCTGTTGTGCCTCAAGTTGCTTGTCTTCTATTTCACTAATCCTACCTTCTATCTGTCCTGTTCTATTAGCTAAGCTTGTTACCTCATTTTTCAGCTCATGAATTGAGTTTTTCATCTGTGTTTGATTTGTTTTTATAGTTTCAATTTCCTTGGAAATATATTCTTTGTGTTCATTGAGTTGTTTTCTGAGCTCCCTAAATAGCGTTTCTGTGTTTTCTCATATATCTCTGAGTGTTTTTAGGATTTCTATTTTAAATTCTCTGTCGTTTATCTCCAAGGTTTCCAATATATTAAATTTTTTCTCCATAGATTTTTCCTCATCTATCTGTGTTACCTCTCTTTCTTTTGTATCCATGATATTCGATTTTCTCTTCTTTAATTGCATCTGAAGGTGGTTTTGTTGATAGTATTAATGAGATTTAATAAAGAATAAAAAGTTTAAAAAAATCGAAGAGTTGTTTTTTTTTAAAAAATTAATAATTAAATAAAGAAAAATAAAATAAAATAAAAATTTTAAAAAAGGAAATTATTCTCCCCCTCCTTTTTTCCTCTCCTCTCCTCTCCCCTCTTTCTTGAGAAAATCTTGTGGTGAACTGTGAATTATATTGTACTAAATAGAACAAACAATGCATGTAATGGATGGCCTGAATTGGGGAGAAGTAATAAAGAGGCAAAAAAGAAAAAAAAAGAAAAAAAAGGGGGTATGGACCTACAAAAAGCAAATAAGGAAAAAATTGGGGTCAAGAATAAAATGATTTGCTTTTAGGTGTTGGTTGACTAAGAGTTATGATGAGAGGAATAAGAGGGAAACAGGAAAATGGGGGGACAAATTAAAAAATTACTATTGTATTTAGTGGAACAAGAACTAGATAAAATGGAGAGCCAGGGATGGGAGCACTGCTAATGATTTAAAAAGGTGAAGTAAAAACCCCCCAAAATGCCACAAACATAAGTTTGAGTCCCAGATAAGATAATTTGTTCATTATTGAAGTTTGAATGAGAGAAGGTGTAAAGGAGAAAGGAAGAAACTAATATAGAGGGAGAAAAGAGAGAGAGAGAGAGAGAGAGAGAGAGAAAGAGGGAACCACTAAAAGAAGAAAAAAGAAAAAAGAAAAAAGAGGAGAGAGAGAGAGACAGAGAGTTAAGGGTTTTGGAGTGCAACCCTCATAGAGAGAAAGGAAGAGGAAAGAAAAGATAATGGGAGATGTAACACTTATGGGTAGTGTAGTTCAAGGAGAGGAGAAAGTAAGACCAGCAGAGAATTAAACAACCAAATTGGAGGAGGAAAAAAAATCAAGAATGAAGATAAGAGAAACAAACGAACAAATATAATAAAATGGGATAGGTTATAAAATCTGCAGATTATTCTTGATTTTGAGAGGTTATCTTCTTGCTTTTTCTTTTCTCTCCCTCTTCCTGGTCGGTGACTCTGTACCCCGGGTTCTGCCCTTTTGGCAAGCTCAGGTAGAAGTTTGCAGTTAATAAGTCTCTATGGCGATGTCATGTATTGCGCTTCAGTCTCGTTGGCAGTTGAGGCTCATTAGCATTTATATGCTCCGACAGTGAGAGAGTCTGTGTTCCTGGAGCCTCTCTCCTAGTCTTTCCTTCCTCAACTAGTAGCCTGATAATCCAGCTATGTGGTTGCTGCTGCCTCTGCCTGGATAGTAAGAGGCTGAAAGAGCTGGCAACTCCCCACTCTATTCCCACTCAGCACAGGGCTCTGGGTAAGGCTCAGTCAGTCAGAGATGCTAGCATAATCAGGCAGAGCTTCTGCCCACACAAAGGCCCCTGACTCTGCCGCTCTGTGGGATAACATGGGTGCCCACTGCCAAGGCACTCGGAGGAATCTCTTGCTGACTCTCCATGCACGCAGACCAGGATATCAGGCCAGCCGCCTTACCCTCTGAGTGAAACCGCTGCCCTCACAGAAAAGTTCCAGTATTGGATTTGGGTCTTGCTCCCTCCCCGTGCGCAGCTTTTTCAGGGTGCTTGGGCGGCCCAAGATTCCACTTTTGGCCCACACAAAGGCCCCTGACTCTGCCCCTCTGTGGGACAACACAGGCTCCCACTCCTGAGGTACTCGGTGGAATCTCTTGCCCACTCTCCGTGCACGCTGACCAGGATATCAGGCCAGCCACCTCACCCTCTGAGTGAAACCCCTGCCCGCACAGAAAAGTTCCAGCATTGGAATTGGCTCTCGCTCCCTCCCCATGCGCGGCTTTTTCAGGGCACTGGGGCGGCCTGGAGATTTCGCTTTCAGCCCACCCAAAGGCCCCTGACTCTGCCTCTCTATTGGGTAACACGAGCGCCCACTGCTGAGGCGCTCGGAGGAATCTCTTGCCCACTATTTGCATGTGCTGACCAGGAGATCAGGAAAATGGCTGCCCCACTTGTCTTTCTTTGTCTGGGTTTGGTGAGAGTATTAGCTCGTATTGACTGGATTGCCACAGGCACGGTTTTTCCTCGGCTTGGATCTCCGTGCCACAGCCTGGTTCGGCCGTTTGTGCCATGGCCTGGATCTATTCACTCCCTTTGCCCACCTTAGTTTCTATATTCTCAGTTCCCAGTGAAAGCAGCCCTATTTAAATTAGTGAGGAAGGCAGAGCATTTCTTACTCCCTATTTCCTTCGGAGTTTGATTATATATTTAGCCAATTTTTCCCTCGACCATACCTTCGGGTGTATTGTGAAACATCTAGAGGCTCCAAGGATAGGTTTTTCTGTTTCTGGTTGAAGATCTTGTTGAGTTTTGGGAGAGATTTATTGGTATCGCTTCCTACCATGCCATTACTCTGACGTCATCCCATTTAAAGATTTTTATAAAAAAGAAATTGCATGTGATTGAGTCTGATATTTGGGACTGGCAGGTATAATAGGGATGAGAGATTTTTTTATACATGTGTACTTATTTTATACTATTTAATATTTAAATTTTAGGTAAGTACATTAGGAGACAGAAATGTGATTACAGTTATGAGATTATAAAATAGTTACATGAAAAAGGAAATATAAATATAAATATAGTAATTTGAATGATAATGCTTTTTAAAAATTTTTTATACTATACCAGTAATAATTTATTCAACATTTCATTTTAATGCATATATTGTCTTCTGTGACAGTCTAAAAATGTTGGGTTATATCTGTGTGTATATAATGCTTGCTTTAAAATCATGAGGTCTGTAGAGTTGAGGGTTGTAACAATTTAAGTGCCCATCCATGATTTTTATTTCATATGCATCCTCTATCTAAAAATGCCTTTTAAGCCTAACCTGGTGGTGGTGCAGTGGATAGAGCATTGAGCTAGGACTGGGACACTGAGGTCCCATGTTTGAAACTCTGAGGTCCCTTGCTTGAGCACAGGCTCACCAGCTTGAGCCCCAGGTCACTGGATTGAGCAAGGGCTCACTGGCTTGGCTGGAGTTCCCTGATTAAGGCATGTATGAGAAGCTATCAATGAACAACTAAAGTGCTGCAACTACGAGCTAATTCTGCTCATCTCTCTCCTTTCCTGTCTCTTCCTCTCTCTCTCTCTCTCTCTCTCTCTCTCTCTCTCTCACACACACACACACACACACACACAGAGACAGAAAAGAAAGAAAGAAGAAGATAAAAAAAGAAAAAAGAATAGAAAAGGCATAAAAATACCTTGTAAGACAAAAATGGCACAAAAGCAGAATGATTTGTTTAAGGGGAAATATAATCCTGCATTAAGTCCAAGTCTTTTGAGCATTTTCATTCTCCTTGAACATAAGTAGTATGAACATAATAGGTGAAAGAAAAAAAGTTGTATGCAATACACTAGATTAATAGCTGCATAATGTTACCATGTAAAAGAACTTTCAGATCAGTGAATTAATCAGAATTCTCCACAGAAACCAAACCGGTGTGTGTGTGGATGGCGGGGATGGTGATGGGGTGGTGGTGGCAGTGTAGAGAGAGATTGAGATTTTAAGAAACTGGTATACATGATTATAAGAACCAGCAAGTTTACAGTCTGTAGGGCTGGCTGAAGGCTGGGAACTCTCCAGCAGGTGTGGATGGTATAGTTTTGATGCAGAATTTTTCCTTTGGGAAAACTCAGTTTTGCTTTTAAGGACTTGAAAGTAATTGGATGATTCCCATCCACATTATCAAGAGTAATATTTTTGGCTTAAAGTCAGTTGATTATAGATGTTAACCACAACTACAAAATACCACCACAGGAACACACTACATTAATGTTTGAATAATCAGGTGTTATAGCCTAGCCACAATGATGCATAAAAATAATGATCACAGTCTATCCCGAGTTATCCTGGCACCTATATATACCTCCTTAAACAAATTTAATTTATAAATGAAAATAACAATACTATACTTCCACCTAACATAAGACAATTATCTTGTGTTCAAACAAAAACTTGTCAATCCTTTCCCAGAAGAGGATGTGAAGTCCCTGGGTGATGTTCATTCCTGTCCATGTTATCCTAAACTTAAATGCTACCATGTAAATGTAACTGCTATATATATATATATATATATATATATATATATATATATACACACACACACATACATATACATATACATATATATGTATATATATTACATTAGGTGATAAATGGCTAAGACAAAGAAAATATGAAATATTTGAGATATATATATATATATATATATATATATATATATATATATACACACAAACATACAACAAAATAAGGAAGAAATAGTTATAACAGTCTTTCCTTGACTGGTCAAATGATCATAACTGGCATTTGTAACTACCTCTTCTACTACCTATTTCATATTTTCTTTGCTATCAATAAGCTTTTCAGATAGTAATGGTTCTTTGCCTACAAGGGGGCAACCAAAGCTTCATTCATACAGTGAATGATTTGGGTTCTTCCTGATTTGGGTTGTTGAAGTTTTCTATTCCCTATAATCACAGGGCATGGTAGTTCTAAGAGATGCCCTAGGGATTTCCTGTATTCCAGACATGCTCTTCTTTACCTCTGTTGTGTTAGAGCTTTCAATTTTCCTTTTTTAATCAAGATAAATCAGCCCAGCCAATAATTATTTTCTTTGCCTGTTGATTAGGAGACATTAAAAGCCCAAATTGGCACGATAGCAGTCTTAACTTCCAACTGAGTGAAATTATTGGTGTTTTTCTTGGTGTAAGCACTCCTTCCTTTGGAATTAAGACAGCCAAACCAACAGAACTATAAGGTCCTGGGTACAGGAAACAACATTATTGCTAGTGCATCAGTAGTGGGCATTATAGCCTAGCCAAGATGATACATAAAACTAAACATCACAGTCTATTCCTTGTCAACTTGGCAGCTCTATACATCCCCTTACCTATACTTAATCTGGGTAAAGTTACCTCAGTCCTACACAGAATTACTACCTATCTAGTCCTGTACCTGAGTTTTTAAAAGGCTATTCCACAATTCTTTCAAGCCAGCTGTTTTAGGATTTTAAGGAACATAGTAAGACCACTGAATTCCTTGATTATGAGCCTCATTATTGCATTTCATTTGCTCTGAAGGGAGTTCCTTGATCAAAACATTGTGTAGCCTGACCAGGCAGTGGCACAGTGGATGGAGTGTTTGACTGGAAGCAGAGGACCCAGGTTCAAGACCCTGTGGTCGATGGCTTGAGTGGGGCTCATCTGCTTTGAGCACAGCTCACCAGCTTGAGCCCTAGGTTGCTGGCTTGAGCAAGAGGTCACTCACTCTGCTGTAGCCCTGCAGTCAGGGCATGTATGAGAAGGTAATCGGTGAACAACTAAGGTGCCTCAACGAAGAATTGATGCTTTTCATCTCTCTCCCTTCCTGTCTGTCTGCCCCTGTCTGTCACTTTCTCTGACTCTCTCTCTCTGTCTCTGCCCCCCCCAAAAAAAACAAAAACAAACAAACAGAAAAAATGTTCTGTGGAAAACCATGATGATAAAAGGTATTGCATAAATCCAGATGTAGAAGTTAATTGATAGTAATTAATTCCTGATGAGGACATACGCAGGCCGGGAGAGAGAATACAGAATGGCAGGGATGGGAACCATGGACATTTGGCTTAATTCCTCATGTAACTTACATGTGCCTTCAGGATCTGCTTAGGCTTAGACTAATATATACTACATTCATTTAATGATGGAGTACTTCCTGCATGCCCAACTTTTTGGTTTGGTGGATCAGGTAACACCCAGTTGCATGGGCAGTTTCAGTTGCATGGGAACTGGGTAGCCCATGAATTAAGTGTTCAGCCTCTACAAGGCTCAGTAGCAAGTCAAAAGCTGTGTCTCAAAAGAAAAGAGTAATTATCTGCAGAGGGTGATAGTGCTCTGCTTCAAATTCACAAGGATATGCACTGTAATTCATCTATAGGGGCCTGTCAAATGCACCAAATAGCATCTCTATCTGCCACTGGAACTTCAAACATCACCCAGTCTGTTGGATAATATGGCCTATGTGACAGAGCAACTTATATGGCAATCTGGATTTGTTTAAAGTCCTTCTCTTTCTCTGGGCCCCACTCAAAACTAGCAGCCTTTTCAGCCACTCAGTAAACTTGATGGAGTAGTGCAACCAAATGAAGAATACATTGCCTTTGCCCTGGCCAGTTGGCTCAGTGGTAGAGCGTCAGCCCGGTGTGTGGAAATCCCAGGTTTGATTCCCGGCCAGAGCACACAGAAGAAGCACCCATCTGCTTCTCCACCCTTTCCCCTCTCCTTTCTCTCTATCTCTCTCTTTTCTTCCCAAGCAACCAAGGCTCCATTGAAACAAAGTTGGCCCATTGAAGCAAAGTGCTGAGGATGGCTCCATGGGCTTCACCTCAGGTGCTAGAATGGCTCCGATTGCAGCAGAACAACACCTCAGATGGACAGAGCATCACCCTCTAGTGGGCTTGCTGAGTGGATCCCAGTTGGGCACATGTGGGAGTCTGTCTCTGCCTCCTCACTTCTCACTTCAGAAAAATACAAAAAAAAAAAAAAAGAAAAAAGAAAAGGAATATATTGCCTCCAAAGTCCAGAGACCCATTAGGCATTGGGCCTCTCATTTTGTTTGTAAGAAGGGCCAGAGGTAATAAGTTGTCCTTTACCTTAGAAGAGATATCTCAATATTATAAATCAGTGGAATATCACCAATTTAATAGACCAGTGTGATGATGTCTTATGTAAGGGAAAGGTGAACAAGGTCTCTGTGGACTAAATTATGACATAGGTCTGGGGAGTTCATATAACTCCAAGTTAAGAGAGTAAAGATTTACTGTTGGCTTGCCAGCTAAGAGCATACTGCTCTGGTGGTCTTTACTAATAGGTTTAGAGGAAAAAAAGCATTTGTGAGATCAACACCTGAAACCTATATAATTTTATTAACCAGTGTCACCCCAATAAATTCAATAAACTGTTTTAAAAATAGCTATATATCAGATACCAGGGATATGGTAATTTGCTCAAGTAATGAAATCACATCTGCAACAGTAGCTGCAATGTCAGTTATCACCTGATTATGTTTATAATAATCTAATGTTTTCTGAGATCCATTTTCTACCCAGGCCAAATAGGCAAATTTAATGGAGACTAGATGGGAATCACCACCTTTGTATCCTTCTAAACCTGGATAATGGCACTAATATTTGCCATTTATTTAGGAATGAAGTATTGCTTTTGATTTATCATTTTCCTTGGTAACGATAATTCTAGTGGTCTCACTTAGCCTTTCCTATTATCTTATCCTTCATCCCACAGGTCAAGCAACTAATGTCTGAATTCTATCCATTGTGAGTATGTCTATTCTAATCATGCATTCCTGAAGTGTGGAAATAACTGCAAGATGTATTTGTGAACCCACTAGATCCACTGTGAGATGGGTCTGATCTAAAATTCTATTGTTAACCTGACCTCCATAAGCCCTTACTATGACTGGTAGACCACAGTGATGTTCTGGCACTCCTGAAATTAGTGTCAGTTGAGAGCCAGTGTACAGTAGTTACTAAAAAAAATCTTATATCTTTTCCCTCAAAGCACAGTTACTCTGGTAAAAAAAAAAGATATATGGCCCTCTGGGGAAGACTTAAAGAAAAATTAACAATATAGACTTTTGATGGTGTAGTAGGGTACTTCTAAAAGGGGACCCAGAATCCCCTTCATTTAAAGAACTCTAGATCTGTAAACTGGATCAAATGTGAGAATTGATTTAGAGCTCATGATTCTTTATTTTGGTGATTCAAGTTAGACATTTAAAAAATCCACCCAAAATATATACTTCTATGTATACAGATCAAGTATGAATTTTGTGGACTGCTCATCTATTTCTCTTCTAGGGATGCCATGATTAACTAGATAATGCCATATATATTTGTGAGTTAATTGACTATTCTGATTATTGCTTTGACACTGCTTTCCATTATAGTAACCATTCTTATCTTATCTTTGGCAAATAAAAGCTACCACTTGGTGCTTGCCACTCTGGGCTACATTTACCACTATGACATGTAAGAATCTCAGTTCATTGGCAGCAGTTTCTGCTGTGCATTCTGACCTACAGAGAAAAGTGACCACAGAGCTTTTCAAGGGTGCTGTGGCTCCCGTATGAATTAATTTCTCATAGTTGTGGTGAAATGTGTGTCCTCTGGACACTCCCCAGGTGGAGGGAACATTTCTTGATAACACCTGGCTACCCTCCCAATCCCCCTAAGTCTTCAGATGCCTTTCTTTACATTGTACCAATGCAATTCTTATACTTAAATTCATACTTTGTAGCATCTTTTGGTCCATGTTTCAGCCAACCAACTAAATAAATAGGTAGATCCCTTGAGCTGCAACACTAAATCCGAAATCTTTAGTGATCCCATATCAATAACTTTAGCCTGATACAACTTTATGTTCCTTCCACTCTTACCCATATTAATTATCAACATTCTCACATATTTTCTGCATATTTATAGAAACTAGAAAATTGTGCAGTTCTTTTGCAGCATACTTTCTAATGGGTCAAACTTTTCATTTCACCTTAGCTTTTTAGCTCCTGCTGGAAATTGAGTCTTTTTAGATGTCTAGAATCAAAGACGGTTCATAAGGTAAGTCCAGAGGAGAATCAGTAGTATCTTGCAAGGCAGTTACCTTGGTGGGGGTGCATTATAGTTTCTCAGGCAAAGGAGAATTAACCTCCTTAGATGGGGGAGAAAGGCTGCCTCTACTGGCAAATAAGGCTTTGCAAAACTTAGGGATTTGATGTCCCCAGCTTTCTTTGGTATTTGCGCATATATGTTCATTCCAATATTCCGGATCTAATATTCTTTCCTAATATATGACCTCACTTTAACAGAAAACACCCTGCATGGTTGGCAATTCAATTTGTGTTGAAATCAGCCACTCACAGGAGGAGACTTTGAGTTTGTTTTTCAGCAGTATCAACCCTGTGGCTACAGAAAATAAGATTTCTTTCAGGGAAGACATAGAAATGGATATAGACTAAACTATGTCCTCTGTAAAATTCACATTTGAAGCCCTATCTCCCAGTGTGAGTTCATTTGGAAATAAGGCTATTAGGAAGCAATTAATATTCTTTTAAAACCTTGCTTATTTTTTAAATATTTTTTTAATTTAATTACAGTGGATGTACAATATTATATTAATTTAAGGCACACAACCCAATGATTAGACATTTATATAATTTATAACCACCCAAATAAACCTAGTATCCATCTGACACAATAGATAATTATTACAATATTATTGACAATATTCTCTATGCTATACTTTATATCCCCATGACTTTTCTGTAACTACTAATTTGTACTTCTTAATCCCTTCATTTTTATACCCATCTTCCAACCCTCCTTTTATCTGGCAACTGTAAATATGGTTTTTATATCTATGAGTCTGTTTCTGGTCTGCTTGTTTGTTTATTTTTTTAATTCCACATATAAATAAAATTATATGACACTTGTCTTTCTCTGACTTATTTCACTCAGCATAATATCTTCTAGGTCCATCTATGTTGTTGCAGATAGCAAGATTTTATTTCTCCTTTATTTATGACTGAGTTATATTCCCTTTTATATATGTACCATTTCTACTTTATTTATTCATCTAGTCATGGACACTTAGGCTGCTTTCATATCTTGGCTACTGTAAATAATGCTGCAGTGAACATATGCGTGCATATGTCTTTATGATTTAGTGTTTTGGGTTTCTTTTGATAGATACCCAGAAATGGAATTGCTGGGCCTTATCTCTTTTTATAACCTTTTTTTAAAAGTCTATTTTGTTTGATATAAGTAGGAGGCAATTAAGATTAAACAAAGGTGGGGCCCTGAACCAATAGGATTGGTGGCCTTAAAAGAAGAAAAAGAAAGAGAGAAGACATTTATGTTGATTTATGTTGTCGGCAGAAGGAAGTTCTTCTTGGTCCTAAGGCTAAGTTTCTTATTTTCTTGCTAGCCATGGTAAGGTGTTACTTTCAATTTAATAGTCACCTGAATTCCTTATCATGTTGCCCCTCCATCTACACATTGGAAACGGTGGTCAAGTCCTTCCCTTGTTTTAAATCTTTCTGACTTATTCTTCTGCTATACCTGTTCTGTCTCCAGCTTGAGAAGGTTATTTGCTTTTAGGGACTCAATAATTAGATCAGCCTACCTGGGCAATCTTAGATACTTTCTCTACCTTAGGTCACTTATTAATAACCTTGATTAAATCTTCAAAGTTCCTTTTGCTACATAACATGACATATTCAGAGGTTCTAGGGATTAGGACATTTACATCATTGGAGAGTCATTTTTTTTTCTGCCACAATGAGGAACATAGCTCTCTGTAGAGCCATGGGAGAGGAAATTATTTCCAAAGGAAAGGAAATTATTATGCACAAGCCTCAAATTTCTGCCAAAGTGTTTAAAGATATTATTGCCCTATAAAAATTTACACAGAGAAATTATAGAAGAGGGGAGGAAATACAAATTATATGAATAACCCTATAATTTCATGAGAAACTGCTAAGTAGACTAAAGGGCCAATATGATAGTATTGAATAGTACTTAGGTCATGAAGGTGGAACGCTCATGAATGAGATTAGTGCTCTTATATAAAGGCCCCATAGAGCTCCCTAGCCCATTCCATTACATGAAGACACAAGAAATCTGTAACATGGAAGAAGGCTTTTACCAAACCATGCCGACACCCTGATCTTGGACCTCCAGTCTCAAGAACCGTGGGAAATAAGCTATTGAGTCTGGAGTGTTTGTTATAGCAGTACAAATGGACTAAGATAAACTAGGGACAACTTTAACATGCTCATTAAGTGATGGAATGGTCCAAATCATTGCTGCCACCAAGTGCTGCTTCTTGAGTTGTAATAAGGGCAACTAAAAAGCCCTGCTGGGATAGGAAATTCACAAAAACTTGTGAGCGATTTCTAGCCTCCTTCAGGCATTCTTTCTCTGAAACTAGGGAGTATGGCTGCTTCCCATGTTGATTCCACATAAGAATTTAAAGGTAAATTTAATAAGTGTGCCTGTTTCCTGGTGGAGTAGCCGTCAAAAATTTAATCAAGTGTGGCTTGATGGGACTTGTGCTTCTGACTATGATAAAGTAGCTTGTGAAAAACAATGTTACTGCTACAAAAAACAAAAACACTAAAAGAACCAGGTTTTTGAAAGAGGTATATTCAAACATGTACTTTCAGAAGCATCTCACTGGGTTACTACTGAATCCTATGGAAACTGAGGAATCAGATCCCTGGAAAGAAGTCAACTTCAGAGAAGTGAGCAAATATTTTGTAAGCTGAATTTTTCTGGGAATATTTGCCAATTCCTGGCATTGAGCAGAGTGCTATAAATCAAATGCCACTGTTTCAAGGCAGTAGAACAAGAAGAGATATTTAGCAGACTCAAAACAACAGGGGGCTCAAAAATTGAAGTATGTGGCTACTAAGGCAGCCAGGGCTTGAGAGACCAACATCCCTAATGAAAATGAAGGAGCAGAGTATGAGATCAACTTTCACTTGAAGGCTTAATTATTAACCTATCAGGGCCTAAGGGAGAGAACTAAGATGAAAGCTGCTAAAATTTCCTGATGTTAAGGAGATAGAGTTAGTGTTCAGAACCTACCAAAGAAGAAGGGGTCCTGGTAAATGCCCTAGATTTTTGGCTGGAACCAAAAGTACAATGAGATGATCAGAAACTGCAATCCTGTCTTAGTCTTCTGATCATCTCATATTTAGTTTATTAGGGTATGGTAGAGTAACCCTGCTCTACAGGAAAATATAGACTTAGACTTAACACTGTCTATGATTTATGAGAAAAAAATATACAGTATAACCCCTAAAAAGACCAAAAGAAAAACAAGACAGATAACAGAAACAAACCAACTGATATCCCAGTTATTATCTGTCAAATATTCAGGCTGAAACACAAAGAACAAAAACAATAAAAAATACAGAAAAGAGCATTAGAAACATATGACATACATTGAAAATGATTAACGTAATGAAAAATTGATTGATGATGTTGAAACACAGTTCAAGAAATTCTTTACTCTAAGGTAAATATAGACACTCATATCATAGGAGAATCATTGAGAACTGAAGCTAAAGAGAAAATTTAAGAAAAGTGAAAGAATGGAAATATGGACAGCAAAGAGAGCTTTTTTCCCCAAGAAAACAAAAAATAAAAAAGCAGAAGGACCAAATAACCAATATCAAGAATTAAAAGAGGGTATACATAAGGGTTCTAAAGGATTTTAAAAAGAAATAACATTTCATGAGCAGCTTTATGTTGATACATGTGAAAAGTTATACAAAGAAATATTCCCAGAAATGCACAGTTGGCCTGGACTAGCACACACACAAACAAAGAGGCATGCATACATGGAACAGACTGACAGATAACAGAAGGGACAGGTGTGGAAGGACTGTATGATAGATGATGAAGGGATCAGCAAAAAACATATATTCATAACACACAGACACAGACAACAGTATGGTGATAGCCAGAGGGAAAGGAGGGTGGAAGTAGGTGGAGGTGAGCAAAAGGTGGGGGAAAAAAGGGATGAAAAGAGACTTGGCTTGGGGCAGTGGGCACAGGATGTGCTATGCAGGGGTTATGTTTTATTGAGTTGTATACTTGAAACCTCTATGGTCTTGTGAAATAGTTTGACCTCATTAAAGGAACTTAAAAAATACAAAATCAGAGCACTGTCAATTTTGTTATAAACTTTTTGTGTGTGTGACAGAGACAGAGAGAGACAGAGAGAGGGACAGATAGAGACAGACAGACAGGAAGGGAGAAAGATGAGAATCATCAATTCTTTGTTGCAGCACCTTAGTTCTTCATTGATTGCTTTCTCATATGTGCCTTGACCAGTGGGCTACAGCAGACTGAGTGACCCCTAGTTCAAGCCAGCGACCTTGGGCTCAAGCTGGTGAGCCTTGCTCAAACCAGATAAGCCATCACTCAAGTGGGTGACCTCGGGGTTTCAAACCTGGGTCCTCTGCATACCAGTCAGATGCTTTATCCACTGCACCACCACCTTGTCAGGTTGAAGTAGAAATTTATCTCTATTAACTTCCCTCTTGGAATTGCTTTTACTGAATCCCTTAAGTTTTGATATGTTACATTTCCATTTTCATTTGTCCCAGGTATTATTTTATTTCTCTTTTGATTTATTTTTTGACCCATTGGTTTTTAAAAGCTTGTTTAATCTTCGCATATTTGTAAAATATTCAGTTTTCTTCATGTAATTAGTTTCTGGTTTCATATTATTATGGTCAAAAGATTCTTGATGTGATTTCAGTCTTCCTGAGTTTATTATGACATTTTTGCCCTAACATGTGATCTATCTTAGAAGATGTTCTATGTGTACATGAGAAGAATGTGTGTTCTGTTGCTTCTGAATGGAATATTCTGTAAATATCTGTTAAGTCCATCTGCACAGATGTGTTATTTAAGGCTGATGTTTCCTGTTGATTTTCTTTCTGGATTGATGTACCCATTGATGTAAGGGGGATATTCAAGTTCCCCACTATTAATGTATTGCTGCCTATTTATCTTATTCTGTCATTTGCTGTATGCATTTGGGTGCTCTTATATATATTTTGAAAAAAAATACCTCAAAAAACTAAAGTGTACACCATACTTAATGAAGATACAGTGAAAAAAATGCCCTTGATGGACAAAATTAAGACCAGAATATAGTTTATATTTTATACATTATATATTTGTATTTATTTCCATTCCATATATTTATGAGGAAATACTTTATAATTAGAAAGAAACAAAACACTCATTACTCGCTAGTGGCTTAACTGTGAATGCAGAAAATTTTAAAAAGTTTACAAATATTTGTTATTAATTAGTACACTTATAAAGGTCACTGATTAAAGTCTCAATATATGGTAATTAATTATACTTTTATATGACAAAACAGACAAATTAAAAAGGAATTTTTTAAAAAGATACCATGTGCAATATAAATAAGTCAATATTTACTTATAAATCAAATATATTTGTATATTATCTATAAAATATATAAACCAGTGTTTAGAATAATAACAAATAACTTAAATAAGATAAATATATTCATTGGGATGACACTGGTTAACATAATTATTCAGTTTTTAGGTGCCTAATTGTATAACACACTATTGTACACAATATTTTCTGTTTGCTCACCCCAAATCATTTCTTTATTCCATACCATTTATCCCCCCATACAGTTCTCTACCTCCACCCCTTTCCTCCCCTGGCAGTCAACACATTGTTGTCCATGTCTATGAGTTCTTCTCTTTTTTTTCTGTCCTTTTATGTTCAATGCCTCCACCCTCCCCTCAGCCAGTCCCTACAACTGACAGCCTTCAGCCTGCTCTCAATCTATGAGTCTGTCTACTTTGCTTGTTAGTTCATTTTGTTCACTGGAATCCACATATGAGTGAAATCATATGGTGCTTGTCTTTCTCTTACTGGATTCTTTCTTTTTTTTTCTTTTCCTAGAGAGAGACAAAGACAGACAGATAGACAAGAAGGAAGAGAGATGAGATACATCAACTCTCAGTTGTGGCACTTAAGTTGTTCATTGACTGCTTTTCATATGTGCCTTGCCCAGTAGGCTCTAGCCAAGCCAGTGGCCCCTTGCTCAAACCAGCGACCTTGGGCCTCAAACAGTGATGTTTGGGCTCAAGCCTGTGACCATGTCAATGATCCCATGCTTAAACTAGCAGTCCTGTGCTCAAGCTGGTGAGCTTGCAATCAAGCTGGATGTGCCCATGCTCAAGCCAGTGACATCGGAGTTTTGAACCTGGGACCTCAGTGTCCCAGGTCGATGCTCTATCCACTGTGATACCATAAATCAAGCAAATCTTTCTGGCTTATTTCACTTAGCACAATGGTCTCCAGGTACAAACATGCTGTTGCAAAAAGTAAGATTTTCTCCTTTTTATGGCCACGTAATATTCCATACTGTGTGGTATAAATGTACCAGCATTTTTTATCCACTCATCTACTGATGGGCACTGTGGCTGCTTCCAAATCTTGACTATTGTCAATAACACTGCAATGAACATAATGGTGCATTTATTCTCTCAAATTAGTGTTTCAGGTTTCTTTGGGCAGTTTCCCAGAAGTGGAAACCCTGGGTCATAAGATAGTTCCATTTTTAATTTTTTTGAAGTAACTCCGTATTGCTTTCCACAGTCTGTACAAACCTGCGTTGCTATCAATAGTGCATAAGGGTTCTCTTTTCTCCATATCCTCTTCAACAATTATTTGTTGATTTGTTAATGAAAACCATTCTGACTGGTGTGAGATGATATATCATTTTGGTTTTAACTTGCATATCTCTAATGATTAGTGATGTTGACTATCTTTTCATCTGTCTATTGACCATCTGTATGTCCTCTTTAAAAAGTTTTCTATTCAGGTCCTTTGCCCATTTTTACTTGAATTGGTTGCAGGTCTCTTGTGTGAGTGTGTTGTGTTTTATAAGTTTTTTAAAAAAAAATTTGGATATTAACCTCTTATCAGATGTATTGGCAAATATGTTCCCCATTCACTGAGTTGTCTTTTCATTTCATTTATACTTTCTTTGCTGTGCAAAATGTTTTTAATTTTGTGTAGTTCCATTTGTTTATTTTTACTTTTGTTTCCCTCACCTAAGAAGATATATCATAAAAAATTATTGCAACAAGAAATGGCCAAGATTTTACTGCCTATGTTTTTTTCTAGGATTTTTATGGTTTTGTGTCTAATATTTAAGTATTTAATTCATTTTAAGTTTATTCTTGCATATTGTATAAGAACGTGGTCTAGTTTAATTTTACCTGTATGGATCTGTCAGTTTTCTCAAACATCATTTAATTAATAGACTGTTTTTATGACATTGTATGTTCTTGTCTCCTTTGTCAAATTTTAGTTGACCATATAGCTGTGAGTTAGTAATTTTTGGGCTTTCTATTCTGTTCCATTGATTTATATATTTTTTTTAAAGAAATGCCAGTATTATACTCCTTTGATTACTATGACTTTTAATACAGTTTGATATCAAATAATGTGATTCCTCCAACTTTGTTCTCCTTTCTTAAGATTACTGTGGCTATTCAGGGTCTTTGGTGATTCTATATAAGCTTTTGGAATATTTGTTTTGGTTCTGTGAAATACACCATTGGTCTCTTGATAAAAATTGCATTGGATCTATAGATTGCTTTGGGTAATATGGACATTTTAATGATGTTAATTCTTCCAGTCCATGAACATTTTTACACTTGTTTGTATCTTCTTCAGTTTCTTTCCCCCATGTCTTATAATTTTATGAGTATTGGTCTTTCACATCCTTGGTTAAATTTATTCCTAGGATGCCTGACCTGTGGTGGTGCAGTGGATAAAGCGTCAACCTGGAAACACTGAGGTTGCAGGTTCAAAACCCTGGCTTGCCTGGTCAAGGCACATATGGGAGTTGATGCTTCCTGCTCCTCCCCCTTCTCTCTTTCTCTCTCTCTCCCCCCTAAAATGAATAAATAAATAAATAAAAATTAAAAAAATAAACACCTTTATATTAAAAAAAATTATTCCTAGGTATTTTATTATTTCTGAAGGAATTATAAGTGGTATTGTTTTCTTATATTACTTTTCTAATAATTCATTATTGGTATATTAAAGTGCAACTGATGTCTGGATATTTATTTTGTATTTGGCTACTTTTATGAATTCATTTATTAGTTCTAGTAGTAAACTCAAAATGAATTAAGGATTTAAATATTGTACTTAAAACCATAAAAATCCTAAGAGAAAATATAGCAGTAAAATGTTGCACATTTCTCATCACAATATTCTGATATATCTCCTTGAGCTAGGGAAACAAAAGAAAAAATAAACAAAGTGGACTATAGCAAACTAAAAGTTTTTTGAAATAGAGATTTTTAAAAGCTTTCTCGCCCTGGCCGGTTGGCTCAGCGGTAGAGCGTCGGCCTAGCGTGCGGAGGACCCGGGTTCGATTCCCGGCCAGGGCACATAGGAGAAGCGCCCATTGGCTTCTCCACCCCTCCGCCGCGCTTTCCTCTCTGTCTCTCTCTTCCCCTCCTGCAGCCAAGGCTCCATTGGAGCAAAGATGGCCCGGGCGCTGGGGATGGCTCTGTGGCCTCTGCCTCAGGCGCTAGAGTGGCTCTGGTCGCAATATGGCGACGCCCAGGATGGGCAGAGCATCGCCCCCTGGTGGGCAGAGCGTCGCCCCTGGTGGGCGTGCCAGGTGGATCCCGGTCGGGCGCATGCGGGAGTCTGTCTGACTGTCTCTCCCTGTTTCCAGCTTCAGAAAAATGAAAAAAAAAAAAAAAAAAAGCAAGCTTTCTTTAAAGACATTGATAAAGTTACAAATTACTAAAAATTTAAAATTTCCAGACAGGAAAGTAGACCACCTACAAATACAGAGATAAGAATCACAATTCTCCATACAATGTGAGATACTATAATACACTTGAATGTTTTTAAATGAAAGGAAAGAATTGGAAACTAGAATTTTATTAGGAGCACAAATGTCCTTCAAATGTGAAGTTAAATATAAGAGGTAACTCAGAGAATTTACTGTGGAGAGATTTATGTAGAAAACATAATATAGTTCCTGGCTGGTTTGTTCAGTGGGTAGAGCATCAGCCCAACATGCAGACATCCTAAGTTATATCCCTGGTCAGGGCACACATGAGAAGCAACCATTTGCTTCTCTTCCCCTCTCACAGGCAGTGGCTTGATTGGTCCAAACATCAGCCTTAGGCACTGAGTGTAACTTGATTGAATCGAGCATCAGCCCCAGACAGCAACCATAGGTAGATCCTGGTCAGGGCACATGCAAGAGTCTATCTTCCCTCATATCACTTAGAAAAAAAGAAAATAAAACAATTTTTAAACTAGTGTCACCCCAAAAATTCAATTTAAAAATAATGTTGAGATGTGTCCCAATAAAAGGACAATATATCTACAAGCTGTGGCAAAAAAAAAAAAAAAAAAAAAAAAAAAAAAAAAACACTACAAATACAAATGAATTATACAATAAATAAATAGTTGTTTTGTTTTCTTAAAATAAGACCAAAAATAAGAAAATTATATATCCTTTATAAAAAGAACTATTGTACATTATACACTTAATGAGGTTGGAGGTAATGGAGACTAAATATTTGTGATTTTTGTAGAAAATTAAGTTTTTATGTTTAAAATATCTATTAGGGGAATTACAGTGAGTTTTGTCTTAAGGCAGACACCATGTAAAAAGGTACACAATGTTTAGCATTTAACCATCAGACAAAACTTGTTATGCTAGTAAAAATAAAGAAAAGATAATGCAAACAAAACAAATGGTTCGTGCTACTTCTCACATTTCAGTGGGACAAGCAAGTCACATGTTCAAGCCTGATATCTACGGGGAATGGAAGTAGAGTCTTACAGTGAGGAGCAGCAAATATTTTAAACAATAATACAATCTATTTGAATAACTAAAAAATAAAGTGAGATATACAACTTCTGCATATTAAAAATACTACACGTGAAGTATCATGCACGTTTTGCAAAAGAACAAACAAAAATGCACACAACACATAATAGTAATTTCCTATAAATTGGGTGGGGGAGCAACTGGAAGTGGGGAATAAAAATTACAAAATGGAGATAAAATTTTAGAAAACAAATGAAATAAAATTCTCCCAAAAAATTACTAAAAGGAGCACATACCAGAAATATATTGTTCGGTTATAGCATGGATAAAGTTACCATGACAAGAGTATGTCATTCTCTTCTTTAGAGTGGCTTCAGAATATATTAAATGAAGAGAAATATGTTGCTCAGAAGACAATTCTTTTCAAAGGTCGAGAAGAAAAACTACTAAGTAACTTGGGCTGAAGAAAGAAAGTGAATTCTTTGCAGAACATTGGTGTTTGAAGCCAGCCTTGACATATATGGAAAGAAAAATATGCTTATTCCTAGCATGAGAGAAAATTAAGTTTTATTATGTTAGGGAACTTTATTGAGGATCTAATACATTTATCTAAGGAAGAGCGAGATGCTGTAGAATTAGAATTAAGAGCAACTATTGAAATTTACAAATGTTGATCAAATAAAAACATAAAATGAACACTCCCCTTTCTTTTGATGACTGTATAATGGGATTGAAGATAATACAGGCAGATTTGAAGGTAAGATGAGGAACTTCAGTGCAAGACACTTCAGGCATTGTTGAGTTTCAACATGTTTAAGCAATTTTAGATAATTCTGGCTTGTACTATAAGGAAGTGCTACAGAAGTAATGGGTTATATAACTTTAAGGCTCTTATCTTAAAGGTTATAAATCTTTAAGATAAGATTTATTAAAGAGTAAACAGGCAATACCATAATTAATAAACTTCTGGTATGATTCAAGTATGAAGTGGGAATGGCATGAAGCATTGTGGATGTAATTACCTCTTTAGCCAGTTGATAGTAAGCAGGTAAATTGGATTACCTTAACAAACCAAGCATTCATGTCTCCATAGTTCTCAGTATGAGAATCCCCTCAATGAAAAATGTAGGGGGATATTAGAACAAGAAATATGTTAGCCAATATCAGAGTGGGGAAATGTTGGTTGCATGCACAGGACTTAAACAAGCAGAAACTGAATTTTAAACTTGGTACAAAGTAGAAATATCCTTTCTAGAAGTCATTATTCACGGATGCAAGAAAAGCTCAAGGCAGGAAGTAGAATCACCATCTATCTGTCATCATTGACACCATGGTATATAAATAAGCCCCATCCCTGGTGAATTGTGCAATTTATTATTCAGTGAGTCAAATTAGCAGAAAAAAGGAAAAGAAATGAGAGAATATACTTATCTAGTAAAAGTAGGATTATAAGCCTTTAACTCATTTGAACTCTGGCATTTAGGTTTAGGTTCCAAGATAAGCCATCAAAGACTGGCACATTATTTTTCCTTGCCATTTCCTTTGCCTCTCTGGGGAATGTTGGAGGAGGAATGGTTGAGTGAGTAAAGACATCCAATGACATCACTAATTCATCATGATTTTTATTTTATAAAATGCAATCAAGAATGTCTTTTTGAACCATTTTAAACTCTGTGTAGTTAAATTCTCTATTCCGCTTCTTTTCCAAAATCAAATTTTAAGCACATTTAGCCTACTGAATATACTTACATGGGCATTAGTGACCAGAATATTAAGAAAGGAAATATTTTCTTTCCATCCACTCATGTGGATTTTAAAGATATTGTTGCACTAAACCTCCAAGCACTTACAAATGTATAACAGTATATTTTATTTCCCAAGTTATGAGAGATTATAATGCACATAAATCAAATTTGTGTTTCATCCTATGTGAGAAATTTTAGTCCCCTTTTCATTCAGGTAGTTTAAAAAATGACATCTCAAAAAAAGAATTTGGCATAATTTGTTTCACTTTTAGGCGCTTAAACTCAAGGGAAAAGGATAATAATTCTTATCAAAGAAAATATATAAAAATACATAATTTGTAAGTTTTTCCCTGCTAAAAGAATAACACTTTGGCCTGACCAGATGATGGCAGTGGATAGAGTGTAGGATTGGGACATAGAGGATCCAGGTTTGAAACCCTGATGTGGCTAGCTTGAGCGCTGGCTCATCTGACTTGAGCGCGGGTTCACCAGCTTGAGTGTGGGTTCACTGGCTTGACCATGGGATCATAGATATGACCCCATGGTTACTGGCTTGATCCCAAAGGTCACTGACTTGAAGCCCAAGGTTACTGACTTGAGACTGGGGTTGCTGGCTTGAGCAAGGGATCACTCGCTCTGCTGCAGCCCCCCCAGTCAAGGCACATATGAGAAAGCCATCAATGAACAACTAAAGAGACTAAGGAGCAGCGAAGAATTGATGCTTCTCATCTCTCTCATTCCTATCTGTCTGTCTCTATCTTTCCCTCTCTCTGTCTCTGTCACACACACACAAAAAAATAACACTTTGGATTTTGAAGTGTTATTGTGTGAATCAAAAATCCAGTATGGCCTGACCAGGTGGTGGCACAATGGTTACAGCATCAGACTGGGACACAGAGGACTCAGGTTTGAAACCCCGAGGTCACCAGCTTGACATGGGTTCATCTGTTTTGAGCACAGCTCACCAGCTTAAACCCAAGGTCACTGGCTTGAACAAGGGGTCACTCGCTCTGCTGTAGCTCCCAGGTTAAGGCACATAAGAGAAAGCAATCAATGAATAGCTGAGGTGCCGCAAGAAATAATTGATACTTTTCATCTCCTCCCTTTCTGTCTGTCCCTATCTGTCCTTTTCTCTGCCTCTCTCTTTCTGTCTCTGTCATACACACAAAAAAAATCCAGTATGGGTCAATCCAATACAATAGATAATGGAGAGATGCTTAATAATTCTGTACTATGTTTCAGGTAAAAAATGAGAGTTCAAATCTAGAAACCAAGGGAAAATATAAAACAAATATTATATATACACCTTAAACAAAAAGACCTACAAATTGTTAAACTTAACATAGGGTTTATAAAGAAAACCATTTAAACTATTCAGTACAAAGTAGAACAATCATATATTTACTAACATCCATACAATTTATGAAGAACCTGCAAGAGTATGTAAGTTCTAAGATCAGGCATAGTTTTAAGTACAAGAAATATTACATGTGGGCATGTAAATAAATGCATAATGTAGGTATGTTCTATAATAAAAGTAAAATACTTTCATTCCCATTTATAAAGAACACAAAAATATAGAAAAATGCTGAAAACATTCTAGTATATAAATTATCTTCATTTTGTAGGATATAAGATTTCATAAGTTAGAATATAATAGTTTTCTAAATCATAATTGATTGTTGTTTCCTATAAAATAATATCTAATCATGGAAAACAAGTATTTTCATACCTGTAAGAAATTGTGAAGAAAATTTCAGACCAAAAACAATATTCAAAACCTCATGGAAATGTCAATAAAGAGATGAAATAGTATATGTCCTATTGTTCTTTTAAATACTTTTTCTGTTTTTTATATAAGCCAGGTGAATAGTCTAAATGTCAATATGTATAAACATTTGAAGGAATAGAACAGGGGTCCCCAAACTATGGCCCTGCTGCACTTCTGGAAGGGGCACCTCTTTCACTGGTGGTCAGTGAGAGGAGCACAGGATGCGGATACATCCTGTGCTCCTGGAGTACTGGATGTGGCGTCGCTCGCATATAGTACTACTTCTGGTGATGCAGGATGCACGCATCACGGCTCTGGAAGCACGTCATATCACTTGTTACAGCTAGCAGTGACAAATATGGAACCAGACATTGACCATCTCATTAGCCAAAAGCAGGCCCATAGTTCTCACTGAAATACTGGTCAGTTTGTTGATTTAAATTTACTTGTTCTTTATTTTAAATATTGTATTTGTTCCCATTTTGTTTTTTTTTACTTTAAAATAAGATATGTGCAGTGTGCATAGGGATTTGTTCATAGTTTGTTTGTTTTTTATAGTCCGGCCCTCCAACAGTCTGAGGGACAGTGAATTGGCCCCTGGGTAAAAAGTTTGGGGACCCCTGGAATAGAACATCAAAATGATATAGACAGAAATATGAAAAATAATTGCAAATGGTCAGGTAGGGGAGTTGGAGCATCAGTTCAACAGTTATTTTTAAGCATTAACAAATGAAAATTTTCACAATCAATGGCCTGATGCCATAAAGATGCTATGGATAAATATGCTTAATGTTTCTGTAATACTAAAACATTTAAAACTTTTTGGATTGTTCTAAAGAAGGCAAACAATTATATCCTTCCTGCTGCTATCTTCCTGTCTTAATATCAAGAACTAAAATGTACAAATATGTTGTCATGTTAGGAAGAAAAGAAACTTCTTTCAATAAAAGAATAACACTTTTGAGTTACATCAGATTCACAGTACATACAGAGAAAGACTTCTTGGATTTTTGTAAAACATTTGAAAATTTTTGAGTATAATATTAAACTTTTTCATATCTATACAATAAAAAAAACTCTGCCCTTTTCTAAAGGCAAAAAAAAATGAAATTCAGGGGAAAATGACAAGGTATGAGTATATTATCAGATTTAACCAACCATCTTCTATGCATCATAGAAAGGAGTCTAGAGTATTATAGATGAGTACCTCTGAATAATAAAGACACCAAGGAAACATCTACAGATTGTAACTCTGTGGGCTCTTTTGTTTAATTTACTACATGAATTAACTGGTGAAAAAGAGTCAAGGAGTGATGAGAGAAAACGACTTCCAACCAGCCCAGACAGCTCTATAAAATTCCTAACAGCTTCAATTTGTAAAATTTTGTGTAATAAGTTAAGAAAAACTAAAAAAGAAATAAAATTAATATTGTATCTTTATAAGCTTTACTTTCCAAAAGAAATCATTAGCAGGAATGTTTGTTTCTGTTTAATAAAGCATCAGTCATATAAAGATTCTAGATTCAACCAATAGCAAATATAAAAAGAAAAAACCAAAAATCATGACTTGGTAATCTCCCATTTTCAATTAATTTTATTAGATACTTTTTCTAAGATGTTCACAGCAATCATGACTAGTATACAGAAAACTGTTGGTCAAGAATGAACTAATAGGTTGACTTCATAAAGAAATATTTATTTAGCAGCATGTGAGGAATAATTATGATATAGGGTTTCAGCAATGAACAAAACAAATCCATGAGGAGCTGGCTTTCCATGGCAGGCAGGACGGACTGTAAAATATATAAATAAAATATATAATGCATTATTTTAAAAAGTCCTCCAGTGAAAGGGAAAACAGAAAGAAATGGAGGATATATTACATTTAAAATAAAGCTATCAAAAATGCAACTGATTTCTGGATATTTAGTTTCTATCTTGCTACTTTATTGAAGTCATTTTTATCAGTTCTAATAGTTTTTTGGTGGATCTATAGGGTTCTCCATGTTACAGTATCATTTCATCTGCAAATAATGACAGTTTCACTTCTTTCCAATTTGGATGCCTTTTATTTCTTCTTGTCTGATTGCTAGAATTTCCAGTACTATGTTGAATAAGAGTGGTGAAAGGAATATCTGTCTTGTTCTTCATCTTAAGAGAAATGCTTGTAGATTTTTCCCATTGAGTATGATGTTAACTGTCAGTTTGTTATTAATGGCCTTTATTAAATTAAGGTATGTTCCCTCTATTCACGCTTTGGTGGGAATTTTTAATGTAAGAGGGTGCTGAATTTTATCAAATGCTTTTTTTTCCATCTATTGATATGATCATATGGTTTTTATCTTTCATTTTGTTTATATGGTGTATCACATTTATTGATTTGTGTATATAGCACCAATCTTACATCCCCTGAATAAACCCCACTTGGCCATGGTGTATGAACTTTGCAATGTATTGCTGTATTTGGATTGTTAATATTTTGTTGAGGATTTTAGAATCTATGTTCATCAGTGGCATTGGCCTATTCTTTTCTTTCTTAGTTGTATCTTTATCTGGTTTGGAATCAGGATCATGTTGGCCTTGTAAAATAAGATTAGGAGTCTTCTTTACTCTTGAATGTTTTAGAATGATTTGAGAAGGATAAGTGTTAGTTTATTTTTAATTTTTGATGAAATTTACTAGTGAAGTCAATCAGTTCAGGACTTTTGTTTGTGTTTGTTGGGAGTTTTCTGATTACTGCTTTACATTCACTAGTTATCATCTGTCTATTTGGATTCTCTGATTGTTCTTGATTCAGTTTTGGAAGATGGTATGTTTCTAAGAATTTATCCATTTCATCCAGATTGTCCGATTTGATGGCATATAGTTGTAATATTTTCTTAAAATGCATTGTATTTCTTTAGTATCAGTTGTTACTTCTTCATTTCTGATTTTATTTATTAGGATTCTCTCTTTTCCTGATGATTCTGGTTGAGCTTGTGAATCTTGTTTATCTTTTTGAAACTAAGAAAACAGTCCCATTCACAATTGCTTCAAAAAGAATAAAATAACTAGGAATAAATTTAACCAAGTATATAAAAGACTTAGACTTGGAAAATTACAGGACACTGAAAAAAATAAACTAAAGAAGATACAAATAAGTAGAAGCATATATTGTTTTTTGGATAGGAAGAATTAACATCAACATCTTTAAAATGTCCATACTCTCCAAAGCAATCTATAAGTTCAATGCAATTCCTACCAAAATACCAATGGCATATTTCACAGAAGTAGAACAAGCATTCAAAAAGTTTATGTAGAACCACAAATCCTGAATAGATCCAGCAATCTTGAAAAATGAAATAAAAAACAAAGTTGGAGGAATCATGCTACCTATTATCAAACTATACTTTAAAGCCACAGTAATCAAACTACATGGTATGGGCATGGAAACAGACACATAGATGAATAGAACAGAATAGAGAGCCCAGAAATCAACCCATGTCTTCATATTCAATTAATATTTGACAAAGAAGGCAACAATATACAATGGAATAAAAATAATTTATTCAATAAACGATGCTGGGAAAATTGGACAGATACTTGCAAAAGAATGAAACTAGATCGCCATCTTACACCATACACAAAAATAAACTCAAAATGGATTGAAGAGTTAAATGTTAGACTTGAAACCATAAAAATCCCAGAAGTAAACAAAGGCAGTAAAATCTTTGCCATTTCTCTTAGCAATATTTTTTTCTGATATATCATCTCAGGTAAGGGAAATAAAATAAAAAAATAAAAATACAGGACTAAATTAAACTAAAAAATTTTACACAAAAAGGAAACTATCAACAAAAATGAAAAGACAACTAACTGAAAGAGAGAACATATCCACCAATATATTTAATAAAGGTTTATTATGCAAATTTTATATGGAACTTATAAAATTCAACACCATAAAACAAGCTAAGAAAGAGGTTAAGGATATGAATAGAAACTTCTTCAAAGAGGACATACAAATGGCCAAAAGACACATAAAAAGATATTCAACATCAGGCCCTGGCTGTTTGGCTCAGCAGTAGAGTGTCGGCCTGGCATGCAGGAGTCCTGGGTTCGATTCCCAGCCAGGGCACACAGGAGAGGCACCCATCTGCTTCTCCACCCCTCCCCTTCTCCTTCCTCTCTGTCTCTCTCTTCCTCTCCCGCAGCCAAGGCTCCATTGGAGCAAGGTTGGCCTGGGCACTGAGGATGGCTCCATGGCCTCTGCCTCAGGCACTAGAATGGCTCTGGATGCAACAGAGCAACGCCCCAGAGGGGCAGAGCATCACCCCCTGGTGGGCATGCTGGGTGGATCCCAGTCAGGCGCATGCAGGAGTCTGTCTGACTGCCTCCCCGTTTCCAGCTTCAGAAAAATGAAGAAAAAAAAAGATATTCAGCATCAGTAATTATCAGAGAAATTAAAATTAAAACCACAATGAGATATCTCCTCACACCTGTCAGAATGGGTATCATCAATAAATCAATAAACAAATGTTGGCAAGGGTGTGGAGAAAAGGGAACCATGCTTGTGCTGCTGGTGAGAATGCAGATTGCTACAGCCACTGTAGAAAGAAGTATGTAGTTTCCTCAAAAAATTAAAAATAAAATTGTCTTATGACCCAGCAATTCCACTTCTGAGAATACATCAAAAAAAAAACCCAAACAGTAACTTGAAGGAATATACGCTCCTTTATGTCATTGCAGCATTATTTATAATAGCCAAGTTTGGAATCAAACCAAGTGTCTATCAGTAGATAAGTGGATTAAAAGCTATGATATACTGACATAATGGAACACTACTCAGGTGTAAAAAAGACGGAAATCTTTTTGTGACAGCATGGAGGAACCTGAAGACCATTATGGTGAGTGAAATAAGTCAGAGAAAGACAAGTACCATATGATCTCACTCTTATGTGGAATCTAATGAACAAAATGAACCAAAAAACAAAATAGAGATGAACTCATAGAGAGTAGGCTGACAACTGTCAGGGCCTTAGGTGCTGGATGATGGAGGTGGAGAGACTGAGCAGAAATGGACAAAAAAAAAAAAAGAGAGAGAAACACATATGTGTGGTGATTGCCAGGGTAGTGAGGATATGGAGGAGGTTATAGGGGAGATAAATAGTGATGGAAGAAGACTTGAAGGTGGTGTCTAGAGAGATGTTGTAGAATTGGGCACCTAAAAACTGTAATTTTTATAAGCCATGTCACCCCAATAAATTCAATTTAAAAAATTTGAAGGGATAGAGAAAGGAAAGACTGAATGGACTAATTATTGCTTCTACTTTTAGAACGCTTAGAGTGATATAGAATTCTGCTCATTATTTAAAATAGTAGTATATTCAGCATGACCAAACAACTAAATCCCCAATGAGAGAGTTGAGTTAACTTTGTCTTGTATTTTAATAAATATGTAGTATGGATACAATTACATAATTGTTTCTCTGACAAACTTATGAGTTGTGCATTATCACAGCCAAATTTTCTCTAAATTTAATGCTAAGAATATTTTTTGTCTTGTAGCAAATACATTTTAAATTTTTATTTATAAAATAATAAAATAAACTTTTATGGTAATAAATGTTAAGCATCCAAAAAACAAAAGAATAGCACCCAGCACAGAGCAGGCAAAAAGTAAATATTTTAAAGAATGTATGAAAGCGTTGGTGGATGGATGACTGGATGGATGGATGGATGGATGGATGGATGGATGGATGGATAGATGGATGGGTGGATGGATGAATATAAAGAGGCTGAGTTTTGATCATCTCATTAATTTGGCTTCAAATGACCAACTAAGTGTTTTTCTTCTCTATTCACATTTTTTTTGTGTGTGTATCTTTCTTGAGGCCTTCTCTGAAAGAGAAGGTATTTTTTTATGTTTTCTTTCAGTGATATATGTGCAAGTTCCATGTCAACATTTTAATAGAGGTGGAAAATTGTGTACTTCTGGTTTGAAAAAGTAAACAGTGCTAAAATTTAACCCACATATTGTTATACTCTTTCACTTAGCATTGCTGTGGATTGTCACCCTTCACATTTTAAAGCTGCTGGTGTTATGTCACCACTGGCCCAAATTGAGGGAATTTAAGGCCATATCAATATAGTGATCCCAAAAACCAAATGCACTAAAATTGCATGTCGTAATGAGATTAATGAGATCATAAACTGAAGTTGTGACATTTTCATTATACTTTCCTACTCAACTTCTCTCCCACATTGCTGATTAGCATTACTCCAAGTAACTACAAATGCCATGCATATTTTCCTAATTTCTCCAGTCTAAAAAAATCATAGCTTTAAAGAATACCCAAAGAGTGGTGTCAGCCCTCATGCCACTTGACTTTGGAACTTCAGACTTTTACCAGACTCTCTTCATTTCTAATCTTAGAGGGGAAAAAAAGAATGATAAAAATATAATTTAAAAAAAAGAAAAAATGCCTTTAACTTCTTAGAAAAATTTACTTTTCAACTAATGAAGATAAAATTGGTTGATTGGAATTTTCTTAAATTTTGATATGAATTTGAATTAGAGAAGTTTTTGTTTGTTGGTTTGCTTGTTTTTAAATTCACATGCCTAATCTCAATCTCTACCTATTGAATCAGAATGGCAGGTTGTCAGTATTTTTGACAAATTATTCATGTTATTCTCATGCACAACAAATTTGAGAGTAACCACATACTACTGTAGATAATAGCAGACTCTTTGTTGCCTCTATCTTCACTAATTCAGAATAATATATTTGTATAGACAAAATATTTTTATTTATTTAGTAATTAAATTTAATGGGGACCCAATGAAGGAGCTTTCCCATCTTCATCTGCTACAGATAAATACACATTGTTGACACTTTTTAACTGGATGATTCCTACCCTAGAGCTGTTTCAAGTGCAAGTGTCCCTCTCCTCATAACATATGATACATCTCATAGGATTTGAATGACCAAAAGAAGGGTTTGTTGACCAGGTAGGAGGACTGATTCATGTGTCTCAGTTATTAAATATAATCCCTTTTTCTCCCCAGACTACACCAAACTTAGATTCTTCATTTCCATGAGTAAAATTAAAGAAAATATTGTTCTCAAGGGCCAGTCCTTCCCATAGAGCTTTGCTCCTTGCTAGAAGATCATTCACATCTTTATGACTTTTTTTTTTTTTTTGCTATTTTCTGAAGCTGGAAACAGGGAGAGACAGTCAGACAGACTCCCGCATGCGCCCGACCAGGATCCACCTGGCACGCCCACCAGGGGCGATGCTCTGCCCATCCTGGGCGTCGCCATGTTGCGACCAGAGCCACTCTAGCGCCTGGGGCAGAGGCCAAGGAGCCATCCCCAGCACCCGGGCCATCTTTGCTCCAATGGAGCCTTGGCTGCAGGAGGGGAAGAGAGAGACAGAGAGGAAGGCGCGGTGGAGAGGTGGAGAAGCAAATGGGCGCTTCTCCCGTGTGCCCTGGCCGGAAATCGAACCCGGGTCCTCCACACGCTAGGTCGGCGCTCTACCGCTGAGCCAACTGGCCAGGGCCATGACTTTTAGTGAACAATGTTCAAGGGTCCTAGGGTTATTGCCAACTGCTGACTCTGGAAGGTCTTACTAGATTACACAATTCTCTGCATTCAGGACCCTTCAGACATTGGAGAGAGAAGTTAACTGTGTTAGTTCAGTCTATTGGGAAGTTAGGTCATTTATTTTTCCTCTTACAATTTTTGGGTTCAGACAACTTTTGATATTTGGTTCAGCCTCAAGCTCTGTTTCACTAAGCCTGTAAGATGATCATAAGGTCGAGTTATCAACATAATTAGGAATATTTACCTGACAGCTCATTTTATCACTTACAGAATAGCATTTGTGATTTACCTATGCATAATCAAAACATTTATTAAAGCATTTGTTATGTCTTTTAACACAGTTAAAGGTTAGTTGAATGTACTATAGAATTGCGCACCTGAAACATATAATTTTTTTTTTTTGTATTTTTCTGAAGCTGGAAACGGGGAGAGACAGAAAGACTCCCGCATGCGCCCGACCGGGAACCACCCGGCACGCTCACCAGGGGGCGATGCTCTGCCCCTCTGGGGCATCGCTCTGTTTTGACCAGAGCCACTCTAGCACCTGGGGCAGAGGCCAAGGAGCCATCCCCAGCACCCGGGCCATCTTTGCTCCAGTGGAGCCTCGGCTGCGGGAGGGGAAGAGAGAGACAGAGAGGAAGGAGAGGGGGAGGGGTGGAGAAGCAGATGGGTGCTTCTCCTGTGTGCCCTGGCTGGGAATCGAACCCGGGACTTCTGCACACCAGGCCGACGCTCTACCACTGAGCCAAACGGCCAGGGCCGAAACCTATATAATTTTATTGACCAAAGTGATCTCAATAAATTCAATTAGAAAAGAAAGCTAAAGGTAAATTTGGGATGCCAACTACACTGGGGACTTGGGAAGCTGAAAACATGTCTCTTCAAAATCATACCCAACTCAACATTTTGTCTAGAAAGACTTTCTCCTCTGGGAATTCACACAAGTTTTTGAACTTGGTGATGCCTACTCTGCCATTACTAGTTGTGTCAACCCTGGCACATTATTGAACCTTCCTGAGCTGTAACAATACAGCAGTACCTACCACTTATTTGTCCCCCACTAGAACCAGGCATAATATTAATAAAAATAATTATATTATGACTTCAAAAAAAGAGACTAGTTGAACCTATATCTAAAGATATAAAAATAACAACATTTCACCTGACCAGGCAATGGTGCAGTGGATAAAGCATCAGCCTAGGATGCTGAGGACCCAGGTTTGAAACCCCAAGGTTGCTGGCTTGAGCACGGGTTCACCAACTTGAGCATGGTGTTGCCGGCTTGAGCATGAGATCATAGAAATAACCCCAAGGTTGCTGGTTTGAGCCCAAGCTTTCTGGCTTGAGCAAGGGTTCACTGGCTTGACTGGAGCCCCCAGTCAAGGCACATATGAGAAAGCAATCAATGAACAACTAAGGTGCCACAACCACAAGTTGGTGCTTCTTGTCTCTCTCCCTGCCTGTCTGTCCCCCACCTCACTAAGAAAAAAAAAAAAAAGCAACATTTTAGTCAACATGTATTTTCGGCATTTCCCCTCCAATTATCACCATCCCCACTAAGTACTTATGTTTTTTATTTATGAAAGTTAGAGCAATCCTTTACTTAGACATTTATGGTGTAGCTTCTGCATACCTATGTGTAAAGAGTCCTACACTCTTTTTTCTCTAACAGTTGAAATCATTCTCATCTAATAAGGTCAAAATCTACCTCAGGTATGATTGTCTTAATTCCTCAAATTATTAGTACTTTTTCTATAACCATTGGTTTATAAATCTATGGAGAATATTAAATAAAATAACATTAATTTGGTATTATTCTTCATAATTTGCAATCTAAAAATAAGTAATTGTCACATGAGCCTGAGGTTTGTCTCTACTGTAGTCTCCGAAGACTAAATTGTGGCAGAGAACATTTTTACTATCTTAAGTTAAAAAGGTAGAAAAATTTTTAAATCTTTCATAATAATGCCACAATAATGTATATTAATTTTGCTTGAACCTACCAAATCTGTATTTGTCTAAAATGAATATCTATTTATCTTCATGCTTTAAACTCTATTTCTAAATGTTCTAAAATTTGATGGCTAATATCAATTTTCTTTTTATTCTAACCCTGACTCTGTTGATTTTCTAGATCAAATTATTCTCAGATTTTAGCTTTCTAGAGCGATTTTTTCCCTTTTTCTCTTTGGGAAAACTCCTTTATTACATTTGTAATTTTAGTCACCCTTTCTGAAAAATACCAGTCTGTCTTAATTTATAAGGTCACCAATATAATTATGCAAGTTGGGGCCTGTGAAAATCCAGAATTCCCATGGACTTTTAGATGAATGGCAATGCATACATTCCTGCATCACATCACTCAACTGTAATAGTTGGCTCTTAGGGTTTTCAACTAGAATTGTTTTGACACCCTACTATACAATTTGTAAATAAAACTACAATTAGTTAAAATATATTTGAGTCACTAGTCTGCCAAATAAACATCAACTTGTTTAAATCTCTATAGATCAAGAGTTTAGCATAGGAATCAAGGCCTACAAATTATTTATTATGTGGTAATTCAATGCATAATTAGCATAATTCCAGCACGCAGACCTAGAGATACAACAGTCTATAAGGTAAATCTTTTTTAATATAATTACACATTAAAACTTTTAATAGTTGTTATTCTTGATTTTATGCCTCATAGAAACTTTGATTTAACATTTAAGGAGCAATTATTCTTACCATTCTAAAAAAAAAAAAAAAAAGACTGCCACTCCTAAGCATCTGCTTTCTCTGAAGAGGAGCCATGGCTGTTATTACCTTCGGCCTGATCTTCAGTGAGATAAACAACTGGCCAAAGTTATATTGCTCTATAATTCAATCATCTAAAAAAGCCAATATACATATTGTTAAAAGAGAATCTGTGACAACTCTTAGAATATATTAAATAGTGAATGACCATGGGCAGAAAATGTATAATTAAAAAAAAACATTTCTTTGCATATAGATCATATTAGGTAAATGGAATGTGGGTAGAAAGATCATGGATTACAAAACACTTAATGTGGATATAGAAAATTAAACAGTGAATTATCGCTCTATGATTTTCTTCCTTACCTGCAAAATGAGAGGCTAGATTTTGATGACCATTCAAGTTCCTTCAAGCTCCAAAATTTAATGATTCTAAAAAAAAAATCTTAATAAAAAGTTAAGGAAAAAAAATCCAAATTAGTAAGGATATGTAAATATCTAATATATGGTACTTTAAACCTAATAAGTAATTAAATACTCATCAATTTTATAACTTTATTATAAATTATTTAAAATGTCATTGGTTTTTCCAATGATTAATATTTTTCATCCAATTAAGTTTAATTTCAAAGTAAAAAATATATTTATAAAGCATAATGTCTCCAGTCCACCACTGAAAAAGAAAACATGGTATATACCCTTACTCTACACTAATTAAATAGAACTTAATCTCCTAGAGTATCACAATTTTGTTATTCCATTTCTTGTCCTGAGACTTTAAATAGGATTTTAAAATCTTTACACTTTTCCTAAGGATGTTACCTAATAAACTTGTTGCAACTTGAATTATTTTAGTACTAAAAAGAAAACAGGTTCTAGTTCACATTTGCATTCACTGTATTTACTTTTATATATTTTTAGGGGTATGTCAAATTCATTCATTCTTTCTCTGGTTTTGGAATTAACATACTTCTGGCCTCGTAAAATGAGGTTGGGAGTCTTCTTTCTTCATCTTGAATTTTTTGGAATAGTTTAAGAAGGATAGTTATTACTTTTTCATTGACTGGTTGATAAAATTCACTTGTGAAACCATCCAGACCGGGACTGTTGTATTTTTGTGAGGTTTTGTTTTGTTTTTTACAGCTTCATTTTTACTAGTTCTAATCTGTCTGTAAGAGTTTCTGTTTTTTATATTGTTTTAAAAGATTGTATATTTCTAAGAATTTATTCATTTCGTTCAGATTGTCCAATTTGTTGGCATACAGTTATTCATAATGTTTTCTTACATTCCTTTCTATTTCTGTGTTATCAATTGTTACTTCACCTCTTTCATTTCTGATTTTAAGTTATCTTTTGATTTTTTCCTTTATCTCATTGTTAACCTATTTATTGTTTAGTTACATATTATTTATCCTCTATGTGTTTCTGCGATTTTCAGTTTATTTTTCTTGTAATTGACTTCTAGTTTCATACAATTATGATCAGAGAAGATGCTTTATATGTTTCTTTCTTAAATTTTTGAGACTTGTCTTGTGTCCTAAAATGTGATCTATTCTAGAAAATGTTCCATGTGCCTTGAAAAGAGTAGATATTCTGCTGCTTGGGGTGAAATGCTCTGAAGATATCAATTTAATCCATCTGATGTATGATGTAGTGTATCATTTAAGGCCACTTTTACCTTGTTGATTTTCTGTCTGGAAGATCTATTCATTGATGTCAAAGCTATGTTAAAAATCTCTTGCTATGACTGTATTACTGTCATTTGTCCCTTTATGCCCATCGAGATTTACTTTACATGTTAAGGTGCTCCTCCTCTTCTCCTTCTCCTTCTTCTTCTATTTCTTCTTCAGAAAGGCCCTTTAACATTTCTTTTTTTTTTTTTTTTTTTGCTTCTTTTTTTTTTTTTTTTAAATAATTTTATTTTTTTAATGGGGTGACATCAATAAATCAGGATACATATATTCAAAGATAACAAGATCAGGGTATCTTGTCGTTCAATTATGATGCATACCCGTCACCCAAAGTCAGATTGTCCTCTGTCACCTTCTATCTTGTTTTCTTTGTGCCCCTCCCCCTCCCCCTTTCCCTCTCCCATTCCCCCCTCCCCCCCGTAACCACCACACTCTTATCAATGTCTCTTAGTTTCACTTTTATGTCCCACCTACGTATGGAATAATGCAGTTCCTGGTTTTTTCTGATTTACTTATTTCGCTTCGTATCATGTTATCTAGATCCCACCATTTTGCTGTAAATGTTCCGATGTAATCATTTCTTATGGCTGAGTAGTATTCCATAGTGTATATGTGCCACATCTTCTTTATCCAGTCATCTATTGACGGGCTTTTTGGTTGTTTCCATGTCCTGGCCACTGTGAACAATGCTGCAATAAACATGGGGCTGCATGTGTCTTTACGTATCAATGTTTCTGAGTTTTTGGGGTATATACCCAGTAGAGGGATTGCTGGGTCATAAGGTAGTTCTATTTTCAGTTTTTTGAGGAACCACCATACTTTCTTCCATAATGGTTGTACTACTTTACATTCCCACCAACAGTGTATGAGGGTTCCTTTTTCTCCACAGCCTCTCCAACATTTGCTATTACCTGTCTTGCTAATAATAGCTAATCGAACAGGTGTGAGGTGGTATCTCATTGCTCTTTTGATTTGCATTTCTCTAATAGCTAAAGAAGATGAGCATCTTTTCATATATCTGTTGGCCATTTGTATTTCTTCCTGGGAGAAGTGTCTGTTCATATCCTCTTCCCATTTTTTTATTGGATTGTTTGTTTGTTTGTTGTTGAGTTTTATGAGTTCTTTGTATATTTTGGATATTAGGCCCTTATCTGAGCTGTTGTTTGAAAATATCATTTCCCATTTAGTTGGCTTTCTGTTTATTTTGTTATCAGTTTCTCTTGCTGAGCAAAAACTTCTTAGTCTGATGTAGTCCCATTCATTAATTTTTGCCTTCACTTCTCTTGCCATTGGAGTCAAATTCATAAAATGCTCTTTAAAACCCAGGTCCATGAGTTGAGTACCTATGTCTTCTTCTATGTACTTAATTGTTTCAGGTCTTATGTTTAGATCTTTGATCCATTTTGAGTTAATTTTAGTACAGGGGGACAAACTGTAGTCCAGTTTCATTCTTTTGCATGTGGCTTTGCACTTTTCCCAGCACCATTTATTGAAGAGGCTTTCTTTTCTCCATTGTGTGTTGTTGGCCCCTTTATCAAAAATTATTTGACTATATATATGTGGTTTTATTTCTGGACTTTCTATTCTGTTCCATTGGTCTGAGTGTCTATTTTTCTGCCAATACCATGCTGTTTTGATTGTCGAGGCCCTATAATAGAGTTTGAAGTCAGGTATTGTAATGCCCCCAGCTTCATTCTTTTTCTTTAGGATTGCTTTGGCTATTCGGGGTTTTTTATAGTTCCATATAAATCTGATGATTTTTTGCTCTATTTCTTTAAAAAACGTCATTGGAAGTTTGATGGGAATTGCATTGAATTTGTATATTGCTTTGGGTAATATAGCCATCTTGATTATATTTATTCTTCCTAGCCAAGAACAAGGTATATTCTTCCATCTTATTATATCTTTTTCAATTTCCCTTAACAATGGTTTATAGTTTTCATTATATAAGTCCTTTACATTCTTTGTTATGTTTATTCCTAAGTATTTTATTTTTTTTGTTGCAATCGTGAAGGGGATTATTCTTTTGAGTTCCTTCTCAGTTGTTTCATTGTTGGCATATAGAAAGGCTATTGACTTCTGAATGTTAATTTTGTATCCTGCGACCTTACTGTATTGGCTTATTGTTTCTAGTAGTCTTTTTGTGGATTCTTTGGGGTTTTCGATGTATAGGATCATATCATCTGCAAAAAGTGATATCTTTACTTCTTCTTTTCCGATATGGATGCCTTTTATTTCTTTGTCTTGTCTGATTGCTGTGGCGAGAACCTCTAGTACCACATTAAATAAGAGTGGAGAGAGTGGACAACCCTGTCTTGTTCCTGATTTAAGGGGGAAAGCCTTCAGTTTAGTGCCATTTAATATGATGTTAGCTGATGGTTTATCATATATGGCCTTTATCATGTTGAGATATTTTCCTTCTATACCCATTTTGTTGAGAGTCTTAAACATAAAATTGTGTTATATTTTATCGAAAGCCTTTTCTGCATCTATTGATAAGATCATGTGGTTTTTGTTCTTTGTTTTGTTGATATGGTGTATTACATTAACCGTTTTACGTATGTTGAACCATCCTTGAGATTCTGGGATGAATCCCACTTGATCATGATGTATTATTTTTTTAATATGTTGTTGTATTCGATTTGCTAGTATTTTGTTTAGTATTTTAGCATCTGTATTCATTAGAGATATTGGTCTGTAGTTTTCTTTTTTTGTGCCATCCTTGCCTGGTTTTGGTATGAGGGTTACGTTGGCCTCATAAAATGTGTTTGGAAGTATTGCTTCTTCTTCAATTTTTTGGAAGACTTTGAGTAGAATAGGAACCAAGTCTTCTTTGAATGTTTGATAAAATTCGCTGGTATAGCCGTCAGGGCCTGGACTTTTATTTTTGGGGAGGTTTTTAATGGTTTTTTCGATTTCTTCTCTACTGATAGGTCTGTTTAGGCTTTCTGCTTCTTCTTGACTCAGTCTAGGAAGGTTGTATTGTTCTAGGAATTTATCCATTTCTTCTAGGTTGTTGAATTTAGTGGCATAAAGTTTTTCATAGTATTCTACAATAATTCTTTGTATATCTACGGTGTCCGTGGTGATTTCTCCTCTTTCATTTTGGATTTTGTTTATATGGGTTCTTTCTCTTTTTTCCTTGGTAAGTCTTGCCAAGGGTTTGTCAATTTTGTTGATCTTTTCAAAGAACCAGCTCCTTGTTCTATTAATTTTTTCTATAGTTTTTCTGTTCTCTGTTTCATTTATTTCTGCTCTGATTTTTATTATCTCCTTTCTTCAGCTGCTTTTGGGTTGTCTTTGTTCTTCTTTTTCTAGTTCCTTAAGGTGTGAAGTTAAGTGGTTCACTTGGGCTCTCTCTTGTTTGTTCATATATGCCTGAAGTGATATGAACTTCCCTCTTATCACTGCTTTTGCTGCATCCCATAGATTCTGATATGTCGTATTGTCATTTTCATTAGCCTGTATAAATCTTTTGATCTCTGCACTTATTTCTTCTTTGACCCATTCATTTTTTAAAAGTGTGTTGTTTAGTTTCCACATTCTTGTGGGATTTTTTTCCTCTTTTTTGCAGTTGAATTCTAGGTTCAAGGCTTTATGATCAGAAAATATGCTTGGTACAACTTCAATTTTTCTGAATTTGCTGATGTTATTTTTGTGGCCCAACATATGGTCAATTCTTGAGAATGATCCATGTACACTGGAGAAAAATGTATACTCAGTCACTTTGGGATGAAATGTCCTGTAGATGTCTATCATATCCAGGTGCTCTAGTGTTTTGTTTAAGGCCACTATGTCTTTGTTGATTCTCTGTTTGGATGACCGATCTAGAGCCGTCAGCGGTATATTGAGGTCTCCAAGTATGATTGTATTTTTGTCAGTTTTTGTTTTAAGGTCAATAAGTAGCTGTCTTATATATTTTGGTGCTCCTTGGTTTGGTGCATATATATTAAGAATTGTTATGTCTTCTTGATTCAGTGTCCCCTTAGCCATTATGAAATGGCCATTTTTATCTCTGAGTACTTTTCCTGTCTTGTAGTCAGCATTATCCGATATGAGTATTGCTACACCTGCTTTTTTTTGGATGTTATTTGCTTGGAGTATTGTTTTCCAGCCTTTCACTTTGAATTTGTTTTTATCCTTGTTACTTAGATGAGTTTCCTGTAGGCAGCATATAGTTGGATTTTCTTTTTTAATCCATTCTGCTACTCTGTGCCTTTTTATTGGTGAGTTTAATCCGTTTACATTTAGTGTAATTATTGATACTTGTGAGTTCCCTATTGCCATTTTATATCTTGCTTTCTGTTAGTTTTGTGTCTTGTTTGATCCTTCTCTTTCGTTTTTCTATCTTTTGTTTTTATTTGGTTGTATTCCATACATCTTTCCTCTGTTGCTATCTTTTTTATCTCATGTGCTTCTGTGGTGGTTTTTTCAATGGTGGTTACCTTTGAGTAATGAAAAGGGTCCCTACCCTGTTCATTGTAGCAAACTATTTTGTGAGTACTTTTGCACTCCATCGTCCTTTGCTACTGTTAATCTCTGTCTTCTCCCCCTCTTTCTTTTTGTTGTTGTCACAGTTTAAATTTGGTTTTATTGTGTTCTTCTTGGAGCTTTTACTTGTGGCTCTGTTTTTTTTTTTTTGTTCTTTGTATCTGATTGGAGAACCCCCTTTAGTAATTCCTGGAGTGGGGGTTTTCTGATGATAAATTTCCTCATCTTTTCTGTATCTGTGAATGTTTTTATTTCTCCTTCATATTTGAAGGATAGCTTTGATGGGTATAGTATTCGTGGCTGAAAGTTCCTCTCTTTCAGGACTTCAAATATTGGGGTCCACTCTCTTCTAGCTTGTAGAGTTTCTGCTGAGAAATCTGATGATAATCTAATGGGCCTTCCTTTATATGTTGTATTCTTCTTTTCCCTGGCTGCCTTGAGAATTTTTTCTTTGCTGTTGGTTTGTGTCAATTTCATTATGATATGCCTTGGAGTAGGTTTTTTGGGGTTAAGAAAACTCGGTGTTCTGTTTGCTTCTTGAATTTGAGGCTTTAGTTCTTTCCACATGCTTGGGAAGTTCTCATCTATTATTTGTTTGAGTATGTTCTCCATTCCATTTTCTCTCTCTTCTCCCTCTGATATACCTATTATTCTTATGTTATTCTTTTTGATGGAGTCAGATAATTCTTGTAGGGCTATCTCATTTTTTTTTAATTTTTGAGTCTCTTTCTTCTTCTCTCTGTTGTGCCTCAAGTTGCTTGTCTTCTATTTCACGAATCCTCTCTTCTATCTGACCTGTTCTATTAGCTAAGCTTGTTACTTCGTTTTTCAGCTCGTGAATTGAGTTTTTCATCTCTGTTTGATTTGTTTTTATAGTTTCAATTTCTTTGGACATATATTCTTTGTGTTCATTGAGTTGTTTTCTGAGCTCCCTAAATTGCCTTTCTGTGTTTTCTTGTATATCTCAGAGGATTTTTAGGATTTCTATCTTGAATTCTCTGTCATTTAGCTCCAAGGTTTCCAATATATTAAATTTTTTCTCCATAGATTTTTCCTCATCTAGCTGTGTTACCTCTCTTTCTTTTGTATCCATGATATTCGATTTTCTCTTCCTTAATGGCATCTGAGGGTGGTTTTGTTGATAGTATTAATGAGATTTAATAAAGAATAAAAAGTTAAAAAAATAAAAAATCAAAAAGAGTTGTTTTTTTTTAAAAAAATTAATAATGAAATAAAGAAAAATAAAATAATAATTTTTAAAAAAAGGAAATTATTCCCCCCCTCCTTTTTTCCTCTCCTCTCCCCTTTTTCTTGAGAAAATCTTGTGGTGAACTGTGAATTATAATAAACAATGCCTGTGATGGAGGTCCTGAATTGGGGAAAAGTAATAAAGGGGCAAAAAAAAAAAAAGGAAAAAAAAAGGGGGGCGGTATGGACCCACAAAAAGCAAATAAGGAAAATATTTGGGTCAAGAATAAAATGATTTGCTTTTAGGTGTTGGTGTTGTCTAAGAGTTATGATGAGAGGAATAAGAGAACAGAAAAATGGGGGGACAAATTAAAAAAATACTATTGTATTTAGTGGAACAAGAACTAGATAAAATGGAGAGCCAGGGATGGGAGCACTGCTAGTGAGTTAAAAAGGTGAAGTAAAAAAACCCCAAAATGCCACAAACATAAGTTTGAGTCCCAGATAAGATAATTTGTTTGTTATTGAGTTTTGAATGAGAGGAGATGTAAAGGAGAAAGGAAGAAACTAATATAGAGGGAGAAAAGAAAGAGAAAGAGAGAAAAAAAGAGGGAACCAGTAAAAGAAGAAAACAGAAAGGAGAGAGAGAGAGTTAAGGGTTTTGGAGTGCAACCCTCATAGAGAGAAAGGAAGAGGAGAAAAAAGATAATGGGAGATGTAACACTTATGGGTAGTGTAGTTCAAGGAGAGGAACGAGTAAGACCGGCAGAGAGTTAATCGGCCAAATTGGAGGAGGAAAAAAAGTATCAAGAATGAAGATAAGAGAAACAAACGAACAAATATAATAAAATGGGATAGGTTATAAAGTCTGTGGATTATTCTTGATTTTGAGAGGTTATCTTCTTGTTTTTTCTTTTCTCTCCCTCTTCCTGGTCGGTGACTCTGTACCCCAGGTTCTGCCCCTTTGGCACGCTCAGGTAGAGGTTTGCAGTTGATAAGTCTCTATGGCAATGTCATGTATTGTGCTTTAGTCTCGTTGGGAGTCAAGGCTCATTAGCTTTCATAGGCTCCGACAGTGAGAGAGTCCGTGTTCCTGGAGCCTTTCTCCTAGTCTTTCCTTCCTCAGTTAGTAGCCTGATAATCCAGCTATGGGGTTGTTGCTGCCTCTGCCTGGATAGTAAGAGGTTCAAAGAGCTGGCAACTCCCCACTCTATTTCCACTCAGCACAGGGCTCTGGGTAAGCCTCAGTCAGTCAGAGCTGCTAGCATAATCAGGCGGGCTTTCCGCCCACTCAAAGACCTCTGGCTCTGCCTCTCTGTCCGGTAACACAGGCGGGCACCCACTTCCGGGGTGCTTGGAGGAAACTCTCATTCACTATCTGCGCGCGCAGACCAGGATATCCGGCCAGTAGTCTCACGCTCTGAGTGAAACCCCCAACCGCATGGAAATTTGCAGCGCTGGAATTCGCTCTCGCTCTGTCCCCGTGCGCGGCTTTTGCAAGGCGCTGGGGCGGCCCGAGATTCCGCTTTTGCCCACACAAAGGCCCCTGACTCTGCCCCTCTGTGCGATAACACGGGCGCGCCCTGCCGAGGCACTCGGAGGAATCGCTCACTACCTATCTGCGCGCGCACACCAGGATATGAGGCCGGCCGCGGTTCCCTCTGAGTGAAACCCTCACCAGCACGGAAAATTTCCACCTTTGGAATTAGTTCTCGCTCCCTCCCATGCGCGGCTTTCCCAGGGCGCTGGAGCTGCCCAGAGATTCTGCTTTCGGCCCACAGAAAGGCCTCTGACCCTGCCTCTCTGTGGGGCAACACGGACACCCACTTCTGGGGCTTAGGAAGAGATCTCTCGCCCACTAACTGCGCACCAACCAGGAGAACGGGTAAAATGGCTGCCCCGCTTGTCTTTCTTTGTTTGGGTTTGGCGCGAGTGTTAGCTTGTATTGCCCGGCTTGCCACAGGAACTGTTTTTCCTCCGCTAGGATCTCCGTGCCACAGCCTGGTTCGGCCTTTTGTGCGCGGCCTGGATGTATTCACCCCCTTTGCCCGCCTCAGTTTCTATATTCACAGTTACCAGAGAAAGCCGCCCTGTTTAGGTTAGTGAGGAAGGCGGAGCATTTCTTACTCCCTATTTCCTTCAGGATTTGGTTATATATTTAGCCAATTTTTCACTCGACCATACCTTCGGGTGTATTGTGAAGCATCTGGAGGCTCCAAGTATAGGTTTTTCTGTTTCTGGTTGAAGATCTTGTTGAGTTTTGGGGGAGATTTATCGGTATCACTTCCTACTCCGCCATTACTCTGACGTCATCTCCAACATTTCTTGTAATACTGGAACAATGGTAACAAACTTCTTTATCTTTTTCTTATCTGGGAAATATTTTATTTCTTAAACTGGATTCTTTTTTATTTTTTATTCATTTTTTTTTAGAGAGGAGACAGAGAGAGAGAGACAGAGAGAATGGGGAGGAGCTGGAAGCATCAACTCCCATATGTGCCTTGACCAGGTAAGCCCAGGGTTTTGAACCGGCGACCTCAGCATTTCCAGGTTGACGCTTTATCCACTGTGCCACCACAGGTCAGGCGGGAAATATTTTATTTCTGCTTCAATATTAAATGATATTTTTTCTTGGTTAGTCTAGATCATAGGTCCTTGCTTTTCATGACTTTGAACATTTCATGCCAATACCTTCTGGCCTGAAATATTTAGAAATCCATTGGCAGTCTTCTGGGTGTTCCATTGTATGTAACTAACTGTCTTCTTTTGCTACTTTTAATATTCTCTCTTTGTCTTTCACCTTTGCCGTTTTAATTATGAAGTGCCTTTGTGTAGGCCTCTTTGACTTCATCTTGGAATTCTCTGTGCTTTCTGGACTTACATGTCTTTTCCCTTCACCAGGTAAGGGAAGTTTTCAGTCTTTATTTCTTCAACTAGGTTCTTGATTCCTTGCTCTCTCTCTTCTCCTGCTGATATTTCTATAATGCAGATTTGTTATGTTTCATGTTGTCCCAAAACTCCCTTAAACCATCTTTATATTTTAAATTATCTTTTTTAATTATTATTTTGCTGCTCAGATTGTGTGTGTTTTTTTTCTACCCTGTTTTCCAAATTGCTGAACTGATTCTTTGCTTCATTCAACTTATTGTCTATTCCTTCCAGGTTATTCTTTATTTCAGATGTTGTATTCTTCATTTCTGACTGGTTCTTTCGTAGAGTTTCTGTATCTTTTGTGTGTGTGTGTGTGCTGTTGAGCATCCTTATAAGCTTTGCTTTCAACTCTTTATCTTATAAATTACTCTCTTCTATTTCATTTAGCTACTTTTCTGGAGATTTTTTCTGTTCTTTCATTTGGGATATGTTTCTTTGTGTCCCCATTTTGACTATTTATTTCTGCTTATTTCTATGTGTTAGATAGATCTGCTATGACTCCTGGTCTTGATGGAGTATGCTTATATAGCAGATGTCCTGTGGGGTCCAATGATGCCATCTCCTTGATCAGCTGAGCTGGATGCTTCTGGAATGTTCCTTGTTTGAGTTACATGGGCCCTCCTATTGCAATTGATTCTTGATTTGCTGTTGGTTTGTTCGTGCAGAGGATCAACCCTCAGGCTGGCTGACTGTGAGGCATAAACCCAACAATAGCAGGTAAGCCTCTATGCAAATTCAACACGAAGCGAAGTTTGCCTCAGCTGTGTCTGGTGCCTGCCGAGATCTCCCTCTGGATATGCTGCTTAGGAAGCTTATTGGATCCTGCTCTGATGTCTGAATCCAGTCTCTTGGTGTGTTGGCTCTGGGACCTCTTGGGAGGGACTCTGGTACAGGCCATTGTCAGATGCTGCCTTTAACTGGCCCTCAGCAACCTGTTTGGAAATATAAGCAATCTACACTTTGTGGCTGACTCTGCTGAGCCTGGGTGTGTGCGGGAAGACCTAAGATATACAGGAAGGCTGGTATTTACTAGCACCAAACCTGGAGGCCAGTTATCAAAACTCCAAAGGCACCCGAGATCTACCTTCCCCTGTCTCCACCAGCCAGCTGCCCATTAGGCTCAGTCACTGAAAGAGCCGCTGGAGGTACTGGAGTTGTATGAGATAGGTTCTAAGTGAGTTACAAGGACAGGGCAAATGGTGTTCACCAGTTTGATCCAGGTTGAAACTCAGTGCCAGTGCTGGGTCTGAGACAACTCATCAGATGTCCCTGGTTATACTAAGTCTAGCTGCCACCTGGTGGGTGCTTGCACACTTTTGGGTTGAGATATCAACTCAGAGAGTTGTCAGAGTGAGGCCAGCAGAATTTATCAGGCCCAAATAGACTAAGATTTGGCTGTGTGAAAGGAAGGCTCTGGTCTGGTCAAGTGTGTGAAGGAAAAATGGCTCCTGTCCTAGAGCCACACAATTTAGTCTGTCCCAGATTCTTCCAGGAGAAGCCTGATAGTGTAGGCTGCTGAGAACCAGAAGGGTAGGACTAATGAATGGTGTGTGACTTCTGAGAATGGGTAATAAAAGACATTGCCACTTCTACCTTGCTTACTTTCATCACTCAGTCATAACTAGCCGGTATATCTTTTTGACAAACAGTCTTAGGGTAAATCTAAATGGGGAATAATTGAAGCCTTCACTAAAACCTAGTAATAGTCTGTCTTTCATGTGAGTTATTCACCTTAGAAGTGGATCCTCAAATTCCAGTTATGCCTTGAAATGAATACATCTTGAGCTAACATGCTAATTGAAATTTCATGGGAAATCTTCAGCCAAAAAATTCACCTAAACTGCCTGTGAATTCTTTTTATTGGGGGGGGCAAGAGGGACATATAGGGACAGACAGATAGGAAAGGAGAGAGATGAGAAGCATCAACTCATAGTTGTGGCATTTTAGCTGTTCATTGATTGCTTTGTCTTATGTGCCTTGACCAGGGGGCTCCAGCTGAGCCAGTAACCCCTTTCTCAAGCCCCTTGGGCTTCAAGTTAACAATCTTTAGGCTCAAGCCAGTGACCATGGGATCAGGAGCAAGAACAAAATCTGAAAATTAGTTCACCTCTAGAAACTGCAAGGGACTGTGAATTTTTTGGAAGGATAGCTGGTCTTAGCCTCTGATTAGTTCATCTTGGATTTTATTTAATTGGGTGTATTAACCAATAATCTTGTTGGTCTTCTATATGTCTTTACACTAGCAATGTCATAATCTATTAAATATTTCTATAGATCTCTTGGAAGCCATTTTGATATTTCAATAACTGTGCCCTCTGATAGGTAAGGACCTCAATCTGGTCTCTCATATGTTGAATTTCTACCTTTACCATTACTATCTCGAAGCTCAGTTCTACAACAAAATCTTCTACCATTAGCCTTGCCCTCCATGACAACCAAAACTGAATTGCTCAGTGATAGCCTTGCCATTCTTACAAGGTGCATTGTTGATAAGCAGAGTATACTTTAGGCTTTCTCTTGCGATTTAGTTATTTGGTGGTATTTCCAGCCTTGGGATATTTGTCTAGCAGCTCACTTCTCTGAGCCTTTTGATCCCTTACCCCCTGTCTATCACAACACTTCAGGCATTTTTACTTTCTTTCTGAGGGCCCTTCACTTCTCCATGACAACAAGAGCTATGCTTGCATCATGTTAGTACCTTCACTGGAAGTCCTTGCTAGGGTATTAAAATCCTTCGTTACAGAAAAGAGTTTATATATTTAAAAATTGTGCATAAACCAATGTCATGTTCTGCTTCCTTGCTCTAAAGCCTTCAGCATCCAGTCCATACACATTTTCCTTGTTCCTTGCAATATATATCAGCCAGCTCCTTCAATATATAGTAACTCTCTTATTTTCACAAGCTCAGAGCATTACTAGACAAATTCTATTGGAATGGGACTCATGTTATATTGCAGTTTCCAGGAAAGGAGGTGGCAAGGAAAGTGCCTCAGGGAGACAATCATTTGAGGTCTTTGCACGGTCTTAAATTAAGAGATGGAGGTGCATACATTTCTAACAAGGAATAGTAGAACAATTTTCAGGCTCATTTGCTACCCTCATCTTTCCTAATAGGGCCCTACCATGGCACAGAAAACCTGCTGAGGCTGAGAATTCAACCTCTGAAGCTACATGACTCATAGAATTAGTTCAGAAACTAGTTCTCTGCACTGTCTCTTCTTTGGCTGTAAAAAATTAAAGTCTCCTTAAATACCATCAAAGATATTCTCTGGCTTTCACAGTTTTCCTTGAATTGATAATTAGTTTCTCTAAGCCTGTTATTATCTCTTTTCCAGGAATCATTAGTGCACAGCAGCAGCTACTTAATTTCATAATATTTATGAAAAATTTTTTCACACCTCTTAAGCAGCAGAGATATTTCACCTGCAAGGGTGTTCTTTTCGACCAATACCTCATCAATGTTCATCACTGGTGAAAATGTTAACAATTGTGCCTTTACAGCATGTTTAAGATAACCCATAATAGCCAAACTCTGCCTACAAGTTGTGTTTGTATCTGTTTGCTTCCTAGCTAGCAAGTAACATATCCCTACAATCCCTGTTTAGAGTTTGCTTCCTAGGACCATTCTTGGTACTAAATGTCTTAGGGATAGTTCCCAAGAAACACACTATGGTAATGATAATTATGGACAAAAGATACATCAGGGCATGCATTAGGTAGATACCTCTGTTAGGAAGATGATCCTGCAAGTAAATGGAAAAGGAAGGACTTGATAGAGGACAAAGGGACAACTATAGTCATTGCAGTTGAAATCTCAACTGACATGAAGAGCTCTGGAGCTATTGTAGATGGGCCTTCAACATTGTCATAATTGAGGGAGGGATACCAGGCCATTTTGGTCATCATATAAAACAGTCATTGACCGCCTGACCTGTGGTGGTGCAGTGGATAAAGCGTCGACCTGGAAATGCTGAGGTCGCCGGTTCAAAACCCTGGGCTTGCCCGGTCAAGGCACATATGGGAGTTGATGCTTCCAGCTCCTCTCCCCTTCTCTCTCTCTGTCTCTCTCTCCCTCTCTGTCTCTCTCTCTCCCTCTCTCTCTCCTCTCTAAAAATGAATAAATAAAAAAATTATTTAAAAAAAAAAACAGTCATTGACCAAGGAATGCTTCCTGAGAGGAGGTTTAATCTTGGACAATACATTTCCCTGCTGCTAAATTCAATTTCCTATGAGTTACATAGTTATATGAGTTAACAGCTCATATTCTTAGCAGCTGGGGTGAGGATGCCTTGACAATGAAGACATTGCCTGGGTGAAACACTGCACAATTCACTATATATGCTATTATTGCTATCATATGCAATAGCAACAATAATAAAAAAATAATAAAACTATTATTGCTACCAGCCATTTGTGATGGTTAATTTTATCCATCCATTTGTCTAAGCCAAGGAGTGCCCAGATTAAACATTATTTCTGGGTATGTCTCTAAAGGTGTTTCCAGATGACATTAGCATGTGAATTCGTGGACTCTATAAGATAGATTTGCTCTCCCCGATGTGGGTGGACATCACCAGTGGTCGGCAAACTGCAGCTTATGAGTCACAGGTGGGTCTTTGGCCCCTTGAGTGCAGGCGCAAAGGCCACTAAGGAGTACCCTAATTGAGTTAATAACAATGTACCTACCTATATAGTTTAAGTTTAAAAAATTTTTGGCTCTCAAAAGAAATTTTAATTGTTGTACTGTTGATATTTGGCTCTGTTGACTAATGAGTTTGCCGACCACTCTGTGAAGATTTGAATAGAACAAAAAGACAGAGGTAAGAACAAGTCACTCCTTTTTACTCTCTGGCTGCGTGGCTAAACTGGGACATTGGTTTTCTCCTTCCCTTTGACTGGGATTTACATCATTGGCTCCTCTGGTTCACAGAACTTCACACTCAAGCTCTAATTACACCACCAGCTTTCCTGGGTCTCCAGCTTGCAGATGGCAGATCTGGAACTTCTCAGTCTCCATAATGAGTTTTATGGTGTAATCCAATTCTTAAAACTCTTCAAATATATATATATATATATATATATATATATACACACACACACACACACACACACACACACACACACACATATGTATTCACATATATATCTTCTATATATAATTTTAATACATGTAATTGTAAATAATGTATAAATTAAAATATGTAAATAATATATAATTTATAAATAATATATAAATTAAAATATATAAATATATACTATATATTATATGTTAAAATATTATATATATACAAATGTCCTACTGTTTCTGTTTCTCTGGAACTCTAATACATCGTTTGAGAGTAAGCTACAAATATTATAGGTCTTTATTCCTAAATAGTTCAGTGTGTATCTTCTAAGTTCTAGAAAGTTTTTTTGTTTTTTGTTTTTGTTTTTGTTTTTTTTTATACAGAGACAGAGAGAGCGTCAGAGAGAGGGATAGATAGGGACAGACAGACAGGAATGGAGAGAGATGAGAAGTGTCAATTAGCAGTTTTTTGTTGCGACACCTTAGTTGTTCATTGATTGCTTTCTCATATATTCCTTGACCGTGGGCCTTCATCAGACCAAGTAACCCCTTGCTCAAGCCAGTGACCTTGGGTCCAAGCTAGTGAGCTTTGCTCAAACCAGATGAGCCCGTGCTCAAGCTGGCGACCTTGAGGTCTCGAACCTGGGTCCTCTGCATCCCAGTTCAATGCTCTATCCACTGTGCCACCACCTGGTCAGGCTAGAAAGTTTTATAATATAACCATAACACTATGATCAATGTCAGAAAATTTCAAATTCATATATAATTATCAAATCTACATTCCACATGTAAATTATGCATATTGTCCTAATAGCATAATTTATAGTGATTGTTTTACAATCTAGGGTAAATCATTGCATTCAATTTTCATGTCTTTATCCATTTTATTTTGGCTTGCTAATTATGTTCTTGGCTTTTCTAAAATTAAATCCCAGAATTTACTAGATTGAGGTATCATGATTCTCCTTAAAACTTTGATATGAGATCTAGAAGTGGAAATATATCACAGAATATGGCACAAAAGTTCTGATTTTGAAGCCCAGTCAATTATTCAAGATTCTTATATATCTCCTGTGATACTTTAAAACTAAAACTTATGTTTCACAATGATGAGTGAACAATTTAGGACATGATAGGTGTCTGTGTGTGCATGTGTGTGTGTGTTTCTTGTGTATTGGGAGAAGCTTTATTATTGGAACTCTATTACCTGTCTCTCGGTATTGAAAAACACTGGACTTATGGTCTATTTCCTGCGTGCAATTATAGACATATGACATCATTGAAGATTTAAAATAAATTTAGTGTGCAATCAGGAATTGACTATTATACTAATATGTGCGTTTGCAATTAGCAAAGAATGCTTATATGTCTGAGTAAGCTAAGCTGAAAGAAGTTCTAGAAAGGAAATTTTATTTCATAAGAATGTCTAAGCAATTTCTCAATTTATATCTTGCTGTTTTCTTATTTATTTTTAAACTTTACTAACTTTATTTTTATAGCTGAATAGCATATGAATATTTTCTTTTCTTTCTCTTTTCTTTTTTTATTTTATTTTATTTTTTATTCATTTATTTATTTATTTTTTTACGTGAGAGAAGGGGAGCTAGAGAGACAGACTCCCGCAAACATCCCGACCAGGATTCACCAGGCAACCGTCATCTATGGCCAATGCTTGAACCAACTGAGCTATCCTCAGCACTTGAGGCTGACACTCAAACCAATGAAGCCACTGACTGTGAGAGGGGAAAAGAGAAAGAAGGGGGAGAGGGAGGAGAAGAGAAGCAGATAGTCGCTTCTCCTGTGTACCCTGACTGGGGATCAAACCCAGGACTTCCACATGCTGGGCCAACACTCTATCTACTGAGCCAACTGGCTGGGGCCAGCATATGAATATTTTCAAAATCCAAGGAAAAGGCTGCTAAATATTTGTCTCTTTATTTTTAAACTTTATTAACTTTATTTTTATAGTTGAATAGCGTATGGATATTTTCTTTTTTTTTAAGGGAGAGAAGGGGAGATAGAGAGAAAGATTCTTTATATCTCCATTATTTGGGAGCTCTGTGTGATGCTGACCTCCTTATTAATATTAAACTGTAAATAGAAATTTAGTCCTATTTGATGCCAATCAGGAGACATTAGCCTGAATATTTGAAATGCTTTGTTTTATGTATTATTTTAGGTAACTAATCATCATTTAAACTTTATCAACAGTGGATACTAAATTCTTCTCTTTAAACCTTGTGACATTGGCATTACCAATATAAAATTTGTAATTTTGACATTATTTTAAAATCCTCTCATATGTACTTGATTTAAAAAATTAGACAATTTTCCTTCTTATATGCCTTCTGTATCTTTATCTTTTTATTTTCATCACTTCCCAATCCTTTTTTTTTTTTAACCTGGCTTGTTATAATTTCTTGCTTACTAATTCCCTTAGCACTACTTATAGATGTTTTGTGATGGTTCTTTATCTCTTTCTGAACATATAAAAGATCGTAAGAATAAATAGAAGCTATGCAACTCTACATACAGAACATTTTATCTTTTTTTATATAGACTCCTTAGGGTTAGCTTCTTTAAATAGTATGGGGAAAAGAAAAACTTCTCAAATAAATTATAAATAAGCTTCTGTCAAATTTAGTTCAAGTCTTCATTAAGGGAAGAGGCTTCAGAGTGGGCCCTTTCAAAATTCTCTTTTTGAGTAAACATATTGTGGAGAAAAAAAGAATGGTTAGAGGAGAACTTTCCAACCTTTGCACTATTGACATTTAGGCCACGTAATTTTTGCTGCCAGGGGCCATCCTGTGCATTGCAGAATGTCACCAGCAACCTTGGTCTCTACCCACAAGATGTCAGTAGCACCTCCTTTTTGTGACAACCATATATTGCTCATGGTATTGCCAAATTTTTCTTGGAGGAAAAATTGCGCCTAGTTAAGAACCACTGAATTTGACACACACAAAAGGAAATAATTAGGCAAGTTACACAGTTGGATGGCTAACTTAGGTCCTAGAAGTTCTAGATCTCATTAAGGGACAGAAGAGGGTTGCTGAACTTTATCAGAAATTAAAATGTTATCAGTAATTAAATTTATCAGAAATTAACATTTCTTCTAGAAGGATGCTGGGAAATCTTGCAAGAATGTTCTGACCTGTTTGGGACAATTGTTCTTTCTCAGTTTCATCAAATCAATATAACCTATTCTGAAAAAAAGATCTTACAGTGTTCCCTTTATTATCTGGAATTCAAAATTATAATTTAAAACAATCATTAACTATAATACAAATGATAAATAAGATGAAAGTAAATTATAATGCAAATTATATGTATTTCAATATGTTGAGGCTCAGGTCGATTACACAAGAAAGATAATGAAGCAGTTACTGGCTTTTACATATAAAAGATCAATATAAAGAAAATCACCATAAATGCAGCAGCTACAAATGTAGACTGAGGTGTGCTTTGTTGGCAATTCAAAAATGTGAGCAGTATTACTATGAGTGATGTACATTTCTTTCTTTTTTTTTAAGTGAGAAGATAGTGAGACAGATTCCCCCATGTGCCCTGACTGGGATACACCTGGCAACCCCTGTCAGGGACAGATACTCCAATCAACTGAGCTATTTTTAGTACCTGAGGCTGATGCGCTGGGACCAACTGAGCTATCATCAGTTCCCAGGCTGATGCTCAAACCAATTGAGCCACTGGCTGTGAAAGGGGAAGAGGGAGAGAAGGGGAAGAGAAGCTGATGGTCACTTTTCTTGTGTGCCCTGATTGGGAATTTAACCCTGGATGTCCATACTCTGGGTAAGCACTCAATTCACCGAGTTAACCGGCCCAGGTTGTACATTTCTGAAATAGGTAACAACTCCATAATATTCTTAACAAAGCAATGTAGAACTTTTCAATTTATATAGTAGTGATTCTAGAGAAATTCAGTGTATTAAAACCATGTAAAAATTTTGTTCATCTGCAAAACAGAATTAGGTCCTATAGATGTTTATAGCTATATGTTTTGCTTTCGTGGATTCCAAGTACAATACTCTAGATTTGTGTGGAGTGTGGGTCAGTTATGCATTGTGAAGCATTGTCCTTCATATTGCAGGGCATCTAACATTTCTGAACCTAGCTATTCAATGTCAGTAGTAACCCCCGATTATTGTGACAAAACTGTACTAAAATTTTCCAAAACTCTTTCTAGAAGGCAAAACCTTGTTCTAAACAAATTTCCTTGGTGTTCTAACTCTGTTGTTGGGTAAAAGCCAAGGTTCTTAGAATTCTTAGAATTTTGAATAAATTTAACTCCAGATGTGTACAATTAGAAACTCCTACACTAACCTTCCGGAGTCTGATTTAGTAGGACTGCAAATGAATCTGATATAGATGGTTTGTATACAAGACTTTGGGAACCACTTCAAAGTATGTAAACTTTCTTTGTGAAAAGTCAAAACTGTTATGGAAAATCAGTTGAGTATGTGATGCAGCTGGAAAATGGTAATGGACAACATTTCCTCCCTCTTTACAATTTGCTGTTTAAGTTGTTCATCAAATTTATTGAGAGTGTCTCCTAATAAGGGTCTTTTTGTGACAGAGACAGAGAAAGACAGATAGAGGGACAGATAAGGACAGGTAAACAGGAAAGAAGAGATATGAGAAGCATCAGTTCTTTGTTGTGGCACCTTACTCGTTCATTGATTGCTTTCTCATATGTGCCTTGACCGGGGGGCTACAGTAGACCAAGTGACCCCTTGCTCAAGCCAGAGACCTTGGGCTCAAGCTGGTGAGCCTTGCTCAAACCAGATGAGTCTGTGCTCAAGCGGGTGACCTTGGGGTTTTGAACCTGGGTCCTCTGCATCCCAGTCCGAGGCTCTATCCACTGTGCCACTGCCTGGTCTTTCTCTTATTCAATTAGAAACATAAAGTAAGACCCTGGCTGGTTGGCCATTGGTAGAGCATTAGCCTGGTATGTGGATGTCCCGGGTTCAATTCCCAGTCAGAACACACAAGGGAAGCAATCAACTGCTTCTTCAACCGTCTCTCTCCCCAGTCTCTCTCTCTCTCTCTCTAACACTTTCTCTTCCTTCCTCTCCACAGCCACGGCTCCATTGATTGGAGCACATCAATGGGGCACTGAGGCTGGCTCCCTGGAGCTTCACCTCAGGTGCACAAAATAGCTCAGTTGCTGAGCAACCACCCTAGGTAAGCTGAGCATTGCCAGTACGGGGCTTGAAGGTCGATCCTAATCCTGTTGTATGTGGGAGTCTGTTTCTCTTTCTCCCCTCCTCTCACTTAAAAAGAAAAAAACAACAAACAAAAATACATGAAGTAAAGTGATGCTACTTTTTTCTTTATTTTTAAATATTTTTTTTTACTTTATTTTATTTATTTTTAGAGGAGAGAGACAGAGAGGGAGAGAGAGGAGAGAGAGACAGAGAGAGAGAAGGGGGGAGGAGCTGGAAGCATCAACTCCCATAGGTGCCTTGACCAGGCAAGCCCAGGGTTTTGAACCGGCGACCTCAGCATTTCCAGGTCGACGCTTTATCCACTGCGCCACCACAGGTCAGGCCTTTTTCTTTATTTTTAATTTTTTTCATTTAGAAGTTAAGTTTAATGGGTTGATTGATCAATAAGAGTACATAGGTGATGCTATTTTTAAACTACAGCAATAAGTAGACTCCATTGTGAATTTTTTTTTCAATAAATTTTGTCATTATATTGAGAACAAAAAATATTTACTTAAAAATGTTTACAACCGCCCTGGTTAGATAGCTTGGTTGGTTAGAGCATTGTCCCAAAGCTCAGAGGTTGCCGGTTCAATCCCCAGTCAGTGCACATACAAGGAAAAGCTCAATGTTCCTGGCTCTCTCTCTCCCATTCTCTCTCACTGAATCAATAAAATAAAATAAAAATTAAAGAAAAAATGTTTACATCTGCTATAGGATATATTAATACTAAAATGTATGCCAAATTCATGATGACAGATGTATTTCATATTGTCTCTTTCTTTATGCATGCCATACATAGAAAATAGACAAACTTCAAGGGAAACTTTCTACAAAGAAACAATTTGAAATATGGCAGTGTAAAGATTTGTAGAAAGCTGATACGAACCCATGATTATATACTTAAAGGTTTATGCAAATGAATTTCACTAATTAGCTGCTTAAAGAAAATCTATATAAATAATCTCATTATATTAATATTTGTGATTATGAAATTATAAACAGTATCATTATATCCTGTTTGGGGGGATTAAAGGTTTTTAATGTCTCCACTTTGTTTCATCCTGAAGTAATTGGTATCCATTCTTCTTCAAGCCATATTTGTCTAAATGTAAAATGTATCATTAAATTTTAACTTCTGAGTGCACTTGTGATTTCTTATTACTGTAAATCAGACTGGGAATGAAAAGGATTTGTTTCACTTTTGACATATACTCTTGAATTTGAGTGAGATAAATACAGGCTATTTAAAATACATCTAAAATTTAATTACTTGTCAAAATAATTTTAGATAGAAGATAAATCATATTTCATTTTTCAAATATACCACATTAGTTCTATGAGACTCAAAATGAAAAGGTAGTTAATATGTGGAGATTTTCTACCTATTTTGAAAGTTCATTGTAAATATTTGCCTATATCATATAAAATAAACTAGCTTTTTGAAAGAGCTAATATAATTTAAAAATCAATGAATGCTATGGAATTTTAGACTACTTTACTTATTTATTTATTTTAAGTGAAAGGAGGGGAGATAGTGAGACAGACTCCCACATGCATCCTAATTGGGATCCACCCAGCAACCCCCATTTGGGGCCAACGCTTGAATCAATTGAGCTATTTTTAGCACCTGAGGCTGATGCACTGGGACCAACTGAGCTATTCTAAGCACCCAGGCCAATGCTCATACCAATCAGTCTACTAGCTGTGGGCAGGGAAGAGGGACAGAAGGGGGGCAGGTAAGGGGAGAGAAGCAGATGGTCACTTCTCCTGTGTGCCCTGACCAGGAATCAAAACTGTGATGTCCATACACCAGGCTGATGCTCTAATCACTGAGCAATCTGGGCAGGGCGAGGCAACTTTAAATGCAGGATATTATAAAAAATTTATAGACATGTGCAAAATTTTACAACTAATTGAAATGCTATTATCAACACATTGTGATCTGCTCGAGGATATTAACAAAGATTAGCTAAATTTATAACCATATGTGGAAAATTGTTTTAGATTAAGATATATAAATATCAACATCACTCTAACAGTCTATTCATGCTATTAAATTTATACTAGTTTAACTAAGTTCAACTGAACTAGTTTATACTAAGTTCAGTTGGCATTGTACAACTTTTTAAATCTAAACAATATCATACATTTCTATAGAGTCTTACACTTTTCTTGTCATTTCCCATTTCCATTAGTTTTACAAATGAGGCTCTCCACTTAGATAGACATTCTGGTTTCCAATCTTGGTACTATCAAATTTTAATTTTGTCCTCGTCAAGTTATATAACCCATATATAAAATAGATATGACTTCTGTTCTTGTGAGGATTAAATAAATTATTCTATAAAAAGGGCTTAACACAGTAGGCATATGTTTATTACTTGCTGTTATTTTTATTTCTACACTATAGATAAGAAATATGAAGCTCTGAAAAAATAAGGAATTAGAGTTAGTGTTTTGCACACTTTTTTTACTTTTTGACTGGCATACAGAGTGTAAAATATATTTTAATCTACAATTCAATATGTGTATGCACTCATACACATATAGACACATATTTATGAAACAAATATTTCACAAAGCAAATTTACTTTGGCTGTATGCAGTACACTGTATATTTTTTCTACTTTATTCTATTCTCTTTTATAAGGTGATTATAACACACACTCAATTGATTTTTCTGAGTATAATTTAGTCAAAGCCAACAGTTTAAAAAAACATAATTGTGGTCATAGCAGAACAATCACTATCAATATAAATTATGTTATTGAGAAAATTATTATGCAATAATAATTGCATAATTGCCATATGGACTGTAGATTTGATAATATTGTATTGATTTGAAATTTCCTGATATTGATCATTGTGTACCTTGAAGGTAACAGCTATTTTTTACTCAGCAGTGATTCTTTACAACACCAAGTATGGTGTTTTAAATAAAAAAGATGATTATTCTGTTTGCTGAAAAATGTATGGTTCTAAAACTTTTTGACACTTTGGAACTTTTCAACGAGTGAATATAGTCTTTTTTGTTTATAATATGGTAATTTCATATTAAACATGGAAGGCAGACGTGTTTATGGAAAAAAGAAAATCTACGTTAGGGAACCGTTAATAAAATTTGCAAAAATTCTAGTTGTTAAGAGAAATCTAAGAAACAATAGTTCTGCAAAAAAATAAAGAATGGTAGATCACAAGCTACACAAGAATTGGCAGTGTAACATGGCAAGAGATCAATATTCTTTTGTATTTTAAAGCATCACAAATCAAGAATGTTCTAATTGCTCCATAGGTGATAAATGAATGGCTGATAATCATAAGTGATAGTAAAGTTTATGTTGATAAATAATAAATCAGTGATAACCTGCATTCAGTTAAGTTAATTAGGATGAATATATGGATTAATAAATTATCCAGTAGTCCTAAAATAATATTTCTAGTCATATTTTCCCATATCAAACTTTCATTAAAATTGTTTTTAAGAATTTACATTGACCCAATATAAAGTTGACTGCACTTCTCTTTCCCTAACCCTTAATAACTTAGCTTAACAAAGATGTTTAGTAAAAATTAAAATTCTCTCTACTGTAAATGAAAAACAAAGTTAATAGATGATTGATAGATATTGCAGTAATCCACAGGAGCTGCAAATAGAGCAGAAACACAAGAACTCTTTAACAATTGCATTCCATTTATGGCCACTTCTTAAATATTGATTATAAAGCTTTCTTATAGCTATTGACCCAGCCACTAATTCACAGTTAATTATTCCTAGACACAGAGTTCCATGATCTCAGAGACAGAAAATTTTCAAATCCTCATTAAACCAAATTGTTCCTGTGACATTATCCTACTAGCAACATTAGGCAGCATAGGCACAGTTGTAATAGAAGTAAACTTAGTATCTACATTGTTACTTTAAAACCACTGAGAAATTGAGTCCATTTCAATGAATATATACTTCTAACTAAATTTTACTATTGCTTGCATATGGAAGTCAACAGCAATTGTCCATGAATAAAGAGGGTGGAATTTTATCAATGATTTAATTATAACATGTAAAATTCCCTCTATAAAAGGTACAGAAAATATGTGTCTATATGTGTTTGATTCCATAGTTCCTTTTGTTAATCTGGCCTGTTTTCAAAATTATTTATTAAATGAACTTTTCAACTGCAGAACCCACTACGTGTTCTTTAATGAAGTCTATTGGCATTGTAGTAAGCATATTTAAAAATAAGATGGGGCGCTGGCCAGTTTGCTTGGTTGATAGAGCTTCAGCCCAGCATATGGACATCCTGGGTTCAATTCCCCATCAGGGCACAGAGAAGCAACCATCTGCTTTTCTCCCCCTGTTACTCCCCCCTCTCCCCCTCTTCCCCTCCTGCAGCCAGGGACGCAATTGGTTCCAGCATTGCCCCAGGCACTGAGGATAGCTTGGTATGATCCTGGCATATCAGCTTCAGGTGCTAAAAATAGCTCCATTGATTTGAGCATCACCCTAGATGGGGGTTGCTGGGTAGATGCCAGTGGGGATGCATGCAAGAGTCTGTCTCACTATCTCCTCTATTCTTACTTAAAAATAAATGAATAAATAAAAGTAAGATAGAATAGGAAATGATGAAATAGAGTAGACTATAAGACAATATCAAAGTTCTTTGGCCATAGTAAGGATATCATTTAAGAAAACATTTTTCCATTTACAGAAATAAATGAATGTGTGCATAAAAAGTATTTCCTGCTGTACATGATGATCAAAATGCATAGAATAAATATTCTGTATGGGTGTAATAAAAATGGAAGACAATATATATTAAAATTTGAAACTTAAATTATTTTTATTTTAAAAGTATAGGAGGATTATATTATAGGCTATATATAGCTTGGAATTTGTGTTTTATGGAAGAGAATTCAGCAAACAAAGCAACTACATAGGTTATATTCTCTTTTTGTTCAAGCTTGTGTGTGTGTTTCTTTTAACTGAAATCTAAATGGATGTCTTTAGTTTAAACCAATGTTTTAGTAAATAAAATGAGAAGAAAGCTGAAAGCTTCAAGTTAGATTTCATACTGTTTCACATTTAAAGGTCTGGAGCTATGAAACAGGAGAAAGAGAGAAAATTTGTTAGCACCTGAATTGTTATGTGATGACATACAATTGGAATGTAATGACTCATCAATGATATTCAACTGATAAACTATAATGAAAAATGGAATTGGTGCATAAAAATATAAAATTTTGTAGAAATCTTAATTAACTATTCAATATTTTTCACTAAAATATATGCTTCAGTATCTTTCAGTAGAGTTGAGATAACTTCTATCAATATTCTACTGTAGTTGAGATAGAAGTGTTTTAATTTAGTTAAGAAAATCTTAGTTAATCTCATAGCATTTTTATTTTCAGTCAACCTGTGTCTCAGAGGTCAATTCCTACACCAAGATTGGAACTCTATATTTAATTTCTTGGCAGAGTTGAATGTTTTTAAATCTTATCCTATCTATGATTGTTATTTAAAAACACTTATAACAATTTTGTAATGTTTTGCATTTCACAGGTACTTGTAGTGACTATAGTACAACTAGTATATAAAATATTCCCTGGAATGAAAACCCTGAATAAACCTTTAAACAGCTATTTATTGTAGATATACATCTCTATTATAAGCAGAAAAAAGAAGCTGTTATGCTCAAACACATAGATAATAAATGAAGGATTCCTGGAAACAATCACTTTTCCCATTCTTAAAGCTGACAAGATTGAGTTAGAAAACAGAAATAATAGTATTAACCTTTCCAGAATAACAGTTAAATATAGACATTTAAGCATATTTCTAGTGCCTGTGTATTATTATTTTATAATTCAATTAAAGTCCAGTAGAGGATATAGGACCAAACAAACCAACAAAAAGGCACAGAAATAAATTAGTGGGCACTGCAGACTGCTACCACAGAACTCCCAGCACCTTCTAGCCACTGGTTTCAAAAGTAATGACATAGCATGCCATCAACTCTGTCTATTTTTATCCAATTTGGAAAGTTTTGGGTCATTATATCTTCAAAAATTCTTTTTTTAATTGAATTTCTAGGGTGACACTAGTTAACATAATTATACAGGTTTCAGGTGCCCAATTCTACAACACAGCAGTACAATGTATTGTGCATTCAACCCCCCAAGTCAAGTCTTCATCCATCAAGATTTAATCTCTCATTCCCTCCTGCTTCTCCTTACCTCCCAGTGATATTTTAAGAAACATGTGTTCAAGTTCCCTGAGCCTTCTGCAGGCTCAGTTCTGTTACTGAAAACCTCCAGTAAAGATGTTATTTCAATTATTGTACTTGCAGCTTCAGAATTTCTATTTGGTTCCTTTATTTTTTTTTAATAATTTCTACCCCTTTATTGATACTCTCTATTTTTTAAGACATTTTTGTCTTCACTTTCTTTATTTCTTTTTTCATAGTTTCTTTTTTATCTTTGAGCATTTAAGACACTTGGTTCAATGTCTTTGAGTAGTAAGTTAAATGTGTTGGCTTCCTCAGGAAAAATTCATATTAATCTTTCTTTGTGTTTAGTCCACACTTGCTTGTTTTTTTTCCATGCCTCACATTTTTTTTGTTAAAAACTATAAAGTTTGAATATTATAAGATATTAACTCTAGAGATTAGACCTTCTCATTTCCAGTATTTGTTGTTGCTGTTTTTGTGTGTGTGGGAGGGGGTTAAGTTGTTAATTTTGTTTACTGGCTTATCTAAACTATTTTTGTTAGGACTATATTCTCTGTTGTGTGTGATCTCTGAAATTTCTCTCTCTCTCTCTCTCTCTCTCTCTCTCTCTCTCTCTCTCTTTCTCCATATGTATTTGCCATCTAGTGGTTTGACAAATTTCTATGAACACATGGAGGAAAACAAATTAAAGTACTTCTTAGACTTTGCTGATTAGGTCTGAGTTAGAGGACTTCTTTAACGCTTAACCAAGCCATTTACAGCACTTGTAACCTTCACGTCCTAGTTTCAGTGAGCATAATAATCAGTCAGTGGTAAAAGTTTAAGGTTTCTCCATCTTCTCTAAGCATGCATCCTGTCCTGGGCATGTGTGTGGTTTTCTAGAGTCCATGGTACATGTAGGAGCTTTTTGAGTTCTTATATCCCAAACTATTTTACTCTCCAGTTTTTCCTCCCAGACTCTCAGTGTGTCTATTGTTTTACACAAATATAATCTTTTGCCCTGGAGGGTAGTGCCTTCTTGATTTGCCATTAACGTTTATTGAGACATACTCTCTGTGTAGCCGCTTTTCTACCATGAGAAATTTCCAAGTTAGGTGAAAGAAAAGCAATTAATACTGCAGGGATCCCTCAGACAGATCAAAACAGACAAATACAATGCCTTCCCTACTCTGCTACTTCCCCCAAATTTTCTTGGTTGCTATGATCCTTTGATTATCCCAGATTTTCAACTAAGTTGATTATGATAGTCTTTGCTCCATTTTTGTGGTTTCTGTGGACAGACTTACCCTTCAAATTTTCTAGTCCACTGTTGTCACTGATATCAGTCAGTAATGGATGATATTGATTGACTGATTTATCTATTTATTTTGAGTTGTTTTCCTTCTTCTTTGTATGCCTGCTGTTTTTTTATTGGATTCGGATATTGTGAAGCCAGGAAGAGAGCTCTCCAGGAACTAAACTTGCAATCACCTGGATCATGGACTTCTAATCTCCAGACCTGTGATAAAAGATCAGTGTTTGTTGTGTAAGCCACCAGTCTATGGTCATTTTTTTTTTGTATTTTTCTGAAATGAGAAGTGGGGAGGCAGAGAGACAGACTGTCACATGTGCCTGACCAGAATCCACCTGGCAAGCCCAATGGGAGCGATGCTCTGCCCATCTGGGGCATTGCTCCATTGCAACAGGAGCCATTCTAGTGCCTGAGGCGGAGGCCATGGAGCCATCCTCAGCACCTGGGTCAACTTTGCTCCAATGGAGCCTTGGCTGTGGGGAGGAAAGTCAAAGATAGAGATAAAAGAGAGGAAGAAGAATGGAGAAGCAAATAGATGATTATCCTGTGTACCCTGGCCGGGAATTGAACCTGGCACTCCTGCACGCCAGGCTGACACTCTACCACTAAGCCAACTGGCCAGGGCCGCTCTATGGTCACTTTTAATGGACGTCTAGCAGACTAATAAACCCACACTGAGACAGGACCCTTCTATGTACTGTACCAAATAGCCCATGAATCATGAGGTGTTCCTATGTTAGTTGTAGGAAGAAGCAGCATTCTCAGCCCTGTATGAGTACCAAGTACTGTTCCCTCCAATACTTTTGGGTGGTACTTTCCCTAAAATCTAAGTTTCCTCACACACACGCAACTAATCAGTACTCAAGTTAAAACTTGAGTATTCATTTGAGAATATTTGACTTGGAATTCTCTCTTTGTGAAACTGTTGCTTCTTACTCTGTTCTGTGAACTATAGCTACCTTTTTCTCCCCAGACTCTCATCTCCATCTCCTTAACCTGGGGAGTTTGTTGAGCTCTGCCTGCATTCTGCCTCCCTCCATTGTGCCCAGGAAATTCTTCCAAGGCAGTAATTTGGGGCAATTGTTAGGGTAACTATGTTTGATTCCCATCTCAAAAGGATCAGTGTCCTCCCTTGCCTGATGAATAGTCTTGAAAATTGTTAACTCACATATTTTTTCCCATTTTGAATGTTTCAAGCAAGAGGATAAAGCTGGTATTTGTTAATCCTTTTTCCTCAGAAGTGGAAGTCCCTGACATTTATTATCAACTTTATCTTAAAGTAGTCATTCTCTTTCTGTTTTCACATAGGCATCGCAGGGTTATTTTGAACATCAAGTAATATATCATCTTTATCAGTAGAAGACCATAGTATGAAAACAATAAAATTCAATTTAAGAAAATAGTTCAACATACTAGGGATTCTAGAAATTTAGACAGTCAGGAAACTAGAGTTAGTTTGGTTATGAAAAATAATTTCAAATATAATAGAGCATTCTCAAAATGCTAGTGACTACCTATGGTTTTATAGAGAAAAATATTGTAAATATTAGTTTTCCAAAATATGAAATATATATTTTTTATTTCACTGTAGTTTTAAAAAAGAGCTGCATTTATTTGTGGTATAAGTGGCTTTTGGCAAGACTCTGAGTGCTGTTATGAACAGATTTGCTGCTAAGTCTCTTTAGACAGAAAAATTTGAGTGTTAGACTGATTACCTAAGTGACATTGGTTGTTGCAAGTTGATTTCTCACATGGTTATTTTTCAGATCTATCTACACCTGTGATTTGGGAGTGACAGTTTATGTAATGTTCATTTCAGGCAGTGCCGAGGTTCCTTCTTGTTCATGTCTCAGTGTGAAGTCTTTCTTTATGACAAATGAGGACCTGGAACATGATTCTGACAATTTCTCATGTTCAGTTTTCCTTCAAACTTTAGTTCCATGCTAGAATTAATTTTCTGTATGAGGGAGAAAACACTATTCAACCAAACCAACAGAGTAATCTTTACATAAGGGAAAATTCCCTACTGGCTCACTGTCATTGTTTCAGAATTGCTTTAAGCTTCATTTCTCTACATGGCATTGGGTATCTTGATGTTACAAAGAATGTAAAATAATGAATATGTTAATCTCTGGCCCGAGTTATCTAATTTTTGTCACCATTATGACAGTTGCATTTATATTCCACTCTATCTTCCTTTTTGCATTTCCCATGTTTTAAACTCAGTCTACCACTACCTTGATAAAACTCTCACAATAAGCATCATTGTTTGGGAATCCACATTCCTATCTCCAGATTTTACACATGAATTTTCAAAACCCATATCTTGTCTTATGGATTTCACAACTGTATGAGACTATAAAAGCTGCCTTACATTGTTTTCTCTGTGTAAGACTCCCTCTACAAATTTGTTCATTCATTGTTAGTTACCTAGTCATTGATTAAAAATATTTTGTGCTTCTTACTAAGAGATAGGCAATATGCAATGTAATGAAGATACAATAGTGAGTGAAAATAGGACGTAATTCAACCTCTGTTTGAAAATGACCAGGGATGTGCCTTTACCATGCCCAGCATCACTACATTTCATTTTTATTATTATTTTTTTTAGTGAGAGAGAGAGACAGAGAGACAGACAGACAGACAGACAAGGACTGCCAAGAAGAGAGAGAGATGAGAAGCGCCTTAGCTGTTCATTGATTGCTTTCTCATATGTGCCTTGACTGGGGGACTCCAACTGAGCCAGTGACCCCTTGCTCAAACCATCAACCGTGGAGTCATGTCTATGATCCCACACTCAAGCCAGCAACTCCACACTCAAACTGGTGAGTCTGCATTCAAGCTGGTGACCTCAGGGTTTCAAACCGGGGTCCTCAGCATCCCAGGCTGATGCTCTATCCACTGAGTACTGCCTGGTCAGGCTACATTTCATTTTAAAATTTAAATTGCTAAGTAACTTGTACAAGGATAGTGATATAATTTCTCTCCTTATAATTTCTAACACCATCCCTAGTATTAACCTCTGGAGACTAATTTTCATCACTTTCTTAAGAAACAATTTTATTTAACTACAATTATACCTCTGCAGGAGTATGGCAACTGGACTCTTTAAAAGTGACGCTAGAGGCAAAGCTAGAATCATGCAGTTATACATTCATAACTGGTGGAAGATAATATGAATCTGTACTAGCATAATTTCTCAATATAGGAATACTTTGTCAGTATAAATTAAACTAGATAAGAAAAAAAGGAAAATATGAATACAACCACTGACTGCTTCACGTAATCCAGAGTGGTTTTTCAGAAATATCAGTCGATATATATAAAACTACTCGATTGATACTTATCATTTCCACGTCTAGAAATGAAATGGCTATTTTACATTTAATTATCTCATGCCAATGCTTGTGGCCATGGCACCTTAAAATGATGCAACATTGAGATTACTTTAGGAAGTGACTATTGAAAACATTTTTATAGTGATTTATGAGCTCAAGAAATATTTCATCATAGCCACTGGCAGACCAGAAATATTGGTTAAAAAATTGAAATGCCGATACATGTCCATTTTTGTAGGTAGTAAGCAGTCTGTTGATTGACAGAATGTACAAGCCAGACACTCCAGAGAATTGATGAAGTTACAAAATATCCAAAAGACAGTCTTTCATCATTCATTTGTGTTTTCTGAGCATATGGGGATTGGGATACATGTAGAGTAATTAGCATATGAGGACATTCCTCCCACCAGAAATGTGGTATTGTTTTCCATATGTGTAGTGGAAATTTACCTCTTCACACCCAATGATCGTTTTGTTTCATATATCTATTGGTTTGGCATATATATATATATTTAAATTTCTAGTACATGCAGTCTCATTTTTGAAGACTTCTTAATTTTTTTAAAAAAATGAGGATGAAATTTTTGGCATAGTTTAGAAATCAATTAATTTAATGTTTCCAAGGCTTATCAAGCACTTACAGTTACAATGTTTCTTTCAGTATCTTTAAAAATAAGAAATCACTGATGAAAAATTAAATTTGAAATTTATAGAGATGTTGCATGTCCTTCATTCAGGTTCAGTAACCTAGACTTTACATGCACAAGTAATTTAAGAATTAACTTATCAATTATTTATTTGAAAGAGACCCAGTGGTTTTATTTATCTGAAATGGAACAGTGTAATATGTTTGCCAAAAGATGCAAAATAAACTGCACAATTATAGTATCCAAAGAAGGTACATAAGCATTCTATACCCTGTTAAACTGTACCTTCTATATCATAATCATGGTTTTTTGAACTCTAGATATAAATCTTTCTTTAGCTGTGACTAATGTCCATGTAGAGATTTGTAGAGATTTATTGCTGTATCATAATAGAATATACCACCTCTGTTCCCTCTATTATTCTGTTGCATTGACATCATATTTATGTATTCCTATTACCTCCAAAATTACTATTGTTAATACTTTTTCTAAGTAGGCCCTAATTTCTTCCCCATAACATTTCAGTGATCAAACATATTGAGTTTATTTTATAGTGTCTATGATATCTAACCCACCAATTTCCATTCTCATATCTCGTTGTGTAGTGGAAAGAGTACTGAGCTAGCAATCAGAAAACGTGAATTTATTATGACTCCTTGTTTAAAAGCATCTCAAAACCTACCTATAACTTTTAGAATATTTTAAAATACATGCATTGTTCCTGACCTGTGGTGGTGCTGTGGATAAAGCCTCGACCTGGAATGCTGAGGTTGCAGGTTTGAAACCTTGGGCTTGTCTGGTCAAGGCACATATGGGAGTTGATGCTTCCTGCTCCTCCCCACGTTCTCTCTCTCTCTCTCTCTCTCTCTCTCTCTCTCTCTCTCCTCTCTGAAATGAATAAATAATAAAAAATAAAAATAATTTTAAAAACATGTATTGTATCTCAAAGTACTTAGCACAATATTTTGACACAAGTGCTTAAAAAGTGTTTATGGCATGACATTATACTTCAATTTGAAAGACTCATTAAAAAATTGGGACATGGACTACTATAATAACATGTTACCTTGTCTTCCTACTCCCACTCTCTCTACTTTTCAGAAGAGTCTACTAACTTCAAAGGAAAAAAAAATCTCAAAATTTAATACATTGTCTTGTATAAAAAACATTTTTCCTTTTTTTTTTTTTTTTGGCTTGTAAAACTTCATCACTATGCACTCAATTTTTCAAACTCACTGTCATTTGATATCCACAAGGTAAGACATATATAAAACTTTGTCTCTTGGCCAAGCACCAGTTGTTACTATTTTAAGACATCTAAAAACAAGTCTCTATTACCTTATCTACCTCAACTGCTCTAACACTTATTTCTTGTGCAATAACTTACTCACTGGTATCCTGACTCCAATTTATCTCCAATTGCAATCCATTTTCCACATAATCATCTGTATTATCCCTTTAAACCTCGGATGATCATTTTTGTCTCCTTACCTCAAACACCATAACCTTTAGCTGTAGTAGTGCTGTACAATTTATTCACACTATGGTCATATTGCCAAGTAAAAAAAGCTGGATTATTTTGTCAAAAATTTATCTGAGGACAATGGTAGAATAAATAATTTCATATTAACCATCAAGCTGAGAACTACTAGAAAAGTTAAGCAAAACATGTTTTAAAAGTTTGAAGGTATCAGTAAGGTAGTAAATTATAAGCATTCTCAGGGCTATGTTCAGATGACAAGAGAAACAAAGACAAGTGATTATAATATCTGTAGTCACTTTTCTTTTTTTTTTTTCTGTATTTTTCTGAAGCCGGAAACGGGGAGAGACAGACAGACTCCCGCACGCACCCGACCAGGATCCACCCGGCACGCCCACCAGGGGGCGATGCTCTGCCCCTCCGTGGGGGTCGCTCTGTTGCGACCAGAGCCATTCTAGCGCCTGGGACAGAGGCGGAGGAGCCATCCCCAGCGCCTGGGCCATCTTTGCTCCAGTGGAGCCTCGGCTGTGGGAGGGGAAGAGAGAGACAGATAGGAAGGAGAGGGGGAGGGGTGGAGAAGCAGATGGGCACTTCTCCTGTGTGCCCTGGCCGGGAATCGAACCCGGGACTTCTACACGCCAGGCCAATGCTCTACCACTGAGCCAACTGGCCAGGGTGTAGTCACTTTTCTTTTCAAAACAATTGATGATTCCTAAATCAGCTGCTAAGAGGTTGCAATGCACAACAAGAATTTTTGTTTGGATCATGGAGCTTGCAAGATAGAAATTAAAATATAAAGCCCACTGAGATGAACATACCTTAGTAAACATTCATTTGGTTTGGTATCATAAAGCACTAAACTATATAAATAAGGGTGAAATAGAAATAAACCAAATCACACAGTAGTTAAAATTCATCTTTGAGTTATATAAATATATGACTAGAATAGATTAAAGTGATTTGGCATAGACAGTGCCTTTAGAGTCTGTGGATCCTGAGAAAGAAGATACCCATCAAGAAAAACTCCTAGTGCCCAACTGGACTCAAACTGAAAAGCAGACTAGCCGCCTTTTCTAAACGGGGACCTATCACAGCAAACTGCACTTCAGGAAGAAGCCTGCACTAAACTGGGTCTCTCCCACAGTGAACTGTCTGCTTGTACTGAGTTCCTGCCACATGGGCCAACTCTTATAAAGGATGAGTCATCCTTTAAATAGAATACGATTTTAACCAATAAAACTGAGGCTTTCCATATCCAATCAAAGATGTACAGATACAGCTCCATCAGCATTTTCACCCACCAATCAGAAAGGCCTCATTCTGACCAATCAGGACAATGGTTTTTGAACCAATCAAACTGCAAGAATTTGGAATCCTCATTTGCATGAAGCAAGACCAATCAGGTACCGGGCGGGAATCTCTGTCTATGTAAGCCCTTCTGGCTCAGACAGTGCAGTTTCCCGTTCCACAAAATATTGTAGACTCAGTTTCCCTGGCTGAAGCTGAAACAGTGAAGATGAAACACCAAAGAAGCCTTGCTTGAGCAGGTGGAGCAGACCATTGCAAAGCAGAGCGGTCTAGTGAGAGGGGCTTGACCTGAAGCTGCCTTGTGCCAGGGCCACTCAGCCCCAGGGGTGCCTTCCATTTGTGCTATTGCACAGCTGTGCTGCTTCATGATTTAACTGTAACAATCTTGAGCTGTTTTATAGCTGTGCTATATTACAATTGAACTGTTTGCACTGAATAAAGTTCCCTTCTTCACCACATCCAAAGTAGGGGATTCCTGTTACTGTTGAATTGGCTCCAAAGACCATCAGGTGACAAGTAGCTCCAGGCCAGAAGCAAAAGGAAATCTTCATTCAGAAAATGCTTTGATACTAATCTGCCTTTAAAAAGACCAGATTTTTGTTTCTGAGTATAGCTGAGTTTTCTGATAGCTGTATTAATAATATAGTAAACTTTTAAATCTCAAATTAAGTGCTTTTTGTTTATCTCTCAATTGGTGCCACACCCAAGTAATTTAAATGATTGTCATTTCCTGGTCCATATTATACCCCAAAGTGTCATCTCATCTAATAAGGCAATGTCTGATATTTTTACTAATATTTTGAAACATAAATGCAAATGGTCAGTAATATGCAATTATGATTTCAGGAGAGCAGGAATAGGTCATTCAATCCAAGTGTCATAATGAGAATCAGATAGAGCTTGGGCTATGAATGGATATTTATCACAGTTTAATTCAAACTACTACTCAAAGTAATATATATATATATATATATATATATATATATATATATATATCTCACCAAATGCTATTTGCAAACAACACTATAAATATATAACTTTGAAAAATTAGTCTTTATTGATAAAGGCATTAAATTATACTAACTCAAAGGAATATTAAACTTTTATTATTATGCTTATACTTTCTGTTTGTTTGTTTGTTTGTAGTTTGTTTTACTCCTGGGTTGTTTTTTCTTTACAAAATTTCTTTGTTACTGATAATGAACTTACGCATCAATACAATTTTCCAGGGAGATCATTAGCATGTAACAAGACAGAAATCAATGTCCATTAGTTATACACAAATTCTTTATTTCTTTATGTAATTAGTGTGACAGAACTATGATTTTATTAGATATACTATTGGGAGAAAAAGAGATAATTATAATCTCATGGGCAGTAAAACAATAAAGATGTAAACTTTGATTATTCCTCTTGTTAAGCTGACAGGCAGTGGGTTTTTGAGAAAGTAATCATGTCTGAGTTTAAAAGGTAAACTAGCTTTTGAAATTAAAGTAGCTCAGATTTTTAAGCATGTCCTTTTGTGGACTTATGTTTCATTTCTCTTGGGTAAATATCTAGGAGTGTAATTGCTTGATTATAGTATAGATGTATGTTTAACATTATGACTAACTACCAGAGTGATTTTTAAATTGGTTTGCCATTTTATACTCCCACCAACAATATATGAGAGTCTAAATCCTTGCCATCATTTGGAGGTGAGAGTCAACATTAGCAATTCTAGTGTGTGTGTTGTAGGAAATTCTACATGACAGTGCTGGCCTGATGTTGCTTTTTTATGTCAGGCTCTATAGTTTGAAAATTAGATACATGTTTAAAATTTTAAAGAAATAAGGGTAGCCTGACCTGTTTCAGTGCAGTAGATAAAGCATAGGCTTGGAATGCTGAGGTTGCCGGTTTGAAAATCTGGGCTTGCTTGGTCAAGGCACATAAGGGAGTTGATGCTTTCTGCTGCCCCGCCCTTCTCTCTCTCTCTCTCTCTCTCTCTCTCGCTCTCTCTTTTCTCTAAAATAAATAAAGTCTTTTTAAAAAAGAAGAGTATATGTGTTTTTATAGTTAAAATCTAAGTAAACTTTTAACAACAAAAAAATTAAACGGATACACCTTTAAAATAATCTGATATATATTCATTTATGATTGCCTAGACAGTATATATTATTAGAGATTTCTCAAACTTCAAATGTATATGTTATTTTAGACAGGATCTGTCTTTAATCATATTCATTTCTATGTGTCAATATCCATGAAGAGAATAAGAATTTGTGAAGGTGTGCCTGAGTTTTTCTTTCATGCAGAATGCTCTGGGACTTCCTCTGTTCTGTTCCATATCTTCCATCATACCTCAAATAACCCTTCATTTCTGGCCATTCTAAATCTAGATTGACTTTTTCCTCTTAAAGCTATTTGTATACAATTCTATATATTAATAAATAATCATACAGATTTAGAGAATCATAATTTTTTAAAAAAGATATGTTACAACAAAATCACTGCAGACAAATAGAACAAAATTCAAAATATTAAAAAAATTACATAGCGTGCCTAATAATATTTTTGGAAAGCACCAGCAGTTGCAAAAACTATTTTATTTTACAATTTCTGAGTGGATCTATTTATTTTCTATTTAGAACTTTATTCATGACAATAGAAATGAGCTGTATTTACTGTAAGTTCATAGTTAAATTCTACTACTTGAATCATATTATTTTCAGTTATTTTAAATGACAGATTTACACTGATATTAATTAAAGTTTAATATAATATTAAATACAGTGCTAACTTTGATAATAATTTATCATTTACCTTTATGTTTTTTAATTATACAATTTCCTTCACAATGTGTCAGCATTCCTTCATATTAACAAATTAGGCTAGTAAAACACTAATTTAATAAGAATAATACTTTAGAACTTATCAAAACATGAAAAGTAATTAAAAGCATGTAATTGGCTCTCCTTGAGATGCTAACAATAATTCATTAAATCTAACTTCTAATCTCAAAATGTATTTTATTTTAATTCATTGTTCAAAACAATTTGAAAATAAAAAGTATATTTCCTTCTTTATTAAAATTTTAGCTAAATATGAAACAAGTGTAAAATGTTCACGCAGGATTAAATATATATATATTTTATACTGCAGTAGTATTAATTAAAAATTGAGACCACACATCACCAAACCAGTTTTACAGGAAATGTTAAAGGGTCTTCTTTAAGAAAAAGAAGGCAAAAAATAGACAAAAACTATGAATAATAAACTGGCAATAAATACATATCTATCAACAATTACTTTAAATGCAAATGGATTAAATGTTACAATCAAAAGACATAGGGTGGCTGAATAGATAAAAAAGAGACCCTTATATATGCTGTCTACAAGAGACTCATGTCAGATGAAAATTTACACACATACTAAAAGTATAAGAATGAGTAAAAAATATTTCATGAAAATGGATATGGAAAAATGAAAAAAAAATGTTGTGGTAAGCTAAGCCATACTTATGCCAGACAAAATAAACTTTAAAGCAAAGGGTATAACAAGAGACAAAAAGTACCTAACAATTCTACTTCTATGTATTCATCTGAAAAAAAACCCAAAGCCCTAAATGTAATAGACATATGTAACAGTATATTTATTTAAGAACTATTTACAATAGCAAAAATATGGAAGCAACCTGTGTCCATCAACAGATGAGTGGATAAGAATGTGGTACATATATACAATGAAATATGACTCAGCTGAATAAAACCTTGTCATCTGTAATAACATGGATGGACCTAGAAGGTATTTTGCTGAATGAAAAAGTCAGAAAAAGACAAATGTCATATGATTTCATTTATATGTGGAATCTATAAAACGAAGTAAGAAAATAAGTGGAACTAAAAAGAGTCATAGATGCATAGAACAGTATTTTACATTTTTATAAATTTATTAATTAAATCTGACTGATGGTGGTGCAATTAATAAAGTATTGACCTGGGACACTGAAACCCCGAGGTCCTGGTTTGAGCACAGCCTGATTCTGCTTGAGTGCGGGTCACCATTTTGAGCACAGGGTTGCTGGCTTGAGCATGGGATCATCAACATAATCCAATGATCACTGGCTTGAAGCCCAAGATTGCTTGTTTGAACCCAAGGTTGCTGGCTTGAGCCCCCTGGTCAAGGCACATATGAGAAACAATCAATGAACAACTAAATTGATGCAGGTATGAGTTGATGCTCCTCGTCTCTCTTTCTTCCCCCTCTCTCTCCTTTCCTGTCTCTCTTTCTCAAAAATAAAATATAAAAAAATTAAAATTTATTGATTGATTTTAGAGAGTGAGGGAGACAAAGAGAAATATTGACTTGCTGTCCCACTTATTTAGGCATTCATTGGTTGATTCTTGTATGTTCCCTGACCAGAAATTGAACCCACAACCTTATATTTGGATGACACTCTAACCAACTGAGCTACCTAGCCAGAGAACATTTTGACAGTTCCCAGGTGGAAGGAAAGGTGAAGCAATGAGTGAAAAGGATGAAGGGATTAAGGAATACAAAATGATAAAACAACAGCAACAACAAAAAGTACAAAATGGCAGCTACAGAATTGTCACCAGGATATAAAGTACAGCATAGGGAATGTAGTCAATAATATTATAATAACTATGTATGGTGGCAGGTGGTTTTTAGTTTTATGGGAATGCTCACTGCATAAGTTATATAAATGTCTAATCACTGAACTGTACACCTGAAACTAATATTATATGACAACTGTAATTGAAAAATCAAAATATTATTATAAAATATAGAGGGCAAAAAAGGTGATTTTTCTTTTTCTTGTCATCTGTGGTCATTCGCAAAACCAAAATTGTGTGCCACATTTTTAGAGGGAAATGCACAACTTAGTGCCCATGTCAAGGTGAGCCAATTATGCAGTCTTAAATCAAAATGTCTATAAAAGATGTAAACAAAAAACACTGAGCAGAAGAAGTTAATAAATTTGTTTTAATACAAGAATGAGCTTTATGTTAGCAGTACCCAAAACTGGAACTGAGTGATCCAAAGTGAGCTCAACATATCAATTCTTACCATTTTCGTTCAAAAATTATGACCTTTTAAGATTTGTAGAAGGCTTTGGTAGAAGAGAATTAACAATTCAAACATTCTAGAATTTGATAGATTCTTCTTTCTTTATTGATAATTTCCTTGGTTTACCATAAAAGTTTTTGACTTTGATTCTTTAAACGCTTTCCATAAACTATATTTAAATTGAAGAAAAAATGTGTCAAGATATATGTTTTCAAAAAACATATTATTTTAGAAAAGTTTTATGTTTTTAAAAAATTTGAAAGGAAGATAGAGAGATTCCCTATATAAACCCTGCCCCCAAATACAAATAGCCTAACCTACTATCAACATCCACACCAGAGTGGTACCTTTGTTACAGTTGATGAACTTACACTGATAAATCATTATCACCCAAATTCCATTGTTTACCTTATGTTCACTCTTGGGGATGTACATTCTATGGGTTTAGATAAAGGTATTATGACATACCACTTTCCCCATGTATAAGATGCACATTTTTTTGAAAATTTTGGTGTCTAAAAACTGGGTGCGTCTTATACAGTAGTAGTAGGTTTTTACTTGCATTTCCAGCTTTTTCGCACTTGTTTTTAGGCTCATTGTTGAAGACAGTGATACATCATCAGACACAGATGAGAACAAGCTAATGGATGGCAGTTTTAACAGTGATGAAGAGTTGTATGAAATTTATGATGAATAAAAATTGAGTTCAATAACTTTATGTAATTTTTTTTTTCAAAATTCGGGCCCCAAAATTAAGGTGCATCTTATACATGGGAGCATCTTATACATGGGGTATATCCCTTTATTATAATATCATACAAAGTATTTTTACTGCCCTTAAAATGCTCTGTGCTCTCTGCCTATTCATTTATCTTCACCAACCACTGCTAACTACCTATCTATTGATTGTTTCCATAATTTTTCCTTTTCCAGAATGTCATATAGTAATAGAATTACACTGTAGAATTACACTTTTCAGATTGGCTTCTTTCATTTAGTAATATGCATTTAAGTTTTCTCCATGTCTTTCAATGCCTTGATAGCATATTTCTTTTAGCACTAATATCCCATTCTCTGTTTGTACTACAGTTTATTTACCCATTCACCTACAAAAGGACATCTTGATTGCTTCCAGCTTTTGAGAATTATGAATATAGCTGCTGTAAATATCCATGTGCAGGGCTTTGTGTGGACGTAACTTTTCAAATCCTTTGGGGAAATGCCAAAGAGTGTAATTTCTGAATCATATGGCAAGAGTGCTTACTCTAACTGTCTTCCAAAGTGGCTATGCCACTTGATATTCCCAACAGAAATGTATGAGAGTTCCTGTTACTTACACCCTTGCCAGAAGTTACATTTCTCATATATTTGGAATGGTTATAAAATCTAATTTTTGCTGCAATCAAGGGCTACTACCATGTTTATAGATCTCTATACCACTTGTTATCGAGGTGAATATGCATCAGATTATTTTTCTGTATTGTTTAATTTTGCAACAATCTTTCTACAAAATAAAAGATAACAAAGGAAGTCAGAGTGTTTTCCCTACAAGAAAACTTTGAATTCTATTTTTGTCCATAATAAAATATTCTTACACACAAGAAGCAAGAAAACTTGGTCTTGGCTTTATTATCAGAAATGTTAGAGAAAATTTAAGAATTATTTTTACATGTTAGTCTTTCAAAATATCATTTAGCATTTCTGTAAGTTTGAGAATTTCTTATATATATATGTTAAACCTTAAATATTTATATAAATTGTTTAAAAGGGAAATCAAAGCACAATGAAAAGAATAAAAATTATAAGCTTAAGTACTGGTTCACCATTGTTACCTCAAAGACATGCAAGTTAATTCATCAGTATATTGAATATGATCTACATATACATTATATATGTATATTATATATTTACACATAGTTATATATATAGGAACGCACATGATTTCATACTGTAAGCCCTAACAGCCTTCCTGAATGCTACCATTTTTTTTTTACAGAGACAGAGAGAGAGTCAGAGAGAGGAATAGACAGGGACAGACAGACAGGAACGGAGAGAGATGAGAAGCATCAATCATCAGTTTTTCGTTGTGACACCTTAGTTCATTGATTGCTTTCTCATATGTACCTTGACCATGGGTTTTCAGCAGACCAACCTTGGGTCCAAACTGGTGAACCTTGCTCAAACCAGATGAGCCTGCGCTCAAGCTGGCGACCTTGGAGTCTCGAACCTGGGTCCTCCATATCCCAGTCCACTGATGCTCTATCCACTGTGCCACCACCTAGTCAGGCCTGAATGCTACATTTTAAAGTGACTTTTTTCACAGATAGAACACATTAGTTTCATTACTAAAAAATGAGAAGCTGTCAAGAAAATGGTGATTAAAGTAACTGAGTTTGCTTGAGAAAGCTCTAACATATTGGAATCTGTGTTAAATAAAACAAAGCACTCATATAATTCAAAAGTAGACTTACTTCTAAGGTCAAGCATCCTTTTACAGAAACTTATACACTCTGGCTTGACTTGTGAACTACTACAAATTAAAATCAGTTTACCAAGTGATTGCTACTTGTTACAATTTTTTATAGCTATGGACTGGAATTTTGACCTTGGGAAATAAAAATTTTAATATAGTAAATTTACAGAAAGTGAAGTATGAAAAGTCCTTTGGGTCAATGTTTATGTCCTCCAAGCACATTTCAGTTAAGCCATTGGCTGGCAAAATATACTGTACTGTAATCGACTCCTAATTGAAACCCTCATAGACTAACTTCCCCAGTTCCTTAGAACTATTAAGCAAGGAATAACACTACTATTTTCCTTCTTCAATAAACTGACATTTTATGATAATTCAAGCAAATAATAACAAATATCTTAGGTAATTAATTAACCATAATATTAGGAAATCATATTTACCAAGGTTTTAAATTTATTTACAACATATTGATATTTTCTATTAGTTCCAATTGACTTGCAATAAGTAAGATATTTAGCTGATAATCTCTAGCTTCAGATTTGATATCTTTTTTACTGCAATGAATTTAAAGAATGAAAATAACTTGAATGTCTAGTACGGTCTTCATAATAGAATTTTAGCTAGAATTTTCATGTAAGAGTCAAGAACTTAAAATGAAATAGCAGATCTAGCATAAATGCACTCTTACAGTGATTGTAAAGTTCAATATTATTGCAACTCTATTGTAAATGCAATGGCTTTCTCTGCTGAATTCTTGGCATAGTTTCCTAAACATTGTTTCCCTATGGTTTACAAGCTAGAGAATTTCTTCCTGTTGCTTTGATAGCCACTTTCTGGTTGGGTAATTTTTTGATAGTCCCACACTCTGAAAGAAAATCATATTACTTGTGAAGTGTGGGATTAACAAAAAGTAGAGCTAGGGAGAGTAAAATGCCAATTCTTAATTTTCCTGATTATTTTGCTTTGCTTTCATTCCATGTTTCTGTTTAATAACCTTTGAATGGAATCCACTCTAAATATAATCAGGGAATGAAAAATGACATCCTTATTTTCTTCTTCAAAAATTTTCAAGGGTATGAAGAAATTGCATTATTTTTTACCAGGATAAATCATATGCATCCAGACTTCTGTGTTAAAATAAATGGTATAGCTAGTAGAATTATTATACTGCCAAAAACTACAGGGATTTAATTTCTCAATATCCAGAACTGCTCAGTTTTTACCAAGTGTAGTACCAAGCCACATTACCCCTTTATACAATAAAAATAATAATGTTTTTCCTTGAAGAGTTAAACTATTAAATATTCTCTCTTAATTGTTTTGAAGTTTTAGACAGTAGAAAAAATAAGACAAACTGCGATTGATTCTGTTCTTACATATCTTGCTAAATGTTTGTGGTTTCTGTGATTTTACCAGCAGGAAAGGTTGGCTACATTTTTACCCTATTATTTTGATTTCTTGTTTAATCTATGGTTATTCTAGCATAAGTAACAATTTCATAGAGAAGAGCACCAAGTGTTAGAAGACTTTGATTTTACTTTCCTTAAAGATGCAGGCACCACAATCCACTGCTCATTTATAATAAGTGAATGTTGCGGAAAAATTTTAAAAGATAGGTAGAAGTTTCCAACAGGTCACAGTTTTGAAATGGGATTTGATATCAGTTTGCATTTAATCTTTGGAGTTCTATAGAGAATGTTTCACGGTCATAGAAATAGCACATTTTTCTTTTGTATATGGAAAAATACTATAAAAATTGGCCCTGTGGCATCAAAATGTCTTTTATTCTAATTAAAATACTTCACTCACAAGTAGGTTGCTATTTTAGTTTGTCGTCACATCCCAAGAGACATATGGGTTAGCTTCAATTTAAACAATTCAAATATCAATGAATTGTCTACTATCATTTAGGATATTTGTATTTTTGATTGGGAATAATACAAATAATGTCCTATAAAAAGTTTCATAAAAATGAGTATAGCTAGAGTAAAGTTAAAGTGGGAAGGTAGAAATATTAGGCAACAGAAAAGGAAATATATGTGAATTTGACCACTGTGCAGATTAGAATTAGATTAAGATCTCCCAAAATAAATACCAGTAAAGTACGATATGAGAAAATCGTTAAGAATTATATCATTTTCAATTATATTAAATTAACCAAAATAAATTAAGCAAAAGGCAAAATTATTGAATGATGTATAAACCAGAAACTGTCATTGCTGTGTCCCTGTGGAATTGAATATTAGGAAGGGTTAAAGAACTGGTGGATGGTTCAGGAAATGACATAGAGATGAAAAAGATAAAGTAATTATGAATGTATAAGCCAGGAAGAATACAGCCTTAAATTAATGCAAAACAACAACTGAGAAAACATAAGGGAAAATGGATATAGCAACAATTATAGTTGAAATTTTAAATTATTTTCTTATAAACTAACACATGTAAGAAAACATAAAGAAGGATAACATAAGATTAATGTGCTTAAACAAACAGATAAATGTTTACTACTTTATTACTGTAAATGAAAACAGAGACATCAATATTTTCTTCCTTAAATGACAAGTGTGATGAAAAAGGAATTTGCTCATAATAAAAGCTATCATAAATCACAAAGTCAAGGACATACTTAAAAATCATATTGAAAAAAATAAATGATGGAACAAAAACATCTTTAAATCTAATTCCTTTAAGATTTCAAGCATAAAAAGAATTCCTGCTGTTAACTTCTTTTTGATATACCGTGTGTCCATAAAGTCATGGTGCACTTTTGACCGGTCACAGGAAAGTAACAAAAGACGAAAGAAATGTGAACTCTGCACCAAATAAAAGGAAAACTCTCCCAGTTTCATTCCTATTCAGTGCAGTTCGATGTGGGCTCCATTTGTTGCCCTACGCACATCCAAACGATAGTGAAGTTCTTGCCACACACGGGTAAGGATGTCTGGTGTAACAGAGTGAATAACATCTGTGATTCTCTGTTTTAAGTGATTAATGTCATTGATACGTTCAATGTACACAGGTTGCTTCACATAACCCCAAAAGTAAAATTCTACGGGCGTCAGATCCAGGGATCGTGGTGGCCATGGCTTGACAGAACCCCTGCCTATCCACTGCCAGGGGAATGTTCTATCCAGAAACTCATGAACAATGGTGGTGTAGTGTGGAGGAGCATAGTCCTGTTGAAAGATGACATCTTCTGGAAATTGTGGCACTGCATACAATTCCAACATGTCAAGATAGGACTTTGCCATCACAGACTGCGCCGCGAAAAAAAATGGGCCTATCACCTTATCATGCATCAGGCCACACCACACGTTCACTTTAGGGGTGTTACGTTCGTATTCAACGTAGGCATGAGGATGTTCAGCAGCCCATATTCAGACGTTATAGCGATGAACATGTCCACAGATATAGAAGGTCACCTCATCGCTAAACACAATCTTCTGCAAAAATCTTGCATCATTGTCGATCTCATGAAGCATATCTGTAGCAAATGCGCATCGTGTGGGTCTATCCGCCGGTTTGGTAGCGTGTAACAGCCGCAATTTGTACCCTATAAAACAAAGACGTTTCTTTAACACCTTATGAACTGTAGTCTTGCTTAGGTGTAATTGTTGAGCACAGGCGTACACAGGTTTTTTAGGGCTCCTTAGGTAGCTATCCCGTATAGCCTCTACAGAATCGTCACTGACTGATGGCCTACCAGAATGGGGTTTCTCCACCAAACTGCCGGTTTCCTTCAACTGCTTATCCCACCGAGTAGTGTTATTCCTATGTGGTGGTGCTTCGTTATAAACGCACCGATATTCACATTGCACTTTGGTCATGGATTCGAATTTAGCGAGCCACAGAACACACTGAACTTTCCTCTGTACCGTCCACATCTCGACTGGAATGGCCGTGGGCTGCTCCGCTGTATACACGGTGTTACATCATCATCTGTGCATGCGCACATGCTGCCACATCATCCTACAGAAACTGGGAGGGTTGTCCTTTTATTTGGTGCAGATTTCACATTTTTATCGTCTTTTGTTGCTTTCCTGTGACGGGTCAAAGTGCATCATGACTTTACAGACACACTGTAAAATTAGAGGTTCTGACCAATGCAGGACAGAGTGAACAGGATAATAAGCATTAAAAGAGAAAGAAAAACCCTGACATATTATCTGACAATGTGATTATATAGAAAATCAAATAAATTAATAGGCAAGCTATTAGCACTAACAAGAGAGTTTAGCAAAATTGCCCAATACAAGATCATCTAACATTTATGTTTGCTCTAAGTGATGGAGTTTTGTTGACTTTAAAATACATGTTATAGAATTCACATGTAAACCTAGAATGCATAAATACTTTGGTGGCAAAAATTACAAGTTCCAAGAGCAGAGGCTCTTCATTACATTTATATCATAGCAATCTACAAAGTCATAGTAAAATACAAAATAAAACAAACAATGTGATATTGGTGCATAAATGCACAGATAGAACATGGGGCAGAGTAGGATGCTAACAACAGTGTTATATACATATATAAAATTAATATATTATGAAGGGGCCACCACAGATTGGTGTGGAAATATTGCAATGTTTGTATTAATTGGTCTTAGAAACGATGATCAATATATATAGAAAAAAATTAAGTTCATCCTCTACTTCTTATCATTATTTAAATGTAAACTCTAGATAGATTACATATCTGAATATAAAATATAGAAATATTAAATCAATAAACTAAATTGTAGTAAATTACTCTAATACCTTGAAATGTAGGTGAAATACTTAAGTATTATTTCAAAAGGAAGACAAAAATAATATAATAAAATAAAATATTAATAAAGCATAAAGACTGAAAATGAACTAATGAATATTGTTAATTCAATCAAACAAAAACAATGTTTAGATAGAAAGTGTTTTTGCCTCACACTAGTAATATAATTTAAACCAAAAATATCCATCCACTCCTTACACCTAACTTTGCTAATCTAGACATAACAACATATTATATTGAAATGGGTAATCTACCTTTACAATGCTCAGTTAAGAATCATAACACATGCCTTAGTGTTTGAGGATTCCTACTTGAAACATTGTTGTGGTCATCTTTTGGCTCCAAAGTCACCTCTATGTATTTATTTGATAAGTTGATTGAAGAGCACTTTTATTTCCTCAGCTGCTTCACTAAGAAAAGACAATGGTAGAAATAATCCTAAAATCAAAAAAGATTTTGACTAGAAAAATTAATTTAACATCATATTCACAAAAGTTACAATTTACTAATGAGGTTCTATGTGAGCATTGCATGACATCAAATACAAATAAAAATAGACTGGCTTTGGAAGGTCATATTCAAAACTGTTGGAGGTCATGTGCACAGAAATGCACATTTATACATTCAAGGAGATGGCCATATGATCTTCATGACCTCCACATGGTTGATTTTCTCAATAAACTGAGTAGTGTTTTGATGTCATGGAGACAAAGACACTATACAGGTGAATCTAATGTGTTTGGATTTGAATGTAGACAATGAACGGAGCGATAGAATTGAATTTGTGAAAGGGACATGAAGAAACAAATGTGTTCCATATATCCATTTTCCATTTGCTTTCCCCCTGTTCCATATTGACAGAAAGAGCATTAAAAACTGCTCATTTGTTTTAACAAAGCCTGTTAGGTTTTCCATTCTGCCTTTTTTATAAATGAACTGCCGACTTACTTACCAGGAAAACATTTCTTGATTATACTCCTCAATCCTGTTATTGTCCCTTTTATTTTATTTTTAAAAGATCCAAGATGTAAAAGAAGGTTTATAGTGGTACACACATCTTTGTGTTCAGACAACAATGTTTTTTACTTCTTCCTAGTTAGAATTATTAAGAAACAATAAGATCACATATCTCAACTGAATGATTACTCTTTTTCCTTTCTTTTCATTTGGATGAGCATATACTTCAGTTACTTGCAAAGCATCCTCATCTTTTCTTGCATGCTTTCTTTCTTGTTTTATTTTATCTATTTATTCCTTTATCCATAATTCCCCTTCTCTTCCTGTCTATTCATGAATAGTAACTTCAACACTGAACATATATACTGAAAGTGAAGGGATGAGAAATGCAAATAAAAAAAAGCAAGGGTAGCAATACTAATATCTGACATAATAGTTATATGTACCTTGACTGTGGACCTTCAGCAGACCGAGTAACCCCTTGTTCAAGCCAGCGACCTTGGGTCCAAGCTGATGAGCTTTTTGGTCAAACCAGATGAGCCTGCGCTCAAGCTGGCGACCTGCGAGTCTCGAATCTGGGTACTCTGCACTCTAGTCCGACGCTCTATCCACTGTGCCACCACCTGGTCAGGCTTTATTTATTTATTTTTTAATTTTATTTTTCCGAAGTTAGAAGCAGGAAGGCAATCTGACAGACTCCTGCATGTGTCTGACCAGGATCCACCTAGCATGCCCACTAAGGGGCGATGCTCGGCCCCTCGGGGGTGCTCAGTTACAGCCAGAGCTATTCTAGCATCTGAGGCTACAACCAAGACACAGAACTGTTTCATCACCACAAGGATTTCCCTTTTTATTCCTTTACAATCACACTCACCACTCTCTTCTCCATCACTCCTAACCCCTAACAATCACTAATCTGTTTTCTATCTCTATAATTTTGTTCTTTCTAGAATGGTATATATGAACTGTATAGTATGTGACTTTGTGAGGTCGTCCTTTTTTCACTAAGCATAATACTCCTCAGATTGAGCCAACTTGTATATCAATAGTTTATTTTTATAGCTGCATCATATCCCATGATATAGATATATCATAGTTGGTTAACCCTTTACCTCTTGTAGATCATTTTCAGTGTTTCTAGTTTAGGACCATTACAAATAAGCTGATATGAGCAGTCATGTGCAGGCTTTTGTGTGTATTTAAATTTACATTTCTGTGGGAGTAAAATTGCTCAGGAGTAAAATTGCTGGGTCATACGGTAAATGTTTGTTCCAACTTTAATGTTTCTTTTCCTTAGGTTTGTTCCATTTTTCTTAAGGAAAGTCTGTTTAAATCCCTTCTTACTCAAAGATTACCTGTTCATGGGAAATAATCTAATATGGGCCCCTGAAAAATAATAAAATAAAAAGCAAAAGGAGCTAATCCAATAAGATGTGCAAAAATAAAGTCCACAATCCTTGCCTTGAAATTTAAGATCATACATAATTATTTCTTCTAATGTGGGAAACCTGGATTCCAGTCTCAGCTCTCCTCCTAGTTCTTTGGCTCACTATCTTGATAGTTTATTTTTCAGCTAGCTTATATACACAATATATATGCATATATATAATATTATACACACACATACATACATACATACATACATACATACATACATGTATGAGCTTGGAGAATACTCATGAGTTTGGAGTGTCACCTTCCTCTCTGGATTATGCTCTATTTCTACCCCAGTTTAGTTTCTAAATCTTAATTTAGTCTTTCATGAATTATTCTCCCATTTCCTTCCATATTTAGATTTCTATCTGTTACTTTGGCTTCTAAAGTTGAGCTCACACTCAAAATTTTGGTTTGATTGGCTCCCAACTCAGAAAGGAAATCTAGTAACTTAATCTCTCAAATACAGTTCTTGGGATATAAGTCAGGATCCAGAAGGTTAAGATAAGGTAAGATTCTGTATCACCTCAAGCAATTTAGTTAATATTTCAATTTCCTCATCTGTATGTGGTCTCTCAGTTAAGATTAATCTACTATTTTGCATTAGAAGTTACCAAAAAAATTAGAGCTTTTGTGATTACTGCTATTTCCAATTCTCACCCAAGTTTTAGGCCAGAACTGTTTCTTTTATTGATTTTACGAAGAAAAAACTGCCTCTGCCTTGGTACCTAGTAGAATTGATTCAGCAGATTTTTTGAAAATTTTTTTATGTACTCTACTTAAACCATCTTTCTCTTCTACAAAGATTCTGGTCAACCCTCAGAGTTGTTAATCTTTCTCTAAAATCATATCATCAAGTTTCTTCCTGCAATGCCATAACAAGAATTGATTGTGCTTTTTCAAGCTCTATGCAGCTATAGTTCCTCTAAGCTCTAATTTTTCAAATTTGTTCTCATTAGCGTTACATGTCCACCTAGTGACACAGGGCCACACGTGCATTACAAAGTTGCATTGAGTTCTTTAGGAAACCAGTATAGGAAAAACGCTTTCTGGGTGATGAAAAGCCATATAGTAATGGAAAGGATCTGTGAAGTGTTTACGGAAATGGTGATTACAGTTATGCAATACTCTATAACAAAGTTCACTCAAACATCATCACTTTTACCAAATTCTATTAATCTAGGAAAACTCAAGTTTATTGGGAGAAACACACACTCCACCTCTTGATGAAACTATGTCAATTTCAAATTTTAAGAAGAGTGTATAGAAGCCTGACCAGGCAGTGGCACAGTGGTTAGAGCGTCGGACTGGGACACAGAGGATCCAGGTTCAAACCCCAAGGTCGCCTGCTTAAGCACAGGCTTATCTGGTTTGAGCAAGGCTCATCACTTGATCCCAAGGTCGTTGGCTTGAGGCTAAGGTCGCTGGCTTGAGCAAGGGGTCATTTGCTCTGCTGTAGCCCCCCGGTCAAGGTACAAATGAGAAAGCAATCATTGAACAACTAAGGTGCCGCAACTAAGAACTGATGCTTCTCATCTCTCTCCCTTCTTTTCTGTCCCTATCTGTCCCTCTCTCTGACTCTCTCTCTCTGCCTCTCAAAAAAAAAAGCATATAGGATAAGTATAGGATAAAGTACTTACTTACTATAGCCATCTCAAAAAAGTACAATTTGCCAATAAATTGTCAAATATTTTGGTTTCGTCCTTAGTATATAGTACTGCTTAGAAAATTAAATAAAATACTATAGTAAAATATTTAGTGCCACAACTACCTTATAGAAACAAATCCATAATTATTAGCTGTTATTCTGTAATTGAAAATTTTCTCTGGTAAATTAAATTAACTATCCCAGACCCAGGAGCTTTCTGTTTATAAATTTATAAACAAAGCTATAAACCAGTAAATCCATAAACTGAAAATGTCATAAATATGACTGAAAGTTAAGCAAGGGAGTCCAATATGAGTGTAAACCATTTTAACACAGTGGGCTGTGATTTCAAAATACATTTGTATTATCCCACCTCAGATTTTTGAGAAGTAGAAATTCAATATGATGAATGTCACATTTATTTTTATGTCCCAATTTTAGAGTACTCTTTCTTAGATTCATTTTTTCTGGATGAGTTCACAGAATACAGAGTTAAGTCAGCCTTTCTCCAGAGGTTAATTAATATGTTTGTGGCTATGAGAGCTATAATGCAATCATTGACCAGCTGTTCTCACTGCCTACTGCTAATTTGCCACTATCAGGTGTTAAAGAATTAAACCATAAAATAAATTTACAACTATCTAAAAAATGTCTAGCCTTTAAATGAATGACTAAGTTGTATTGATAAACTATGTCACAAACCATATAAGTTTCTAATATGTTATTATTTTGAAGGTATCTCTGCTTTGCAGGGGTGGCTATCTAACAGAATTTTATTTTGTTGAGCATAGGTCACATATTCAATTTCACTTACAAGTAATTTATACCATTGGTTTTTGAAGCATAGAGCTTAAGTTGCACCATGAGTAACGTTTTCTAATTTCATAGAGACCATTGTAAATATATTCTGCCTTTTTGTACTAGAGGTATAAAACAAGTATATGCGTATGTTTATATATAAGTATATGTATTACTTATTACTTTCATTCTTATTTCTTTGATTTATTATAATTAGCAAGAATGTGTGCAGAAGACAGTAAAAAAAATAAATACATGAGTTTTTTTTGGTTTTATTTTATTTTCCAAAAGAGTGAAATAAATGAATGGCAGAAGGCTATGAATACTGAGTTCTAAAGTCAAACAGGCTCAAGGGAAGCAACTTGTAATAGGTAGCAAATAGATTTCTCTGATTTCCTCTTTTTCTACCCTAAGAATTTAGAAAAGTGAAACATCTAAAAGAACAAGTCTGAAACATACCCTCATGGCTAAAATTTAATTAAGAGTGCCCACAGCTATAACATAGCACTCAGAACCAAAACAAACTGAGCTACACAAGTCACTCTGGGGCCAGAATAGTAGAAACAGATGTCAAAAATTAGGCTGATACACTAAAATGCCTCCATAATAATAATAAAGGGAGAAGATACAGAGTGGTCAAGGTGAAATGATTACTGGAGATCTTCCAAACATCAGCGTGTAGGTAATTCTGGAGAACCTTCTCTATGCAGGACTTTACTCTTTGTAATGAGGAACTAATCATTTCTAAAGTGTCTCTCATGAGGATAAAAAACTAGGGGTCAGAATGAATCTTTTTTTTTTTTTTTTTGCAGTTAAGTATAAATACAATTACATATTGTTTTCATTCTGATTTTTTGCTGTGTGTGAATCTCTTTGTTGAGTTATCCTTTTGTCCCAGTTACGCTTTTAATGAGATGCCAAAGTAATTTTAGAAAGATGATTATAGTGGATTTATTTAAAAGGTTGAAAGAACTGTATGGACACTTCTACAAAGAGATGGTGAGTTTCAAACAGCCTTAAAAACCTTTTTTAAACCTTCATACTTAGCTACATTTGATTGGTTGGTACATAATACAAAGAAATAGATCCATTATAAAAACATTGTACAAGGAATTGGAATAATTATGTGCATTATTAATGAAAGATATGCCAAAAATGAGTAGATAATGTATTAATGTATACTTATTTATCAAAAAGACTGAGAATGTTTTGTGTGCATGATTTCTGTAGTATAATACTTATAACAAATATTGAGTTACCTATGCCCATATGCCAGGTAAAATATATAGAGACAGAAAAAATTAAAAGGGAAGATAAAAATAAATGGATTCTCTATGATGGCCACTGTCTGGATCTCTTGTCTCAAGCTGGCTCTCCAAAAGTACTAGCTGGTTATTTTATCCTTTAGGAATCAATCCAGATTTTAATCACATGAAAATTAATTCTATAAATGAGTGCCTTAAATGGCATAAAACCTAGAAGAGAACCCTTGGTTAATATATAGCCAAGAACTGTTTGAAAGTAAACATGGTGATGGAAAATTGTAAAGTTAAAACAGTAATTCACTCATATACTCAGGAATCTCAGACAAAATCGACGTATAGCATTATACAAGTTTAAAGTGTACAACATAAAGATTTGATATATGTATGTGTTGCAATATGATTAATATAATAATTTAACGTATTCATCACCTCACATTTTTATTTTTAATTTATTGTATTAGCATGGTTTCAAGTGTCCCACTCAATATAACACCCTCACCCCCCCTGCATCATACACCCATGCCCCATGCGAAGTCTCTTTCCATTCCATTTTACCCCCCTTGCCCCCTTCCCACTACCTACATTCCACCTTTTCTTCTGGGACTTGCTGCCCTGTGTATCTATGTGTTATATATACATAATTTGGCTAATCTCTTTGCCTTCTTTGATTCCATCCCCTCATCCCCCTTCTCTCTGACAGCTGTCCTTCTGTTGCTTGTGACCCTGCCTCTGTTTCTATTTTGTTCCTCATTTTATTGTGTTCACTAGATTCTACACATGAGTGAGATCATATGATATTTGTCTTTCTCTGACTGGTTTATTTCACTTAGCATAATAATCTCCAGGTCCATCTATACTGTCACAAAAGGTTAAGATTTCCTTCTTTTTCAGGGCCATGTATTATTACATTGTATATATGTACCACAGCTTATTTATCTATTTGTCCACTGACAGACACTTGGGCTATTTCCAGATCTTGATTATTATAAAAAAAATGCTACAATAAATGGGGTGCATATTTTCCTTTGAATTCATGTTTTGAGATTCTTAAGATATATTCCTAAAATTGGGATAGCTAGGTCATAAGGCAGTTCTATTTTTAACGTTTTGAGGAAACACCATACTGTTTTCCACAGTGGCTGCACCAGTCTGCATTCCCACCAGCAGTGCAGGAGGGTTCCCTTTTCTCCACACCCTTGCCAGCGCTTATTCTGTATTGTTTTGTTCATGAGAGTCATTCTTACAGGTGTGAGGTGGTATCTCATTGTGGTTTCAGTTGGCATTTCTCTGATGATTAGTGATGTTCAACATTTTTTTATATGCCTATTGGCCATCTGTATGTCTTCTTTGGAGAAGTGTCTATTCAGGTACTTTGCCCATTTTTAAATTAGATTTTTTACCTTTCTGATGTTGAGTTTTAGAAGTCTTATATATTTGGTTATTAACTCCTTATCAGACATATTGGCGAACATGTTCTCCCATATTCTTGCTGTCGATCTCTCCCTTTAGGTTCACCAAAATTTGATTTATATATTTAAGTGCTCCTATATTGTGTGCATAAATATTTACATTGGTTATATACTCTTGTTGGATTGCTCCCTTTATCATTCTGCAGTGACCTTTTTTTTTGTCTCTTTCTATATTGTTTTTAAGACTATTATGTCAGATACCAGTATTGCTACCCTCACTTTTTTTTCATTTGCATTTGCATGAAATATTTTTTCCCATCCCTTCACTTTCAGTATATATATTTGTTCTGAGGTGGATCTCATAAACAGTATATATATATATATATATATATCAGTCTTGTTTTCTTATCCATGAAGGTAGTCAAAGGGGGTTCTCTGATTTGGAGAAAGGTTGAAGCATTAATTTCATCACCACTTCTCATAAAACATATAGATTTTGGAACTATTGGGAGACAATCATGGAGTAACAAGTTGGGACCTAAAGGATCAGAATTCTCAGTTTGATGTTAATTTAACTTTTCAAATCCATGAAAAGTTAAACTCTTAGGAAGCGTTGCTTGGTAACCTTAACAGTGATTCTCAAACTTGAACATGTACCAGAATCGCCTGAAAATCCTGTTACAACACAGATTCCTGGACCTGACACTCAGAGACTAATTTTGCAGATGTGTTCTTATGTAGAATTTACTCTTCTTATAAGTCCCCTGGTGATTCTGATACTGCTGATTCAGAGACAACTCTTTGGATTTCACAATAATTTTCTGAGATCTTCACATTTAAACGAGAAATCAGCAAGATTATCAACCTTCTAGTTTCTCCATTTTAACCTTTACTATTTCTTTTATTATAAGGAAATGTATGTGATCTATATTCTCATATCAAATTCCCTAGTCCTGTAAAACCTCATTGCTCATGTTCCTTGAAACACCCAATGACCAGCAAGGAAATGATGGTGAAATAAAAACATGAATTTTTCACCAGGCCTATTGGCTGACTTTTAGTCAATGCATCTAGTTAACTATAAGATTTAATTGTGTAAATTTATTATAAAGAGTCAATATGCTAATCTGTGTATTTCTTTTTCTCTTTTCCTTTCTTATTTTCTTTCTTTCTTTTTTTCTTCCTTTCTTCTCTTTCTTTATTTATTTCATTTTTCTTTCTTTTTTGAGAGAGAGACAGGAACATCGAGCTGCTCCTATATGTGCCCTAACTGGGGAGGCAAGCCAGCAAGTGCTCCAGGATGGCACTCCAGAGCTTTCTGACCAGGGTTTAACTTGATTGATTTTTTGTTTGTTTGTTTTAGTGAGACAGAGAGAAGAAGGCTGAGAGAGGGGAGAGGGAAAGGAAAAATTTATTGTTCCACTCAGCTGTGTTTTTTTTTTTTTTTGGTCAATTCCCATGTGTGCCCTGACCCAGGGATCCAGCCCACAACCTTGTCATTTCAGGAGGACACTCTTAACCAACTTACCTAACCAGCCAGGGCCTCTTTTTCTTTTCTTGATACAGTGCATATTGGGCCTATGTTTCATTATTATACTTTTGTATTAATTACAGATATGTTCCATTTAAATCAAAGTGGCAAAAAAGAAAGAAAATCTTAACTAATATACAGAAAAAACACTAAACTAGTCACAGAAATAAGGCTACATATAAAATAAAGTATATTTGTAAAAGGCAATAACTAAATCACTCATTGTTCTTTCTTATCAGTTTGTGTTTGAGCTCCAACAATTTCTGACCATGGTTGACTTTTGCCTTCAGCTTGTCACTATTTCTACCTGCTCAAATATAGTGGCCAAAATTAGCTAACTCAAAGAATATTTTAATATGCTACTGACATGTTTAGAAGCCTCACATAGGTCTCCTTGGTTTATCTTGTCCCCTCATCAAGATAATATTTTTCCTCCATAGGTCAAACAAAGTGGCAAAACATGGCTGAGTAAAGATGTGACTTAGTATAAAAATCAATGCTCATCTTAATCAAAACCCTTTCAAAAGGAATGTGGAGTATAGAGTGAGAAAAAGCACAGGAACACTTGGGTTGTCGTTCACATTACCAAAGGAGAAACCTGCAAGAAATAAGAATGAATATTTTTTTCAGGTAAATTCCTTTGATTTTTTGAGAGATGAAAATAAGCCACAATCTTCCTGAAGACAATAGAGAGAACTTTCTTCCTGAAATAGGGACAATAATAGACTATGGTTTGCCTATTTAACATTATAGTAAAGACTAGGACTTATTTTAAAGCTGAGGATTGATATTTTAATCCAGGAAAGTTAGTGCTGTTTATAATCCTCATTATTGTATAATTTTATAGTCATATAATTGAAAACGATATCATTTAATGGGCAATCGATGGATCTCTGGTAGACAACCATGCAGGTATGCTTGAATACAAGTGGCAAGATGATTACTGATTTACTGTGTCCACCCCCCCCACAATAAAAGCCTGTTATTGTCAAACAATCTTGACTGTTCATCATAGAAACTTTATGTTTCTGTAAACTAACCAATTTAATTATCTACAATACTTTTAAAATAGTCCGTAGAGGTTGTTATGCAAATTTATATTGTTTTATTGGTTAAACAGCATTTCCTAATGGTCAAATACATTTTCATAAAAGTATATAAAATTTATGTATGAGTGTTTGTAAGTGATACCAGGTTCAAAGACAATAGAGATTGGGAGGACTTTGGGAGAAGGCCTTTTAATTTCTTAAAGGGAAGGCTCTTGGATGCCTTTAAAATGCAATTGTGAGAAGCCAAGGAAAATTTTGTCATTCTGTTGGATGAAGTAATTAGTTTTGCATCTTAACCCATGCATCAGCATTTACCTACTCCTGAGAGTGCTGCACAGAACAAATTTGCTCAAAGAGGTGGCTGTTTCACAAATTGAATTCTGTTATGTGCAGCCTAAATTGCCTTGGCAGAGTCACAAAAAAAATATGAGAGGAATTTGATGAAATAATTGCTAATTTTATATGTAGTTATATTTTTAGACAATTGAACATATAAAGATGTTAACTTAGGCAATGTGTTTTATGAGTGAGATCATATTTAGCTTATATATATACATATACACATTCAGAATATTTTATATATGCATATTATATGTATTGATACATATTGTATACATATACATTATGTATAAATATATTCAGAATATTTTAAAATATAGTATTATATTGGACCATTGGCTATAGTTTGCATGTTTATTATCAAGAATTTTTGTACTGCTCAAGCAGCATATAAATTTACATGCAAATTTATGCAAATGAACATTAATTTTTTTTTATTACAGCTAAATAAAAATGATTATGGAGCCAATGATTATGGAGACACACTGATAAACTACATCATAATTTCATTTAAGTACATTTTTTAAAAAATTGATTTTCCAGCCCTGGCTGGTTAGTTCAGTTGGTTAAGAACATCCTCCCGAAATGACAAGGTTGCAGGTTTGATCCCTATTCAAGGGCACACATGAGAAGCAATGAAAAAATGTATAACTAAGTGGAACAACAAATGAATGCTTCCCTCCCACCTCCCCTCTTACTCCCTTTCTCTCTGTGTCTCTCTAAAAATCAATAAAAATTAAGCCCTGGTTGGATAGGTTGGTTAGTTAAAGCATTGTCCTGTGGAGCACAGAGGTTTCTGATTCCATTCTCCAGTCAGGGCACATACAGGAGCAGCTCAAAGTTCCTGGCTCAATCTTTCCCTACCTCTCTCAAAGTTAAAAAAAAAATTGATTTTTTATTCTTTAGGGATATATCACAGTCCCTTCTGGCCAGTCCAAATAAGTCAATAAATTTAAATAAAAAGAAAGAAAAACAACAAGCAAAATATATTTGAAAGCAAATGTTGTTATATAATACTTTGTAAATCAACACAAATATCTATTTTTCCCTTCATACTGTTTATACATACATAACAGGTAAATTGTATTTTAAATGAGTTTTTGAGCATTACTCAGCTGTACTCATTCAAGAATCATTTATTTCTGAAACTCCTCTTACCATATAAACCAAAAGCAAGGAAATATGATTTTATTGACAACTTTTCTAAAAGGGATTTATTTCCATTTTTAGATGAGATTATTTACATAAATATAAATTTGCCTTTGATTTCACATATTAGCTGATTTAAGTAACACTAATATATGCTTACTAATCTACATCAGCTTCAAAATTTAAGAGAGTAAATAAGATGTTTAGACCTGGCTTGTGGGAGTTAGATTTATCCATTACATTGTTAATGCATCATAAATTTAATATATTTTATAGGTATGTCAAAAATTTGCTTATGTAAAATATTTAAAATATTTGCCCCTTATATAAAGAATAAAATTTTATCACTGTATGGTCTTTGGTCAGCTTGATGGATTGCTCAGTATAAGACTTGCTTATGTCCCAACAGAAACACAATGAGTTTATCTCAACATACCAAGAAAAATGAATCCCTGGAGAATTCACATTAAGTCCTGTGGTTTGGCTTGTCTCAGTTTTGATGGATGTCCTATTGCCTACATTCCCATAAGTAGAAGAATTAAAACAAAATGACTATACTGAATGTTTTAAGGTTATCAAGGCATCAAGTACTCACTACTACCGTTTTAAAAGGATTAAATTACATTTTAAAATAGAAAGATGCAAATTGACAATACATGAAATAATTAAAATAAGGAAATCTCTTATAACACATCACTTCTAATATGCCTCAAGATATTCAGATATTTTTAAAGTCAAGCAAAGAGAGAAGATGCTAAAAACTGGCGTATTTTAAGCAATTAGTGTCTTATTTCCTATGTTTGATGAAGGTATTTGAGATAACAGTGTTTTTGAAAAACAAGCAATTCCTGAGTACTTAGGAGATACAAAGTCCCCTGGGGAAATTGTGATTCTAAAATGTTCACTAATCTCTGTGGGGTTCTCCTTTCCAATATTTTTAAAATATCTGTAAAGGAAACACACACACCCACATTAGAAGAATTGTGATAAAGCTGTTGGTGAATATGTAGCAAAACATTAGTACTTTTTTTATTTCAGGAACAAATAAACTAATTACAAAAGTTCTACAGCACACAAAAAATACATTACTTTTTTTGCCTATCTGACAGAAAAAAAAAGTATAATTTTCATTCATTCATGCCAGACAGCTATTGTCATTTTTTTATTTGACAATCTAAAGAAGAAAGAAGTCAGTGCCCCTGACTAAATAGTCAGATGTTGCATGTTTTAAAAATTCCTGTGGCATAGCATTTGAAAATCTCTGATGTAGATAAGTACATTGAAATGAAAAAACACAAGTTTTTGTTAAAGATTTTATTTCTTTAGAATCCACCCCTCATGTGTGTGTTTAACTTATGAATTTGAAGTTCTTAAAGGGATAGAGATAAGTTTATTTCTGTTTTTATGATTTGTACTAGAGTAAAGCAATTTTAAAATAATATTGCCACTCTAATTTTTCAATTTCATTTCATTATATTTTTAATTGAATTTATTATATCATGTTGATTAATAAAATTACACAGGTTTCAGGTAGACAGTTCTATAATATATTAACTGTATATTGTGTTGTGTAACTTTTTTCAATATTCTTATTAAAGAGATTTTTCCTATTTATATTTATTACAAATTATTATTAAATAAAATGAAGAGATTATTCAATTAGGAGAAAAATAACAATATGATATTTTTCATATTTCTAAAAAACCTGAATTAATATAAAGTAAAATATTTCCACATAAGAAATAAAATATCTTCCCTATAGAAAATGAACTACCCTATATTCTTCAATGCATGGTATTTAGTAGTTACTAAATAAATACCAAATATCCCCATTTATAAGATACACATCTTTTTGAAAAATTTAGGGTCTAAAAATTGGGTGCATTTTATACAGAGGTTACAGATTTTTTTTACTTACACTTCTTGCTTTTTTGCACTTAATGAGGAATTGTATGAATTTTGTGATGAATAAAACTTGAGTTCAATAACTTTATGTAATACATATTTTTTCAAATTCAGGACCCAAAATTAAGGTGTGTCTTATACATGGGAGTGTCTTATACATGGGGAAATACATTATCATTCTATTTTGGTAGATTTGGTAGAAACCGAAGAGTTTAATTTTCTCAGGCTCTAGTATAGGTATAAGAAACTAAATTAATCATTCACACCCAAGCAGTAGAAAGAGTTAATTAACTAAACCTGTGTAGCATCTGTGTGTCACTAAAGAAATTAAGCAAAATCTCATGAGAAAGTAAATTACCTCGGTAATAGGCTTGTCTTAATTGCAGGGGAAAAACATAACAAGAAACACACATGATGATTATGATTTTACTGGAGATGAAGTCTACTTAAAGAGATTTTATGCTGATTTACATAAAACACTAAGAATGTGTAGACCACTAAAGAGTCATGAGAGTTGTTAAGGCTCAGTTAGTGCTCTTATTCTCTGTACTTTCTTTTTTTTAATTTTATTTAAAAAATTAAATGTAGTGGGGTAACATTAATCAATAACAGTACATAGGTTTTAGGTAAATATTTCAATAGCATTTGAACTGTTGATTGTGTTGTATGCCCATCACTCAAAGTCAAATTATTTTCTATCACCATATATTTTTATCTCTTTACTCTCCTCCCACAACCCCTCCCTCACAACTCCTTCCACCAGCACCACTTCCCTTTTATCTATATAAAAACCCTATATAACTCATTAGTAATAAAGACAAACTGCAATTTTAAAATTGCAAAGCATATGAGTAAAAAAAGAATATGAAAGAGAGGCCAATAAGTTCATCATCATTAGTTACCAGGGAAGTCCAAATCAAAATCACAATGGAATACAACTTTACATCTACCAGGATGGGTATACTCCAAAAAAAAAAAAAAAAAAAAAAAGAGGGAGTAAACATAGGGCCAGTCAGTATTTTGGAAAGTGGAAACCATCATCCACTGCAGGTGGGAATATAAAAATTTTGACAGTTCTTTAGAGTTAAATATAGAATTTTCATATGACTCAATCATGCCATTCCTATGTATATATCTAAGAGAAATGTTCATAGCAGCATTGCAACTTGATGAAAAGGGAGAAAACAACCCAAATATCCATAAACTGATGAATGTAGTAACACAAGTGGTATAGCCACATAATAAAATCTTACTTGATCAGCAAAAGGAATGAAGTCCTGATTCATTGTATCATATAGATGAACCTTCAAAACATTGTGCTAGTTGAAAGAAGCCAGTCACAAAAGATGACACATTATATAATTCCTTCTATACGAATGTGCAGAACAGGCAAGCCTACACAGAAAATAGACTAGTGATTACTAAAAGCTTGAAGAGATGAGTGAACAGAAAGGTGATAGCTAAAGGGTACACGATCTCTCCTTTTTACTGTAGTAAAAATCACATAAAATAAATTTTACAATTTTAACTCTATTAAATACAGTGATTTTGACAATATGGGCAATATAGTATAACATATTTCTAAAATTTTTTCATTTTTTAAAACTGAAACTCTATATTCATTGAAGAACTTCTGTATCCCTCCCTTGCCTCAGGCAAAAATAATTCTTTCTAAGAGTTTGACCACTTTATTTATTTTTATAATAATATTTTGATACAATATTTGAAAATATCTAAATTGAAAAAAATTCATGATAAAGTGCCATTGTTTTATTTTATTTATTTAACTTTTAACAAATATTTTATTTAGAAATTAAATTTAATTAGGTGATATTGATCAATAAGAATACATAGTTTTCAAGTAAACATCTCTATGACATTTGAATTGTAAATTGTGTTGTGTGCCCATTCACTCAAAGTCAAATCATTTTTCATCACTGTATATTTGATCTACTTAGCTCCCCTCCCCCAACCCCTTTCTCCTTGTAACCATTTCACTTTTATCTATGCCCATGAGTCTCAGTTTTATATCCCACATATGTGTGAAATCATATAATGGTTCTTAGCATTTTCTGATTTACTTATTTCACATAGTATTATGTTCTCAAGGTCCATCCATGTTGTAAATGGCAATATGTCATCATTTTTTATGGCTAAATATTATTACATTGTATTGATATTATACCATCTTTATCCAATCTTCTTTCAAGGGCCACTTTTGTTGTTTTCATACCTTGGATACTGTGAATAATACTGTGATGAATGTGGGGGTAAATGTGTCTTTACATACCAGTGTTTTCAAGTTTTGGGGGTAAATACCCAATAGAGGGATTGCTGAGTCATATGGTAGTTCTATTCCTAATTTTTAAGGTATTTGTCTTATTCTTTCTGCATATACAGTCTTTCTCATTATTTATGGTAGTTATGTTCTATAAGGTATGTACAAACACTGCATTAGTGAATATTGAACCACTGCTCCTAGAAGAAACACAATTAGGTTCCTGTAATCCTCTGATCACAACATTTTTGTCAACCAGTCAATATGAAACCTTGTTTTATGTGTGTTTCTGTGTGCTCCTATTAGATTACTTATCTAATACATATGTTGTTGTTTTATTAACATTGAATTCACAATAAACAGCTCTATAACTAATGCTTAAACAAACATTATCTGACATACTTAATTTCTCCATAAGATACATCAGAGCCTTCTTGCCTTTACAAACACAAGACAATACTTCTGCATAATGCTTGGGGGCCATTTTAAGCAATGAACTAACCAACAAAACACCCTAAATTAAGAAAAAGTAGCACTAAATGGGCTGTAAAAAGGATTGGTGTTTATAGTGTGAGACCTAAAATAAGAAGATAAAGTATGGCCTTGTTTATTCTCAGCTGGGGAGGTGCACGTTGGGTAATTAAAAACTATCACTGTTCTGTACATTTCCACAAATAATCGTGAAAGTTCTGCACATAAATTTTAGGGAGGAGGCAAACTAACAAATACAAATCTACAAATAATAAGTATTGACTCTATATATGCACACATCAATAATTATATATTATATTTCAAAATATATACAAGAAACAATTATTATATATGTATAGATAATTACAACTATGTAAGTAACTTTCACCTTTTAACAGACTAAGCAGGAATAATTAACCAAGAGGGAATACTGAATTATATATATTAAGGTGAATTTGGCAACTATACCAATTTGCTTTTGCCCTTCAAAGAGTATTACTAAGTCTCAAAAAATGATATACAGAGTGGGCAAGACAGAGACATAAAATAAGACTTCAAAATAGATAGTAAATATAAATTTATATTTCCATAGTAAAAAACTATATTCAGTAAACTTCAAATGGATTGAAATATCATTTATTCAAAGTCACAATGACTGAGAAGTCACGGTACATGAGCACTGACATCAGAATTATGGGAAAGTATGCTTTTATTGATGGCAAAGTGCTTATAGAATTTAGAAAAATTAACCTAAAGGCCCACCAAATATGAATTCAAAATTAGTGGTTAGTTCATAGGAATATTATGACATAAGCCCAAACTATTTATTTATTCATTCTTTTACATATTTATTTATTTCCATGATACAAAATGACACAGTTTCTAAGACCTGTTGACTAAAATTGTGATTAAATTCTGTGGAAATAAATTTTTATTATAATGAGGAAATACAAATAAAGGAAAAAATCTTTTCTAGCATTCTTGTTCTTTATAATTTTTAGGAATGCCATGAGTTAGCTAAGTCTCAAATTTAATATTACTCAGCTTGAATTCTGCCGAAATTCAGTATTCTGTCCCACAGCAGAATGAAACAAGCAGATTCTCAGTTAGATTATCTTTGTGAACAGGGCAGGTACTGAGACCTGTAGCCCAGTCCAAATCTTGAAAATGAAAACTCAATCTGCCTGAAAAGGATGAGAACTTCATAAGATGACCAGTTAGATATCTCTTGACAAACGCATAGAGTAGACTGATGGTGAATTCTGGTGTGTCAACACAGAACTTTTATAGACAGACCATTGACTTTGCATGATCTTCTGGGACTCAAAAAGAGTATGGCATTTTTTCTGTACTCTAAGGCAACCAAGAAAATAAACAATTTCAAAACAAATACTTGGAGTAGATACTGAAGCAGACAAAGGACTGAAGGTCATCACAAATAGGTATCAAAGGAACAGCAAGATGATGATGGAGTAGGCAGACATACCAACTTCCACCTCCCAGAACTAAAGTGGGTTACAACTTAATTTTAAGAACCATCATCTGGAAAAACCAACTTTGAACTAAACTAAGAGGACTCTTCAACCAAGGAACACTGAGGAAGCCACACTGAGACTGGTAGGAAAAGCAGAAATGTGGAGAGGGCTGCCCAGCTCCTGGGAGTGAACGGCAGCCCACAGAGACTCATGTGGTGGGAAGTGAGTTTAGTGGAGAAGGGAGGGCCCTGAGCCCCAGGAACAAAGCTCCAGCCTAAAGCCCCAGAGCCTAGAAGAGGTGTACAGACAGTATTTAGCTGCAAAACAAGTCAGGATACTGTTTGTGAGAAAGAGACATATTTCTCAGACCCAGGATTCTCCTTAAAGGGACCACGCAAAAAACCTCTCTCACAACCACCCACGCAGGGCTTCAGGGGACAGGAGAGAGGAGAGGACCGGAGCAGCAGGAAGAGAGTGTAATCTAAAAGGCACAGGGAGAAACACTTTGAGGGACAGCCACCCTAACCCCTGGGATGAGTCACTCCCCAAATCTGAAGTGAATATTTCCCCTGGAAATAGCAATACCAACAAAGGTAAGCAGGACACCAACCAAACAAGCTCTTCCGTGGCCCTCAGAGCAGAGTTGCTTGGAAGGAGGGAGCTTTCAGGCCACAGTATTGAGTGTTAGGGTCTGGGCTGCAGCACCCCACCCATATGGCTGAGGTCTCACCAGAGGGTGGGTAGCAGTGAAACGTGGAAGCACGGTTCCATCTGCAAGGGCAGAAGCTGATCAGCCATGCCTGAGGTCCAATATGAGCTCAGTCTAACCCAGAGGGGGTGGACTGTATACAAGAAAGTGGTCAGGTCCAGCTGTGGGCCGCCTGCACCCCTGCCTACAGGGGAAGGGCGGAAGCCTTGGAAAGGGTAGACTGTGTGCCCGCCCCTGAGCAAGGGCACACAGGCACACAGCCTTGCCCTGCCTGCATAGCCAAGGCCTCCTGCCCGATGCACAAGCTAGCTCCTCCTGCAGGGGTGGGGCAAAAGCCCAGAACAGGCAGAGCCCTGTGACTGAACACGGGCATTCAGCCCTGCCCAGCCCGCAGAGCTGAGGCTTGCAGCTGACCAGAGTGGGCTCCTCTCGCAGGGGTGGGGCAAAAACCCAGAACAGGCAGAAACCCGTGACTGAGTGTAAGTGCGCAGCCCTGCCCAGTCCACGGAGCCAAAGCTTGCAGCCCACTGGCAAGCAGGCTCCTCCCGCGACAGCAGGATGAAAGCCCAGAAACAGGTGGAGACCTGCAGCTGAGCAAAGGTGCTCAACACTGCCTGCAGTGCTGAGGCTTGCAGCCCAGGCATGGCATATAACACCACCCACAGGGGTGAGGTGAAGGCCAAGATCACCAGGCTTGTAGACCTGGGCATGTGATCACAGCCCTTCTTATGTGGGAGAAGTGGAAACCACAGCAATAGACCCAGCAGGCTGGCACTGGCAACGCCTATACTCAAATACTCTAGGCAGCAGCAGCAGAGAGGGTGGCGAGCCTGCAGACAGACCACACCTAGGGAACACAGAGGCCACACCCATTGGTCTCCAGTGGCCAAACCCTCCTGATACACAGACAAAATGGGAAGACAAAGAAATGCAACACAAATGAATCAAGAGAAATCCCCAGAAAAGGATCTGAATGAGTCAGATATAACCAAATTACCTGATGCAGAGTTTAAAATAACGATTGTTAGGATATTCAAAGATCTTAGAAGAAAAATAGATGGTCATTACAACTACCTAAATAAAGATATAGCAAATATAAATAAAGATTGAAATAATAAATAAGAATCAGTCAAAAATGACAAATGCAATATCAGAAATAAAGACCACAATGGAAGGAATTAAAAGCAGGATGGATGAAACTGAGGATTGAATCAGCAAAATAGAGGACAAGATAAACAAAGGCATGGAAGCAGAGCAGAAAAAAGAAAAGAGACTCAAAAAGTCTGAAAAATCTCTAAGAGAGCTCTGTGACAACATGAAGAGAAATAACATCCACATCATAGGGGTTCCTGAAGAAGAAGAGAAAGAACAAGGGATAGAGACTTTGTTCAATCATATCATAGCTGAAAACTTCCCTAAATTAATGCAGGAAAATGTCTCACAAGTTCAAGAAGCACAGAGAACTCCATTAAAGAGAAACCCAAAGAAATCAACACCAAGACACATCGTAATTAAAATACCAAAGCTAAATGATAAAGAGAAAATACTAAAAGCTGCTAGAGAAAAAAAGGTTATCACCTACAAAGGAACCCCCATAAAGATGACATCCAACTTCTCAACAGAAACACTTGAGGTCAGAAGGGAATGGAAAGAAATGTTCAAAGTAATGCAGAACAACAGCCTAAAACCAAGACTACTTTATCCAGCAAGGCTATTGTTTAAAATTGAAAGAGAAAAAAAACTTCCCAGACAAAAAAATCTCAAGGAATTTACTACAACCAAACCAAGGCTGCAAGAAATGCTAAAGGGCTTGCTGTAAACAGATCAAAGGGGAAAAGGAATATAGCAAAAGAGGAATACACCTTTAAAGAACAAAATGGCAATAAATAACTACATATCAATAATAACCTTAAATGTAAATGGATGAAATGATCCAATCAAAATACATAGGGTAGCTGTGTGGATAACAAAACTGGACCCATACATATGCTGTCTACAAGAGACACACCTTAAAACAAAAGATGCACATAGACTAAAGATAAAAGGATGGAAAAAAAATATTTCATGCAAATGGAAATGAAAAAAAGCTGGGGTAGCAATATTTATATCAGACAAAATGGACTTTAAAACAAAGGCTATAGTAAGAGATAAAGAAGATCAGTACATAATGATAAAGGGAGCAATCCAACAGGAAGATATAACCATTATAAATATCTACGCATCTAATATAGGAGCACCTAAATATATAAAGCAGACTTTGATGGATATAAAGGGCGAGATCAACAGAATTCTATAATAGTAGGGGATTTTAATACTCCACTAGCATCACTAGATAGATCCTCAAGAAAGAAAATTAACAAAGAAACAGCAGACTTAAAGGACACACAAGATCAACTCGATCTAATAGATATCTTTAGAACCTTTCAGCCTAAAGCAGGAGAATATACATTCTTTTCAAGTGCTCATGGTATATTCTCTAAGATAGACCACATGTTAGGGCACAAAAGCAGTCTCAACAAATTTAAGAAGATTGAAATCATATCAAGTATTTTCTCTGATCACAATAGCATGAAACTAGAAATCAACCATAACAGAAAAACTGAAAAATACTCAAACACTTGGACACTAAATAGCATGTTATTACATAACGAATGGGTTAACCATGAGATCAAAGAAGAAATAAAAAAATTTCTAGAAACAAATGACAATGAGCATACATCACCTCAAAATTTATGGGACACAGCCAAAGCAGTTCTGAGAGGGAAGTTCATAGCATTACAAGCATACCTTAAGAAGCTCAGAAAAGCTCAAATAAACAACTTAACCCTGCATCTAAAAGAGCTAGTAAAAGAACAGCAAATAAAGCCCAGAGGAAGTAGAAGGAAGGAAATAATAAGGATCAAAGTAGAAATAAATGACAGAGGCTAAAGAAACAATACAGAGGATCAATGAAACCAGGAGCTGGTTCTTTGAATAGGTAAACAAGATCAATGAACTTTTAACAAGACTCACCAAGAAAAAAGGAGAGAGGACTCAAATAAATAAAATTAGAAATGAGAGTGGAAAAATAACAACTGACACAACAGAAATACAAAATATTGTAATAAAACACTATGAAGAACAGTATGCCAAAAAATTAGACAACCTAGACGAAATGGACAAATTCCTTGACACGTATAATGTTCCAAAAATTAGTCTGGAAGAATCAAAAAACCTAAACAGAACGATTACAACAAATGAGATTGAAACAGTTATCAAAAAACTCCCAACAAAGAAATGTCCTGGGCCTGATAGTTTCACAAGTGAATTCTGCCAAATATTCAAAGAAGTAAATTCTATCCTTCTCAAGCTATTTCACAAAATTCAAGAGAAAGTAAGACTTCCAAACTCCTTTTATGAGGCAAGCATAATTCTGATTCCAAAATCAGGCAAAGACAACGCCAAAAAAGAAAATTATAGGCCAATATCCCTGATGAATTTTGATGCTAAAATCCTCAACAAAATATTAGCAAACCAGATCCAACAATACATGAAAAAAATCATACATCATGATCAAGTGGGATTTAGTCTGGGGAGGCAAGGCTGGTACAATATTTGCAAGTCAATCAATGTGATTCATCACATAAACAAAAGGAAGGAGAAAAACCATATGATAATTTCAATAGATGCAGAAAAAGCATTTGATAAAATGAAGCACCCACTCATGATCAAAACTCTCAGGAAAGTGGGAATACAGGAAACATACTTCAACATGATAAAGGCCATCTATGACAAACTCACAGCCAAAATCATACTCAATGGGAGAAAATTAAAAGCAATCCCTTTAAGATCAGGAACAAGGTAGGGGTGCCCCCTTTCACCACTTCCATTCAACATAGTTCTGGAAGTCCTAGCCACAGTAATTAGACAAGAAGAAGAAATAAAAGGCATCCAAATTGGAAAATAGGAAGTAAAACTATCATTATTTGCAGATGATATGATATTATATATAGAAAACCCTAAAGTCACAGTCATAAAACTACTGGACCTAATAAATGAATTCAGCAAGGTGGCAGGATATAAAATTAATACTCAGAAATCAAAGGCATCTTTATACACCAAAAATGAAGTGTCAGAAATAGAAATTAAGGAAACAATCCCCTTCACTATTGCAACAAAAAAATAAAATACCTAGGAGTAAATTTAACCAAGGAGATTGAAGACTTGTAATTGGAAAATTATAAAACATTGATATAAGAAATCAAGGAAGATACAAACAAGTGGAAACACATACCATGCTCATGGTTAGGAAGAATAAACATCATTAAAATGTCTATATTACCCAAAACAATTTATAAATTCAATGCAATACCAATTAAAATAACAATGACATACTTCAAAGATATAGAACAAATATTTCAAAAATTTATATGGAACCAAAAAAGAACTGAAATAGCCTCAGCACTCTTGAAAAGGAAGGATAAAGTGGGAGGTATCACACTTCCTGATATCAAGTTATACTACATGGCCATTGTACTCAAAACAGCCTGGTACTGGCATAAGAACAGACATATAGATCAATGGAATAGAACAGAGAACCCAGAAATAAGCCACACCTTTATGGACAACTGATATTTCACAAAGGAGGTAAGAGCATACAATGGAGTAAAGACAGCCTTGTTAACAAATGGTGTTGTGAAAATTGGACATCTACCTGCAAAAAATGAAACGAAACCATCAACTTACACCATTCACAAAAATAAACTCAAAATGGATAAAAGACTTAAATGTAAACCATGAAACCATAAGCATCTTAGAAAAAAACATAGGCCATAAGCTCTCCGACATCTATTGCAGCAATATATTTGCCGATTTATCTCCATGGGCAAGTGAAATAAAAGACAGGATAAACAAATGGGACTATATCAAACTAAAAAGCCTTTGCATAGCTAAAGACAATAAGAACAGAAAAAAAGACAAACTACACAATGGGAGAACATATTTGACAATACGTCTGATAAAGGGTTAATAACCAAAATTTATAAAGAACTTGTAAAACTCAACACCAGGAAGACAAACAATCCAATCAAAAAAATGGTCAAAAGAAATGAATAGATACTTCTCCAAAGAGGACATAGAGGTGGCCAATAGACATATGAAGAAATGCTCAACATCACTAATCATTAGAGAAATGGAAATTAAAACCACAATGAGATATCACCTCACACCAGTCAGAATGGCACTCATCAACAAAACAACACAGATAAGTGCTGGCGATGGTATAGAGAAAAGGCAACCCTCCTGCACTGCTGGTGGGAATGCAGACTGGTGCAGCCACTATGTGAAACAGTATGGAGATTCCTCAAAAATTTAAAAATTGAACTGCCTTTTGACCCAGCTATCCCACTTTTGGGAATATACCCCAAGAACACCATAGCACTGTTTGAAAAGAAGAAATGCACCCCATGTTTAGGGCAGCATTGTTCACAATAGCGAAGATCTGGAAACAACCCAAGTGTCCGTCAGTGGATGAGTGGATTAAAAAGCTTTGGTACATATATACTATGGCATACTATAGTACAATGTCAGAAATGATGACATCGGATCATTTACAACAACATGGATGGGCCTTAATAACATTATACTGAGTGAAATAAGTAAATCAGAAAAAACTAAGAACTATATGATTCCATGCATAGGTGGGACATAAAGATGAGACTCAGAGACATGGACAAGAGGGTATTAGTTGGGGGGGGGGGGGCGGGGAGGAGATGGGCACAGAAAAAAACCAGATAGAAGGTGACAGAAGACAATTTGACTTTGGGTGAGATGTATGCAACAAAATCTAATGTCAAAATAACCTGGAGATGTTTTCTCTCAACATATGTACCCTGATTTATCAAGGTCACCCCATTAAAATTAATAATAAAAAAATAAAAGGAAATAAATAAAATTAAAAAATAAAAACAACAAAAAAAGAAATAAATATCAAGATTAATCCAAAACAAAATTACATGATATTAAGTGAAGTAAAATTTAAACTCAGTTGGATCAGGACACCTGACGATATTTGAACATAAATATAGCACATAAACAGTTTATCTGATGTGAATGAGAAAGTGACTTTTTTTTTTTTGTATTTTTCTGAAGCTGGAAACGGGGAGAGACAGACAGACTCCCGCATGCGCCCGACCGGGATCCACCCGGCACGCCCACCAGGTGCGATGCTCTGCCCCTCCGGGGCGTAGCTCTGCCGCGACCAGAGCCACTCTAGCGCCTGGGGCAGAGGCCAAGGAGCCATCCCCAGCGCCTGGGTCATCTTTGCTCCAATGGAGCCTTGGCTGCGGGAGGGGAAGAGAGAGACAGAGAGGAAGGAGGGGGGTGGAGAAGCAAATGGGCGCTTCTCCTATGTGCCCTGGCCGGGAATCGAACCCAGGTCCCCTGCACGCCAGGCCAACGCTCTACCGCTGAGCCAACCGGCCAGGGCCGAGAAAGTGACTTTTGATAAAATCGTTTCAATAGGTCATTTCGTGTGCCAACACCGTCCCTAAATGTGGTGCAGTGAAAGCAAGCCTTATTTATTTGTAGAACATTAGGCTGTCAGATCTTTCCAGTTCAGAGGTAGTCTAAATAGTATTTGCCTCATTCACCTTTTCTCTGAATTTTATATTTCCACTAATCTATATAGTGAAAACAGATTATGATATTAAACATTAGGCAATGTAAAAACCTTAAGTTAATTTTTTCAAAATTTATATTCTTAGCCTTTATCCCTATATTTTGGCAAAAGCAGAAAAGCAACGAATACATGTACATATAGCATAGTAAGTTTCTATGGTGTGCTTAGATCTAAATATTTTTGTATCATTTGAAGTCAGTATTACTGAGGATTAATTTTTTTTAATTTTTCAATTACACTTGACATACAATATTAGTTTCAGGTGGACAACATAATGGTTAAACATTTATATAACTTATAAAGTGATCACTCTGATAAGTCTAGCACCCATCTGACACCATAAATATATAGTTATTACAATATTATTGACTAAATTCCCTATGCTGTACTTGACAATTCCATGACTATTCTGTAACTACTAATTTGTATTTCTTAATCCCTTTACCTTTTTCATCCATCTCCCCAACTTCCCACCTGTATGGCAGCCATCAAAATATTCTATCTATGAATTTCTTTCTGAGGATTTTTTTTTCTGACAGAGAGAGACAGGGAGAGGGACAGACAGACAGGAAGGGAGAGAGATGAGAAGCATCAGTTCTTCCTTGTGGCACCTTAGATGTTCAGTGATTGCTTTCTCATATGTGCCTTGAACAGAGGCTACAGCAGAACGAGTGACCCCTTGCTCAAGCCAGAGACCTTGGGCTCAAGAAAACGACAATAGGGTCATGTCTATGATCCCGCACTCAAGCTAGAGACACTGCGCTCAAGCTGGTGAGCCCATGCTCAAGCCAAATGAGCCCTCACTCAAGCTGGAGACCTTGGGTTTTGACTGTGGGTCCTCCGTGTTCCAGTACAATGCTCTATCCACTGTGCCACTGTCTGGTCAGGCTCTGAGGATTTTTTTAATGATACTTTGTACATGATCTGGGAGAGAAATATGTGACACTTCTATAATTTTTTTGGCCATGGAAATAATTAATTCAAGCTCTTGTATAACAAGCCAAATCTTTCAAAACTGTATTAGAATGATCATGATCTATTGATAAAAACCCAACTCCATCCTGAGGATACCCTATTTTATTTTATTATTTTAATTCTTACTAACTTTATTGGGGTGACACTGGTTAATAAAATTATGTGGGTTTCGGGTGTACAATTCTATAATATATAATTTGTATATTGTATTGTGTGTTCACCACCTAAATTTAAGTCTCTTTCTATCATCATTTATTAAGCCTTTACTATTTTCTTCCTCTCTCTAGCCCCCTTTTCCTCTGGTAATCACCACATTGTTGTCCGTGTCTGAGGTTTTGTTTTTTGTTTTTTCTCAATCCCTTCACCTTTTTCACCCAACCCCCCAAAATTCCTTCCTTCCAACAGCTATCAGACTTTTCTCTGTATCTATGAGTCTGCATTTGTTTTGTTTGTTAATTTATTTTGTTCATTAGATTTACCACATATGAGTGAAATCATATGGTACTTGTCTTTCTCTGACTGACTTATTTCACTTAGCATAATACTCTCCAGGGAAGATATCCTTTTATAAACAATTACACATATAGTTCTCAAATTGCAAACTTTTTTTAAAACTTTGATTTCGAAACATTCTTATGTAAAACTTTCTTACCAGTGTGCTATACCTTTTACAAGCTTGAGGTAGCCATTCTTCAGCAGGCACTAAAATATTTCATTTGTAATTTGTAAATCCCCTGATGGATTGTGAAGATGAAAGGACTTGTGAGCGCCATAAATATGAGCCTGCTATTGTAAACAGAGGAATATATATACATACTTTTCTCAATCTACTCTTATTATTTTTCCCTATAGGATTAGTTATAACAATGAGAATAAGGAAGGAGTGACAGTGAATTTCAATCCTGTTTCAAAAAAGCTTTTTTATGTGTGTTAAGCATATGCTAAGCAAATTTAGTTAATTTAAAATCACATTAAAAGGTGTCAACTTCAAATAATTAGAACTTCTGTCACTATATTTCAAGATTTGAGAAATGATCATAGTACATTTTTACAGTTTTTTTGCATTTGGTCTCATTTCAAATTTGAAAAAAGCATCTTTGATTATGTAAGTTTATAGAGAATGTAAATTCAACTATTATTATTAGCTTAAACTCAACTGTTAAGAAATAATGTTTGACTCAAATATTCTAAGAGATATTCTAATGTATGAAAATGTTCCATAAGATGTAGAGAATAAAAGCATACTTTATTTAAAATAATAAACACGACAAAAAGTTAAATCACCCTCACCAGGCAATGGCACAGTGGATAAAGAGTTGGACTGGGATGTGGAGGACCCAGTTTCCAAACCCCAAGGTCATTGGTTTGAGCACGGGCTCACCAGCTTGAGCACGGGGTCGCTAGCTTGAGCATGGGATCATAGTGTGACCCCATGGTCGCTAGCTTGAGCCCAAAGGTCGGTCACTGGCTTGAAGCCCAAGGTCGTTGACTTGACTAAGGGATCACTCACTCTGTTGAAGCCCCCTGGTCAAGGCACATATGAGAAAGCAATCAATGAATAACTAAGGTGCCACAATGAAGAATTGGTGCTTCTCATCTCTCTCCCTTCCTGTCTGTCTGTCCCTATCTGTCACTCTCTCTGACTCTCTCTCTGTCTCTGTCAAAAAAAATAAGTTAAATCAAAGAAATCTATAAAAGTAGTTTTGAGCATCAGTTTGTTGATGACTTTTTAGATATGACATGAAAAGCAAGATTCATAAAAGGAAAAAAATTAAGTTGTACTTCATTAAAACTAAAAAATTATGCTCTGCCAAAGACACTGTTAAGGGAATGAGGGAAAAAAAGCTACAAACTAGGAGAAAATGTATGCAAATTAGATATCCAGCAAAGTAATTTATTCAGAATATACAACAAACACTTTAAACTAAACAATAAGAAAGTAAGCTGCCCAATTTAAAAAATGGTAAAAGATCTCAACAGACACCTCACAAAAGAAGATATATAGATGAAACATAAACATATGTAAGGATGCTCAACCTCATATGTCCTTAAAGAACTGCTAATTAAAACAACCATGAACTATCACAACATACTTATTAGAATGGCTAAAATACAAAACAATGAAAATACCTAGGGTGGCAAAGATAAGGATCAATAGAAAACTCTCATTCATTGCTGGTGAGAATACAAAATGGTACAGTCCTTTTGCTGAAAAAAAAAAACAACCTTTAGTAAGATGTAATACAATTTTAAGTTGTTGAACATACGTATATTTGAGTCTCATAGAAAAGAAAAAAAGAAAATGGGGCAGAATAAAATTTAATGAGGTAATGGATAAAATTTTCCAAATTTAGTAAAAAAAAAACATGAGTTTACAGTTTCGTGAAGCTCAGTGAAATCAAAGCAGGATAAGAAAAATAATTAAATAAATAAACAGGCACATCATTGCTAAACCACAGAAAACTGAAGTGAAAATTTTGAAAGCAACCAGAATAAATTAAAATGTTATATACAAGGGGATGGTTTGTGATTCTCATCAGAAACAATGTAACCCAGAAAACAGAGAATTGATATATTTAAAATGCTAAAAACAAAAATAAAAAGGCTAAAGTCAAAATTAAATGATGAAATCTTTATTCAAGAAAATTTACTAAATCCCAGTAAGAACAGTGAAAATCTGCGAAACTTGAGCCACAATCTGTTTGTAACCCCCATCCCAGTTCAGCATTATGAAAGCTCAACTCTGAATGGTGTGGCCAAGAAAACTGCCCTTTCTCCAGCTGTCTGCAAGTGCTATGGTATCTCCATGGCATGACAAGACATTAGAATTTCTCATCCCCTATAGTGTCACGATTTAAAGATAAAACCCAATGTTAGTGTGGCCAAGAGCTCCCTTCTTCCTCCTACCTTTACTTGTAGCACAGAAGCTATACCCCAGTTGTGGTAAGTCAAGAATACTGGGGCCCAGAATTCACTGACCCCTGCTCATTTACAGGGCAGAAGTCCTACACCAGGAATACCTGACCAGACCAATATTTACTGTTCCTGTTTAGCATCCTCTTCATAAAACAAGGGTGCCACTCCAAGAGAAGCATGCAAGTGTTCCTGCCCTGGCTCCAGAGCTGTGGCTCATAAATTTGTCCAAGAAGAGAGGTGAGCCATAAGAACAGAGAGGTCTGGCCTGACCAGGCAGTGGCGCAGTGGCTAGAGCTTCAAACTGGGATGCAGAGGACCCAGGTTTGAGACCCCAAGGTCACCAGCTTGAGCGTGGGCTCATCTGGTTTGAGCAAAGCTCACCAGCTTGAGCCCAAGATCGCTGGCTTGAGCAAGGGGTCACTCGGTCTGCTGTAGCCTCCCAGTCGAGGCACATATGAGAAAGCAATCAATGAAAAACTAAGGAGCCACAACAAAAAACTGATGATTGATGCTTCTCATCTCTCTTTCTCTCTTCGTTCCTGTCTGTCTGTCCCTATCTGTCCCTCTCTGTGACTCTCTCTCTCTGTTTCTGTAAAAAACAAACAAACAAAAACCCCAAAAAACCAGAGGTCTGATGTTGTCCCCAAAGGAACTGAGTTTATTTGGAAGCGAGTATGAGAGAGTTCAAGCCTGGAAATTATCTCAAAAACAGTAGATATTTGATTGGGAAGAAATTAAGAAAAGACTGATAGACCCATGAGGGCAGCAAGGTTAAGTGTAGGACAAATAATTTACCAGGAAGAATCAGGAAGAAAAAAGAGCTAAGGAAAGTCCTCATTGTGAATATAATTAAAAAAATGAGCCTGACCAAGCAGTGGCACAGTGGATAGAGCATTGACCTGGGACACTGAGAACCCAGGTTTGAAACCCTGCAGTCACAGGCTTCACGCATTGAACACGGGGTCGCTGGCTTGAGCATGGGATCATAGACATGACCCCATGGTCACTGGCTTGAGCCCAAAGGTCTCTGGCTTGCAGTACAAGGTTGCTGGCTTCAGTAAGAGTCACTGGCTTGGCTGGAGCCACCTATCAAGGCACATATGAGAAAGCAATCAATGAACAACTGAGGTGCCACAACTATGAGTTGATGTTTCTTATCTCTGCCCCTATCTCTCTCTCTAAATAAAAATAAAAATAAAAAATAACCACAAAAATACCCCTGAAAAGGGACACAAATTTAATTTGATCATATTATTGAACAATTTATGCCCCCAGGGCATTGTAAAAAACAACAGAGTTTTTATTATACTTCTGCAGAGAAACAGAAACAATAAGAGGTATATATGTACAAAGAGATTTATTATGAAAAATTGGCTGAAATGATTATGAAGGCTGACAAGTCCTAAGATTTGCATGAAAAAGTGGCAGGCTAGAGATGCAGAAGAGCTGATGGTGTAGTTCCAATCCACAGACTGGTGGCTTGAGAACCAGGAAGTGCTGATCCAAAGTCAGGAAAAAGCTGATATCTCAGCTTGACTGCAGTCAGGCAGAAAAATTCTCTCTAACTTGTGGGAGGATCAGCCTTTTTGTTCTATTCTGGCTTCTGTCAGCTTATTGGATGAGGTCCATGTGCATTAGGGAAGACAATCTACTTTTTTTTCAGTCCAGTAATTTAAATGTTAATCTAATCAAAAAATTCTTACTGAAACCCCAGAATACTGTTTGACCAAATATCCAGGTACCCTATGGCGCAGTCAAATTGACACCTAAAATTAATCATTACAGTGCAATCAACTGACAATTTGTAGAGTCTAACATCTGAATGTGATACGAGCTTAATACGGTAAACAGAAAAATTTCAAAGAAAGCGGTGCAAAAGAACACTGTCATGCCAAGGTGTCTGTGGGCATGCCTCAGGCCAAACCCTCTAAGGATCAACATCAGAGACTTTACAATATAGTGAAAATAGATGTCACCAAACAGAAATCTCATCCAAGTTTGCTATAATATTTTATTTAACATGTCTTTGTGGGAAGTTTTTAAATTAGTAATTCAATCATTTTCATTTATCTCAAATTATTTTATAAATTCTTTCATGATTTTTATTTGTTCCCACTGGTTATTTAGAACTATGCTTATTTGCACATATTTGTAAATTTTCAAAATTCCTTTCTGCTACAGACATATAATTTCATTCCATTGTGGTCTATCATATAACATAAAAATAAAAATATTTTTATCTTGGCCTCTGGTCCCTAGAACAAAACTTCCAGAACCTTTGGATTTTCATGAGTAATAATAAGTATCTTTTGTTATTTATAATGACCCACTTTTGATTGTACTTGAGTTTATGCTAACAAGATGACATAAGATGTGGTCCTAGATAGCCTCAGGATGAGGCTGGTCACTAGAAAGACCAATTGATTAGAGGATGAGAACTCTCAGCTCCATTGAATGACCTCTGGGAAGGGGTGTGGGTGGGGCTAGACATTGAGTTCTGTAGAACCTGTTGAACAATAAGATTCACAGAACTTCTTGGTTGGATTCATCAAGGTACTGGAGGGTGGCATTCCTAGAAATGAAATGGATGTTTCGTATCCTTGTCCCCAAACTTATTGCATTCATCTCTCCCATTTGGATGCTACTGAATGTTATTCTTTATTATAAACCAGTAAACATAAGTAAAGTGTTTCTCTTAGTTCTGTGGCCATCCTAAGTGGGTAGTGGAAGCCCCAGTTTGTAGGCTTTCAGTCAGAAATATGTGTGGCCCAAGACTTGAAACTGGCTCTGAAGTAGGAGTGATAGAGTGGGAAGGAGCCCTTTAAGTTGTGGGATCTGACACTAACTCTCAGGTAGATAGTGTTAGAACTGAAATTAATTGTTAGACACTGAGTTGGTGTTGGAGAATTGATTGTTGTTTTAGGTAAACATTTGAGGTTAGACTACTATATTTTTGAATTTATTAAGGTTTGCTTTATTGCTCAAAATATGGTCTATCCTAGGGAATATTCTATGTGCACTTGAGAAGAATGTATATTCTACTCTTGTTGGGAGAAGTTTTTTTATAGGTGTTTGTTAGGTGTTCTTGTTTTATAATACTGTTTAACTGTTCTATATTCTTACTGATCTTTTTCTTGCTTCTTAAGGTATGTGTATAATGTTATGAACTTCCCTCTCAGGACTGTTTTTTGCATTGTCTCACAGATTTTAGATTTTTGTGTATTCATTTTTAATTGTTCCATGGAAAATTTTCTCTTTCTTGATCTCATTGTTAAGCCATTTGTAATTTAACAATATGCCACTTAGCCTCCTTGTGTTTGAATGTTTTTCAGTTTTTGTATTGTAGTTGATTTCTAGTTTCATGCCATTATGGTCAGAAAAGATGCTTGATATAACTTGAATTTTCTTAAATTTATTGATACTTGTGTTGTGTCCTAACATGTGGTCTATCCTAAAAAGTGCACCATGAGCACTTGAAAAGAATGCATATTCTGCTACTTTGGGTGAAATGTTCTGAAGATATCAATGAAATCCATTTGATCTAGTGTGTCATAAGGCTTATGTTTCTTTGTTGATTTCCCATCTGGAAGTTGTTGATAGTGGAGTGTTAAAATTCCCTACTATTATTGTATTGTTGTTAACCGCTCTCTTTATGTCCATCAAAAGCTGCTTTATATATTTAAGTTCTCCTATATTGGATACCTAAAGATTTACAATGGTTATATTCTCTTGATGGATTGCTCCCTTTATCATTATGTAATGACCTTCTTTGTTCTTTACTATACCCTTTGTTGGCTATTTTGTCAGATATGAGAGTTGCTACCTTTACTTTTTTTCATTTCTATTTGCATTTTTTTCCATCCTTCCACTTTCAGTCTATGTGTATCTTTTGTTCTGAGGTGGGTCTCTTGAAGACAGCAATTATATGGGTCATGTTTTCTATATATGTAGCTACTCTATGTCTTTTGATTGGAGCACTTAATCCATTTACCTTTAAGGTTATTATTGATATGTACTTATTTATTGCAATTTTATTCTTTAAATTTATATATCCTCTTATTCTTTATTTCTCTTTTTTCTTTCCTCTTTTTATAGCAAGCCCTTTATCATTTCTTGAAGTACTGGTGATAAGGCACCTTAAACTTTTTTCTTTCTTTTTTTTTTTGGTCTGGTAAGGTTTTTATTTTTCCTTCAATTTTAAATGATAACTCCAATGGACAGAGCAGTCTTCATTGTAAGTTCTTATTCTGCACCACTTTGAACATTTTTTTGCCAATCCCTTCTGGCCTGCAGTGTTTGTGTTGAGAAGTCAGATGTCAGCTTTATAAGGGCTCTTTTATAAATAATTAATTGCTTTTCTCTTGTAGCTTTTAGGATTCTTACTTTGTCTCTTAACTTTGGCATTTTAATTATAATGTGTCTTGGTGTGGGTCTCCTTGAGTTCATCTTTAATGGACTCTCTGTGCTTCTTGAACTTATGTAAATTCTTCCTTCATCAAATTAGGGAAGTTTTCAGCCATGATTTCTTCAAATATGTTATCTATCCCTTGTTCTCTCCCTCTTCAGGAACACCTGTGATGCAGATGTTTTTCTTCTCCATGCTATTGTGGAAGTCTCTCAGTGGTTCCTCAGCCTTTTTGAGTTACTTTTCTTATTTGTTGCTTTGATTCTGTGCTTACATTTATATTTTCCTGTCAATTGCTAATTTGATCCTTGGCTTCATTTAACATGCTGCTGATTCCTTCTAGTGCGGTCTTCACTTCAGATATTGTATTTGCTATTTCTGACTGGTTTCATTTTTTTATGTTTTCAATGTCTTTTCTAATGCTTGCTAAATTCTCATTGTGATCATACATTATTACTCCAAATTCCTTCAGCATTCTAATAACCATTACTTTAAACTCTGTATCTGGTAGTTTGGTTGCTTCCATTTATTTTAATTATTTTTCTGAGGTTTTTTTTGTTGATTTATTTGGGTCATATTTCTTTGTTCTCCCATTTTGTCTGTGTATTAGGTAGCTCTGTCCTGATTCCAAAATTTGTTGTGATGTCTTTGTAAAGACAATGGGCTCAGTCATTCTAACTTCCAGGCCATCTGACCTCCATTCTCTAGGAATATTTCTTAAGGGTTATTTTTAACCTCCTGTTGTAGGTGAGTTTGAATACTGGCCCTTTCATGAGTGGAGTTATCCCTTCACGCTGGCTCTAAAGGTCAACCTTGATCACGTATATTAGACATTGTGCTGTGTCTGTTCTACGGTGCATAGTTATTCTCAGCAGTGTCTGGTGCCTACTGGAATCCTCCCATGTGTGAGCCACTTATGTGACTAGTTGAGTCTAGCATTAATGTGATCCACCACCCACTACTGATTGTGTTGGTTCTGGGTTCCCTTGGCTGGGGTTTGGGTATGGATTGTTAACAGACATCATGTGTAAACCACAATGAGCTACCTGCCTAGAACTACCACTCTGTTCACTGTTTCTGTTGGTGTATTCTCTGCCTGGTTGTGTGTGGAAGGGGCCAACCTGTCTATAAGGATCAGCTTCCTCCTGCTTAGAACTGACAGCTTCTCCATAAAAGGGACCAAGTTCCTAAGATTTGCCTCCACTTTTCAGCTGTGTATGGCCAGGAGCCGCCATCATGTCCATTCACTTGCAGGTTCTCATTGAATTTAGGCAGACGGTAAAGAAATGGCAGAGTCGGAGAATGGTGGAAAAACCTGCTTTTCCCATGGAGGGAAAGGGATCAGGTAGGCCTCTGCAATAGTGATAGTAGGAACCAAGAGAGCAAGCCCCCGGTCTGTTCCTATTTTATAGTGTAGAAGTCAAAACCTTTAATCCAATATACAAATAAGGAAGTCTCTGATATAAAGTCACTTATTTGAGGCATAAATGGGATTCCTCATAAGAGTGCAGCGCCCCCTATCATGCAACAATCAAGGATGTGGGGAAAAGCTTAGTCTTAAAACTAAGCCTTAGGCTATAATGACTTTGCCAGCTTACAGCCTGTCTCCCACACTCAATGTGAACCAACATATATGTCATATTTACAAACTTATTTGACCAACAACCTGTTTCACCTCCTCTGGCAGCTTCCTGGTTTTCATGCAGAGTCTTCTGTAGAAAGACTGTAGTGGCCTCAGACTGGCCTGACACAACCAACCCCTCCACAGGTTGCTAGCTGGGTGGGTGTTCAACTGGATAAGGTCATTTTCACAAATGCACCTTGTCCTTCCCCTTGGTCTGTCAGTGGGTGTTGGTCAAATAAGTTTGTAAATATGATATATAGGTTTGCTCGCTTGTAGTTTGCATTGGGTGTGGGAGACAGGCTGTAAGCTGGCAAGGTTGTTATACCCTAAGGCTTAGTTTTAAGACTAAGCCTTTCCCACCCTAAGTGACTTCATATCGGAGACTTACTTGTTTGTATATTGGATTAAAGGTTTTGATTTCTACACTATAAAATGGGGCAGACCAGGAGCTTACTCACTTTCAGTTCCTGAGATTAGCATTAGAGAGGAGAGCATAGAAAGGCCACATGGAGGAGAGGAGAGGCAGCCAAAATGGTGGAGTGCTGAGGGAGAAGCCAGTTTGTGCAGTGTTTGTGCAGAGAGGAGATGGGGAACAGAGGTGAATAAGGCTGGTGAGGTAAAAACCTTTGATTCTAGGAAACTAGGATAAGTCAGTGGCTTTGAGAGCCCTGAATGGAAGGAGAAGTGTTTTCCCACTGTGTTTATTTCTTGCCCGCCAGGTGCAAGCTAGGATTAAAGGTAATGGCCCACCAGTTCTTGGCTCCATTTTTTCATTACCATCTGTTCGAATCAAATGCAAACCTGCATGAGCCAGGTGGCTGTGATGGTGGCCGTGGCTATTGGCTTTACAGTGGGTTAGGGCAATTGAGGTCAGGATGACATTAGTTAGGATGTAGTACTCCATCCCACTGGGAACTACTAGTGTCACATGGAAAAAAACCTACTCAAGACTCAAACTTATGTCAAGAGGAATAGAAAGGGAGGCTTGCTAAGGAAGGCAAAGAGAGACCTCCTGAATCTCCTTCTCCCTTAGCTTTTATTATCAGAAGCAGAACAGAAGTAACAAGATTACAAAGAGAGAGATCAGGTGACAAAGGGAAAAATGATTAATAGCCATTTTGTTGACATGGAGAAAGGGATAAATTGATCAGAACATTCTATTCTTTTGCTAATTAACAAGCACAAAGGAAGGGACAATCTAGAATCTCTAGGCCAGTGGTTCTCAAACTTTTTGAAGTTGGGGCACATTTAAAATTTTACAAATAATTGTAGCTGCACTATATACAAATTTCTCAGAATTATGTTATAATAATTAAGTCAAATATAAAGGAAAAAATATAAAGTCCAAGCATGCTTTTATGGTAATTAAACAAAATACAACAAAATTAAATTTATTCTGACATTAAAAAAACATTTTTATGTTATATTTTTTGAGTTATGCTTTTTAGAATTTGTAAAAATGAGGGGTTAAAAATAAAGAGACAAAAAGTTATCATATATATATATATATATATATATATATATATATATATATATATAAATTCTTAGTAAGATTTAGTAAATCTGGCAGGTCCTGGCACGAATGTGTTAATTTTTTTCATTCTTGTGTCTATGAGAAACACGAGCCTGATGTGTCCTAGTGATTTCTTCAATGTTTAGGCATATGTTTGAAAGGAAAACTCTCATTTCCTCGTCAATACATTGAAGAATTCCTCTCTTTTTACTCTTAATTGTGTTGAGGGTAGAAAATCCTAATTCACATAAATAGGATGTTGAAAATTGTAGCAAAATGTTCAAAGATTTTTTAGATATTGCCATATATTCTTCTTTTATAGAAATGCAAAAGGCTTCAAGAGACAATTTCTTATGTTTAATCATCAATTCAAAACCCCCACCATACATATCATCTTAACTTTACACCAAACAGAAGATAAAAGAAACTTGCCTCCAGTCTTCCCGGGGAACATGGGGGGTAGTGTAAACAATCCACCACCAAACCTAACAGCCTTTTGCAACCTAATCAGGCAAGTGAGGTGGGAGGTTGGAAAGACTGTCAGTTTACAGCCAATTCTCCACACCTGTATCCCCCAAAAATCTAAACTCCAAAAAACCCTATTGGTTTTTTGGCCAACAGGCACATATTTCTCTGGAATACCATAGGGTGCACCTGGAAATCTTCTAGGGTGCACACACTTTGAGAACCACTGCTCTAGGCTAATTTTATAAAGCTGGTTCACATGCATTCCTTTGTATCTGCACAAAGGTCACCCACTCACACTTTCTTGGTATTTTCATCCAAGAGACATTCACTCAGGGCTTTTAACTAAAGTTCCCCAATCCAAGGTATAGAGGGTTTAAGGTTAAATGGGTGATTCCCTACGATAGGATCTCCTACTTCAGAGGTTTCTTGGTCAGGAGCTCAGTACAAGGATAGTGGTCTCTAGTCCAGAGCCTAATCCCTCAGCCATGGCTGGGTTCTCCAATTCTATTTCTCCCCAGTGAGATGAGCAGCAGGTTTAGATTGGGTTGAGCAGATGATCCTCTTTGCAAAAGTTCTTTCAGAGAGAAGCTCTGGTCTCAGCAACATAGTTTCAGATAGTCTCTTACTGGGGCTTATTCTGAAAGTATACAAAGAGTGAATAATTATATGAAAAGATAATCAACATCATTAGACACCAGGGGAGTAAAAATAAAAGTTACAATGCAATAAACTTTTGTCCCTCTGGGGCCTAGCTGGTGGCACAATAGATAGAGTGCCATACCAGAATGCTGAGGTCACCAGTTTGAGCCTGGTGTTGCTGCTCGATCCTGGGCTGCTGGCTTGATCCCAGGAGTTGGCAATTTCTGGGTTACTGGCTCAACTCCCAAGGTAGCCAGTTTAAACCCCTGTCAGGGCACATTTGAAAAGCAATTAATGGCACAACTAAGTAGAAAAATTTGTTGATGCTTTTCTCTCTCTTTATCCCCCTTCACTCTGCTCTTTCTCCCTCCTTTTTTCTCTCTCTGAAAAAGGAAACTTTTATCTACTTAGATGGATAAAATAAAGACAGATAATAAGTGTTGACAAGATAATAAGTGTTGACAAGGATGTGGAGGAATTGGAACTTTAATATATTGCAGATGCGAAGATAAAATGGTACAGCCACTATGGAAAACATTTTGGCATTTTCTCAGAAAAATATAGAGTTATCATATGAACCACAATTTCCACTTTTATACCCCCCAAAAAGAAAATATATACTCACACAAAAATTTATACATGAATGTTCATGGTAGTATTATTCATAATAGTCAAAAGTAGAAATAACCCAAATTACTGTCAACTTATAATGGATGTATAAAATGTTATATGTCTATACCACAAAATGTTTTTCAGCCATCAAAGGAATAAAGTATTGACATATATTACAACCAGCATGAACGTGGAAAATATTATGGTAATTTAAAGAAACCATTCACAACATATCACATATTGTATAGTTTCTTTTATATAAGATGTCAAGAATATGCAAATCCACAAAGACAAAATAGATTAGTGGTCACCTGGGTCTGGGGAGTGTCAAGGAAATGAAGAGTGAGTGCTAAGGGGAACTATTTTATTTAGAGGTCAAAAATGTTCTAAATTTATTGCACTGATTGCTAATCTCCATGAATATATTAGAAACTATCAAATTGTACACTTAAAGTGGTTGTGTCATATGTATATGTCAAACACAAGTGAAAAATAAGAAAAATAAATTTTAATTCCTCTTCATACAAAAAGGAAGAAATTCTATGTCCTTCCTTTTATTAGAAAATTTACTTAAAGAAAATAATTGTGTATTGTCTCTATCAGAAAGATATGTAAATTTTTTAAAAAAAACTAAATGAACTTTTTACTAATGTTACAATCCAGAAGTATGTTTCTCAAAACCTGGCAGTCATCTCTTTGAAATGTAATTGTCACAAAAAATAGATCCTTTATCTTGGTTCCATTGTGAGGATAGTAGCCTATTTTGAGCTTGTGCCTGTCTCCAAGTTATAAACCTACCTTCTATCATAAAGATACAAGTAGTTTATTTTTCTTTCTACAAGCGATTAACAAACACAGGTGTCTATCTAAATTACAAGGTGAACTTAAGGTAAGTCATGTGTGACAAATGGCAGTGTCATAGTCTTTTACTTGAAGAATAGTTATAATTTTCTTGAGAAAATATATGCAATGGGATGTATCTCCTCAATTATATTAAAGGATAAATTTTCTCTCTGTCTTTGCAATCTTTTCAACAGATTGCCAGTAATGTGTATCACATTCCAGTTAATTCTTATCCAATAATAAAACAGCTTCGTCTCTCTCTTTTACTTCTGTGGAGAATTTTTGGGGGTTGGCAGATTTCATTTTTAATTATATTTTCTCCAACATATGGCCTGTGAATCATATCTTAATAAAGCTGTTATTTTTAAAATGCAGGCTACAATACATCATTTTACTCTTTCATTTATAATTGTCATATATTTCCTCTACATACAGTGAGAATCATATTAGACACTTACACTTCTTTTTTCATTTACCAACATAATTTAGAAAACTCAACAGGAATGGCAACCTTTATTTTATTTTATTTAACTATATTTTTGCTCTTTCCATTTTTTACTTTCTGATTTTCCAAGACCTTGTCCTAGTTGGTACAGGCTGGCATAAAAATGTGCTATAGCTTAACAACAGAAATTTATTTTCTCACAGTTCTGAGTGCTAAAACTTGAGGTCATGGTGCCAGCATGGTCAGGTTCTCATGAGAAAGGTCACCTGGCTTTCAGAGAGCCATTATTTTGCTTTGTCTTCAATAATGGTGTGTGTGTGTGTGTGTGTGTGTGAGAGAGAGAGAGAGAGAGAGAGAGAGAGAGAGAGAGAGAGAGACCTATAAGGCTACCATCCAGTGGTGGGATTCAAATAATTTAACAACTAGTTCTCTGCCCTAATGACCATTTTAAGAATAAAAAAACCGCCTGACCTGTGGTGGCGCAGTGGATAAAGTGTCCACCTGGAAATGCTGAGGTCGCCGGTTCGAAATCCTGGGCTTGCCTGGTCAAGGCACATATGGGAGTTGATGCTTCCAGCTCCTCCCCACCTTCTCTCTCTGTCTCTCTCTCCTCTCTCTCTCTTCCTTTCTCTTCTCTCTAAAATGAATAAATAAAATAAAATAAAAAAAAAAGAATAAAAACACCCGATATACCCAAAGTTGTTTATTATTTCATACATTTAATACTTAAATAAAAACAATAAAAGAGGTACACAAAACTAGATTATGTTATAAGAAAGAGTTTTAAAACATTTAAAAATATTAAATAATACTTGACAAAAAACAATAAACTGTTATTTAAGATATTTCCATATTGCTTCTTCTTTCTTTTTTTTTTTTTTTTCTTTTTTTTTTACAGAGACAGAGAGAGAGTCAGAGAGAGGGATAGATAGGGACAGACAAACAGGAACGGAGAGAGATGAGAAGCATCAATTATCAGTTTTTCGTTGTGACATCTTAGTTGTTCATTGATTGCTTTCTCATATGTGCCTTGACCGTGGGGCTAGAGCAGACCGAGTAACCCCTTGCTCGAGCCAGTGAACTAGGGTCCAAGCTGGTGAGCTTTTGCTCAAACCAGATGAGCCCACGCTCAAGCTGGTGACCTCAGGGTCTCAAACCTGGGTCTTCTGCATCCCAGTCTGACACTCTATCCACTTCGACACTGCCTGGTGAGGTCATATTGCTTCTTGATTGGTGTCCTCACTTGCAATTTTTTTCACTTTTATCCGAGCATCATCAGCTTTGTGATTTATCCTTAACTGTCTTTTCACTGTAGGAGTGCCCGAAATAGATGATAAGATAACCCTTGAAATCTATATTTCTATTGCTTTATTGTGTCCTAGCTTCCTATTGGTTTCACCATTCAGGGAACACCAGTGCACTCATAATATCTTGGGGGAATTTTGTGCATAACACAAAGCCGAAACAAATACCTGTTTGTCACCCCCTGGTTGGTTGGCACTTTTTCTCTTTATGTTATATGTTTGTTTCCTGAAGTAACAAATGTGAGGCAATTAAAATATAGTATTTTATCTACAGTATATTGAGTTTTATGAAATGAATAATAAATATTTCAAGTATAGTTAAATCAATTTTTTTCACCTATGTACAGAATGAACATTACTATAGGTGCTTAGAATACGCTGTTGCACAGATGAAAGTTAAAAAAGAGTAAGGAATGTAAATTTGTGATTTCTACATTAGATAGCTTCCCAGGCACCCACCTTAGAGGACCCTGATTAAAAGTGCCATTATAACAACCACTTCACCAGACTCAACAAAAAATTAGGTATTGATTCTCCTGAACCAGTGCAAACCAGCTGGATCCCAGCACTGCCACCATCCTATAGGATTAATGCCCCATTTTTATCTTAATTACCTTAATCTTAATTACCTCCATAAAGGCCCTATCACCAGATAAAGTCTCATTGGTGGTTAAAGCTTTAACATGTATATTTGAGAGAGAAACAATTTAGTCCATACTAGATGCCATGGTCCCTAAGCATTCCTTCTTCTCTCTAGCTTTCAGTGTTTTATTGTTTGTTTTATATATAATGACCAGAGTTTTAGTTGTATTTAATAGAGAAAAAGGGAATGGTGTATTTACTACCTCTTTCCAGAAGCAGAAATGTACTCAAGAATAATTTTGATATCTACACTTTACTCATGCTAGTAAAATTTCAACACCAGGAGGCTGAGATGAAGAATGTATAAATAGGCTTAACCTGTGGTGGCGCAGTGGGTAAAGTGTTGACTTGGAACACTGAGGTTGCCAGTTCGAAACCCTGGGCTTGGCTGCTCAATGCACATATGGCAGTTGATGCTTCCTGCTCCTCCCCCACTTCTCTCTCTCTCTCCTCTCTCTAAAATGAATATATAAAATCTTTAAAAATGTATAAATAATGTCATATCTATAGCAATTACAAACTCTAAAAAGCTAAAAAAAAATGAATGACTCAAAGTAGAATTTTAAAGAAAATTTTCAAGAAACTTGAAGAAAGGCCAAAGAGAAAAAATAAATGAAAAAAGATAAAATGACAGACTTAAGCCCTACATATCAGTAATAGTATTTAATGTAAATAGTCTAAAACATCTTTAAAAGACAGATTGTCAGATAATTTAAAAAATGACTCAAACATATTCTATCTCATTTCAAATCTAACGTATATAAGTAGGTTGAAAGTAAAGAATATAAATTATATGCCCTGAAAAATTAATGAAAAGTATGAAAAGTTATATTAATATCAGAAAAATATGATTAAGATATATGTATCATAGGTAGAGATGGAGCATTACATAATGAAAAAAGTTCAATCTATCAAGAATAAATAGCAATTCTGAATATTCATGCACCAAACAACAGAATGACAAAATATATGATAAAAAACTAATAAGACATCTTTTTTTTATTAATTTTAATGGGGTGACATTAATAACTCAGGGTACATATGTTCAAAGAAAACATCTCCAGGTTATCTTGTCATTCAATTATGTTGCATACCTATCACCCAAAGTCAGATTGTCCTCCATCACCTTCTATCTGGTTTTCTTTGTGGCCCTCCCCTCCCCATTCTCCCTCCCTCTCCTCCCCCCCCCCCGTAACCACCATACTCTTGTCCATGTCTCTTAGTCTCTTTTTAAAGACATCTTCTTTATCCAATCCTCTATAAAGGGACACTTTGTTTGTTTCCAGATCTTGGCCACTGTGAATAATGCTGCAATGAACATGGGGGTGCATGCATTTTTATGTACCAATGTTTTCAAGTTTTGGTGGTAGATACCAATAGTAAGATTGCTAGGTCATATGGTAATTATATTCTTATTTTCTTAGTTTTCATTAATTTTAATTTATTGTATTTACATGGATTCAAGTATCCCACTGACAGTGGAATACTACTCAGCCATAACAAATGATGACATAGTGACATTTACAACAACATGGGTGGGCCTTGAGAGCATTATACTGAGTGAAATAAGTAAATCAGAAAAAGTTAAGAATTGTATGATTTCATACATAGGTGGGATATAAAATTGAGTCTTATGGACATAGATAAAAGTGAAGTGGTTACCAGGAGGAAAGGAATGTGAAAGAGGGGGAAGGGGACTTGAATAAATGGTGACTGGGGAGAGGGTGGCAGAAAGGAGTAAAGAGGAACAAATATAAGGTGATGGAAAATGGTATGACTTTAGGTGATGGGTATACAACATAACCAACAGTTCAAATGCTGTGGAGATGTTCATCTGAAACTTATGCACTCTTATTGATCAAAGTCACTTTGTTAAAGTTAATTGTATAAATAAATTTTAAAAGTTCTAAACAAACAAAAAAAGAAAACTAATAGAGGAGAAAAGACAAATAGAAACAAAATTATAATTAAGGACATCAATACCCCTGTGTCGACAATGGGTAGGTTAACTAGATATAAAATCAATGACGATATGGAAGAACACAACACCATCTAACTGACATTTATAGAACATTTTATATTGCAGCAGCAAAGTATACAGGGTTTGGTAAACGTGAGTTTACAGTTATAAGTACACAAAACACATTTTGTTGTTTTCCATGTGAAAAACTTTAAACCTACTATGACCTCACTCTGTACATTCTTTTCAAACAAACATGAAACATACTGCAAAATAGAAGATATTCTGGGACATAGCATAATTCTCAACAAAATTAAACTAATTTAAATAATATACAAAGTGTTGTCTGATCACAACATAATCTAATTAGATTTCAATAATGGAGAAATAACAGAAAAAATAAAATACTTGGGAAATAAATAGCACACTTCTAAACAATCTATAAGAAAATCTTAAGAAAAATTAAAAAGTACTTGGAAAGAATTAAGAAGTACAAATTGTCAGTTATAAAAAGTCACAGAGATGTAACATACAGCATAAGGAATATAATTAATAATATTGTAATAACTTTATATGGTGTCAGGTGGGTAGTAGATTTACTAGGGAGATTATATTATACATTTCATAAGTGTCTAACTACTTACTATACTGTATGCCTGAAACTAGTATTATATTCAAGGTCAAATGTAATTGAAAAATAAAAAAATAATAAAAAATAATTGTACTGAATAAAAAGTTAAAATACAACATACCAAAATTTGTTGGACCTAGTTGTTGCTATGCTGAAAAGGAAATTTAAAACAATAAATGCTTACATTGGAGAATAGAAAAATTCTCAAATCAATAATCTCAACTCCCAGCTAAAGAAACTCTAAACTCAAAACCAGCAGAAAAAAGAAATAATAAATATAATAGCAAAAATCAATGATATCAATCAAGTAAAAAGATGATTCTTTGAGTAGATCAATGAGTTTACAACCCTTTAGATAAATTAACAGAAAAAGAGACATAATTTATCAGCATCAGGACTGAAATTGGGATAGCACTATAGACCCTGAAAATATCAAAAAGATAGTAAACCGTGAGCAAATCAACAGGCATAAATTTGACAACATAAATGCAAGGATCAATTTTTCAAAAAGTATGAATTACCACAATTCATTCAGTATGAAATAAATAATTGAAATAGATACACAACTGCTAATAAAATTTAGTTTTTAATTTAAAGATACAAACTAAAACAAGAAATCTTTATTCCAAGATGGTTTTACTGGATAAATTTACAAAAAATAAAAATCTAAAAAGAGTTATCACCATTGAGGGTATTATTCTGAGTGAGATATGTCAGACAGCAAAAAACAAATGCTATACTATATCACTTATATGTGGAATCTAAAAAAGCCAAACTTGTAAAAACAGAGAGTAAAATGGCTGTTACCAGGAGTAGAAGGGTAGCGGGGAGAATTAAGGAGATGTTGTTTATGGGTACAAACTTGCAGCTACTATGTGAATAACTTCTGGTGATCTAATGCATGGCATTGTGATATTAGTCAACAATACTATATTACAGACTTTAAAATTACTAAGAGATTTAAGTTCTCTTCAGAAAAAAAGATGATTAAATGTTGTGATAAAGGGTTTAGCTAAAGGTCTGGTGATAAATATGTTATAATATATAAATGTATCAAACCAACACATTGTACAGCTTAAACTTACACAGTGTGATATTTCAATTATGTCTCAATTTTTAAAAATTGAAAATAATTACCACCAATTCTATGCAATCATTTCTACAAATACAAGAGGAGAGAGCACTTCCCAGCACGTTTTATGAAGATATTATTACCCTGATACCAAAAAGAGATAAAGACAGGATATTAAAAAAGTAAATCTTTATACTAATAACCCTGATGAACATCAGTGCAAAAACACTAACAAATTATTACTAAATATAAATCAGAAATGTAAAAAAAAAGGATACATGATTAAGAGGGTTTTATTCCAGGGATTCAAGACTGTTTCAATATTTGACAATCAATCAATGTAATAGACAGTATTAACAAGAAAATAATGAAAAACCACATGGTAATGTCAATTGATGGAGAAAAATTATATGAGAAATTCAACAGTATTCATAAATTTAAGAAATAGGAATACAGAATATGTTCCTCAACTTAATAGAGACATCCACAAAAATGATATAGCTTATATCAGAGTTAATGGTGAAAGACTGAATCCATTTCCCCTTACACTGGGAATAAAGCAAATATTCTGCTCTTACCACTGCTTCTCAAATTAGTCTAAAAATTTTAGGTAGTTCAATAAAAATATAAAGGGCATATAGATTGAAGAGAAAGAAATAAAACTGTCCTATTTGCAGAAGACTTGATCTTCTCCAAATTCCCTACTAATCAACACAAAATAAACCTCTAGAACTAATTTTTAGAAGTAAGTGCAACTGTTCAGGTCCTTTTTCCATTTTAGAACTGTTAAAAAAAATAGTGACAACCAGAAGCTTCAAGGATTTGAAGAAACTGAGTCTCCCTTTTATTGCTGGAGTGAATGGGAAATGGTAAGCCACTCTAGAAAACAGTTGAGTAGTTCCATAAAAAACTAAATGTAGGGGAGGGGGTTGAGGGAGGGGAGGGGCACAAAGAAAACCAGTTGGAAGGTGACGGAGGACAGTTGGACTTTGAGTGATGGGAATGCAGCGTAATCAAATGTCAAAATAACCTAGAGATGTTTGCTCAGAACATATGTACCCTGATTTATCAATGTCACCCCATTAAAATTAATCTAAAATGAAACAAAAAAAAAAACTAAATGTATAATTATCATATGGATCAGTAAGGTTACTCTTAGACATTTATCCCAGTAATATTAAACTATGTCCAAACAAGTACATATGCACAATTGTTTATAGTAGATTTATTATTGGGTTGGAGAATAAGTTCGTAGCGTTTTTACCGAAGACTTTTATTTAAACAAAAAACAATAATTATATCAATAAGTTAATCAATTATATATTCGCCGTTGCTGTTTACAACCTCTTCCCACCTCTCAACCAATTTGTTGATGCCGTTCTGCCAAAAATCACCTGGTCTGGTGTCAAAGAAGTTGTTGAGCCAGTTTTTAAGGACCTCTTTGTTATCGAAGGTAACGCCCTTCATATGGTTTGACAGGGAGCAGAAAAGATGGTAATCGGTCGGTGCAAGGTCCAGAGAATACGGTGGATGCTGAAGGACCTCCCATTCGAGCTCTTGGAGTGCTGCTTTGATGACTTGTGCAACATGGGGCCTGGCGTTGTCGTGAAGGAGTATGGTTTGACCATGTCGATCAGGTCTTTTCAGTCGAATAGCCTCATTCACGTGGTGTAGCTGGGCAATGTAGAGCTCCTTGTTGACCGTGGCATTCTTTTCGAGCATTTCCCAGTTCTTCATCGAATTCAGAAGGCCTTCCGCTGCGGCACGTGTCATCGACGTCAAAGTCGCCATTTTTGAACTTTGCAAACCATTTCCGTGCTGTAGACTTGCCTATGACACCTTCTCCATACACGTCGCAAATGTCCCAGGCTGCTTCGGCAGCTTTTTGACCTCGATGAAAAGCAAAGAAGAGCAGGTGTCAAAAATGTTGATTTTTGCCTCCTGGGTATTCCATTTCTAAGCCTCAAAACTAATAAAAAATTAAATAACTCAAAAATACAATTAACATAGTTTTGTAGAGCAGAAAGAGTTTTATCGAATGAATACTTACCCTTTGCCAAACAGCAAACAAATCGTTGTAAAATAAAATATAAAAACGCTACGAACTTATTCCCCAACCAATATAATAGCCAAAAACTGAAAAAAAATCTTTCAATTGGTAAATGATTAAACAAGTTGTGATACATCTCTATCATGGAATACTACCTAGTAATGAACAGTAACAACTATTGGTACATGCAACAACTTGGATGTATTGTAAGAATTTTATAGTTAAAAAGACCGATTCCAAAGATTATATAGTTCATTATTCCATTTATACAACATTCTTCAAAAGAAAAATATAGACAGAGAACTGATTGCTCAGGTTCAATAAATAAGAAACTTTTATAAGTATAAATTGAAAAAAAAGATTTTAAAATTTATATAAAATTTAGAAGACATAGAATAGCATAAACCATATTTTAGAAAGTTAACAATGATGATGATGCAGGACTTTATCATGTGTGGCACCAAAGCTACAATAACTAAGACTATAATAATAGCATAAGGACATATAAATATATAGCTTAATGCAACAGAAGAGTACAAAAGTAAACCCATTGTTATATTGAAAATTCATTTTTAAGACAGTAGCAAAACAACAAAATGAGGAAAACAAAGGCTTTTATGTAAATGATTCTGGCAAAACTATATATATATATATACACATATATATATGTATATGTATATATATGGCAAAAATGAAGCCTAAAGTATAATTATGAAGAAAAAATTCTTTAAGATGAATCTCAAAGAATTAGCACTTAAAATTAAAACTTTAAAATAAATTTAAAAGAATATCTTTGTCACCTTGAGAAAGGCAATATTTCTCAGAGAGGACAGATAAAATAAAAAAATAAAAGTGGTTTGACTGGGGGATGTGTACAAAACATAATGAACAGTTCAAATGCTATAGAAATGTTTACCTAAAGCCTGTGTACTCTTATTGATCAATGTCACCCTGTTAAATTTAATTTTCTAAATAAAATATTTTAAAAAAATAAAAAATAAATTAGCCTTTGTTAAAATATTTATCATCAAGAAACAGTATTAAAAATGAATAGGCAATAAACAGACCCATAAGCAGGGAAGAAATAGAAACAACTATCAAAAACCTCCCCCAAAATAAAAGTCCAGGGTAAGACAGCTTTACAAGTGAATTTTATCAAACATTCAAAGAAGGCTTGGTTTCTATTCTACTCAAAGTCTTCCAAAATATTGAAGAAGAAGCAATACTCCCAAACACATTTTATGAGGCCAACATAACCCTCATACCGAAACCTGGCAAGGACAACACACAAAAAAGAAAACTACAGGCCAATATCTCTAATGAATACAGATGCTAAAATACTAAAAAAAAAAAAAAAATACTAGCAAATCAAATACAAGAACACATTAAAAAAGTTATTCATTATGATCAAGTGGGATTCATCCCAGAATCACAAGGATGGTTCAACATACATAAAACGGTTAACATAATACACCATATCAACAAAACAAAAGACAAAAATTATATGATCCTATCAATAGATGCAGAAAAGGCATTCAATAAAATACAACATCATTTTATGTTTAAAACACTTAACGAAATGGGTATAGGAGGAAAATATCTCAACATAATAAAGGCCATTTATGATAAACCGTCAGCTAACATCATATTAGATGGTATAAAACTGAGGACTTTTCCCCTAAAATCAGGAACAATACAAGGTTATCCACTCTTTCCACTCTTATTCAATGTAGTGCTGGAAGTTCTAGCTAGAACAATCAGACATGGAAAAGAAATAAAAGGCATTTATATTGGAAAAGTAGAAGTAAAAGTTTCACTTTTTGCAGATGATTTGATCCTATACATCAAAAACCCCAAAGGCTCCACAAAAAGACTACTAGAAACAATAAACCAATACAGTAATGTCTCAGGATACAAAATTAATATACAAAAGTCCATTGTCTTTCTATATACCAAAAATGAAACATCAGAAAATGAACTCAAAAAAATAATCCCCTTCATGGTTGCAACAAAAAAATAAAATACTTAGAAATAAACATAACAAAGAATGTAAAGGACCTATATAATGAAAACTACAAAGCATTGTTAAGGAAAATCGAAAAAGATACAATGAAATGGAAAAATATTCCTTGTTCTTGGATAGAAAGAATAAATATAGTCAAAATTACTATATTACCCAAAGCGATATACAAATTTAATACAATTCTCATCAAAATTCCAATGTCATTTTTTAAATAAATGGAACAAAATATCGTCAGGCTTATATGGAACTATAAAAAACCCCGAATAGCCAAAGCAACCTAAGGAAAAAGAATGAAGCTGGGGGCATTACAATACCTGACTTCAAATTTTAGTATAAAGCCACAATAATCAAAACAGCATGGTATTGGCAAAAAATAGACACTTCGACCAATGGAACAGAATAAAAAGCTCAGAAATAAAACCACATATATATGGTCAAATAATTATTGATAAAGGGGCCAACAACACACAATGGAGAAAAGAAAGCCTCTTCAACAAATGGTGCTGGGAAAACAGGAAAGCCACATGCAAAAGAATGAAACTCGACTACAATTTGTTCCCTTGTACTAAAATTAAGTCAATATGAATTAAAGACCTAAATATAAGACCTGAAACAAATTACATAGAAGAAAACATAGGTACTAAACTCATGGACCTTGGTTATAAAGAGAACTTTATGAATTTGACTTCAAAGGCAAGGAAAGTAAAGGCAAAGATAAATGAATGGGACTACATCAGACTAAGAAGCTTTTGCTCAGCAAGAGAAACTGACAACAAAACAAACAGACAGCCAACTAAATAGGAGATGATATTTTTATACAACAGCTCAGATAAGAGCCTAATATCAAAAATATACAAAGAACTCATAAAACTCAACAACAAACAAACAATCCAATAAAAAAATGGGAAGAGGGGCCCTGGCCGGTTGGCTCAGCGGTAGAGCGTCGGCCTAGCGTGCGGAGGACCCGGGTTCGATTCCTCGCCAGGGCACACAGGAGAAGCACCCATTTGCTTCTCCACCCCTCCGACGCACTCCCCTCTCTGTCTCTCTCTTCCCCTCCCGCAGCCAAGGCTCCATTGGAGCAAAGATGGCCCGGGCGCTGGGGATGGCTCTGTGGCCTCTGCCTCAGGCGCTAGAGTGGCTCTGGTCGCAACATGGCGACGCCCAGGGTGGGCAGAGCATCGCCCCCTGGAGGGCAGAGCATCACCCCTGGTGGGCGTGCCGGGTGGATCCCGGTCGGGCTCATGCGGGAGTCTGTCTGACTGTCTCTCCCTGTTTCCAGCTTCAGAAAAATGAAAAAAAAAAATGGGAAGAGGACATGAACAGACACTTCTCCCAGGAAGAAACACAAATGACCAACAGATATATGAAAAGATGCTCATCTTCATTAGCTATTAGAGAAATGCAAATCAAAACTACAATGAGATACTACCTCACACCTGTTAGATTAGCTAATATCAACAAGACAGGTAATAACAAGTGTTGGAGAGGCTGTGGAGAAAAAGGAACTCTCATTCACTGTTGGTGGGAATGTAAAGTAGTACAACCATTATGGAAGAAAATATGGTGGTTCCTCAAAAAATTAAAAATAGAATTACCATATGACCCAGCAATCCCTCTACTGGGTATATACCCCCAAAACTCAAAAACATTGGTACATAAAGACACATGCAGCCCCATGTTCATTGCAGCATTGTTCACAGTGGCCAAGACATGGAAACAACCAAAAAGCCCTTCAATAGATGATTGAATAAAGAAGATGTGGCACATATATACTATGGAATACTACTCAGACATAAGAAATGATGATCATCGGATCATTTACAACAACATGGATGGACCTTGATAACATTATACTGAGTGAAATAAGTAAATCAGAAGAAACTAAGAACTATATGATTCCATACATAGGTGGGACATAAAAATGAGACTCAGGGACATGGATAAGAGTATGGTGGTTATGGGGGGGCAGAGAGGGGGTGGGAGAGGAGAAGGGCACAGAGAAAACCAGATAGAAAGTGAATGAAGACAATATGACTTTGGGTGATGGGTATGCAACATAATCAAATGTCAAAATAACCTGGAGATGTTTTCTCTGAACCTATGTACCCTGATTGATCAATGTCACCCCATTAAAATTAATAATAAAAAAATGAATAGACAAGCCACAAATTAAGAAAAATATTATAAAAACATATATCTGACAAAGTTCTTGTATGATGAATATATAAAAGCTATTAAAACTACATTATAAAAAGACAAAGCAATAAAAATGGCCAAAAGGCCTATACAAACATGTCACAAAATTTCAAATGGTTATAATGCAACATAATAAAAAGGTGCTCAACACTTTATATCTTTAACAAAAATTAATTTGAAATAGATTATAAATCTAAATATAAATGCAAAACTGTAACATTCCTAGAAATAATAAAGGAGGAAATATAGGTGACCTTTAGTTTGTTGATCAATAACTTAGATACAACACAAAAGCACAATCCATAAATAAAAGATTGATAATTTGAAATTCATTAAAATTGACATATTCTGCTCTATGGAAAGCACTGCTTAGAAAAATATAAACACAGATGGGGAGAAAAATGTTTGTGAATCACGTAACTGACAAAGTACCTGTTGGTCAAATAAGTTTGTAAATATGATATATATGTTTGCTTGCTTTGGGTACGGGAGACAGGCTGTAAGCTGGCAAAGTCATTATACCCAAAGACTTAGTTTTAAGACTAAGCCTTTCCCTCCCTTCTGATACTGAGGTCTTCTCAAAACTAAGCTTTTCCCCACACCCTTGACTGTTGCATGATAGGGGGTGGTGCACTCTTATGAGGAATCCCATTTATGCCTCAGATAAGTGGCTTTGTATCAGAGACTTTCTTATTTGTATATTGGCTTAAAGGCTTTAATTTTCTACATTATAAAGTGAGACAGACCAGGGTTTTCTCTCTCTCTCTCTCTTCCTGCTATCAGCATTGCAGGTGCCTCCCTGATCCCTTGCCCTCTAAGGGAAAGGCAGGTTTTCTGCTTTTCCCCTGGCTTTTCTTGTGGCTTGCCTATCATGGTGAGACACCAGTAAACAGAATGGCCCACCATCGTCTGACTCTGCCATTTCTTTACCGTCTACCAGAATTCAGTGAGAACCTGCATGTGAATGGACACGATGGCAGCCCCTGCCATATAGTACCTATATTCACAATATAAAATAAACACATAAAACTCAACAATAATAGCACACACTTCTCAATTTTAAAATAAACAAAAGGTCTGAACAGATACCTTACTAAGGAAATTAAGCAAATGAAAGTAAATATATAAAAAGATGCTCAACATTTTATGTCATTAGGGAAATACAACTCAAAAACAATAATGAAATAGCATTGCATATCTAAAATTAAGTCCAAAAAATGGTACAGCCAATTTGGAAGATGTTTGAGCAGTGTTTTACAAAGAAAAATACTCCTATAAAATGATTCAGCAATCATGTTCCAAGTTATTTACTCAAATCATTTGAAACTTATGTCCACATGAAAATCTGCGTACGAATGGTTACAGCATCCTTATCCATAATTTCCAAAACTTGGAAGCAGTCAATATGTCCTTGAATAAGTGAGTGAATAAACAAACTACAGTACATCCATATAAAGGAATAGTATTCACTGATTAAAAAAATAAGCTATCAAAGCCATGAAAAACAAAAAGGGGAACATGGGGAATGCTTAAGTTCCTATTGCTAAGTGGAAGAAGCCAATCTAAAAAGGCTACATACTATATGATTTTAACTATATGACATTCTGGAAAAGACCAAACCATGGAAACAGTGAAAAGATCAGTGATTGCTAAGAATGGAAATGGGAAAGGAAAAGAGGGATAAATAATTGGATCACAAGACAATTTTAAAATAGGAAAACTATTCTGTGATTCTGTAATGTTAGATACATACATATATGTCAATACATTGTACAGCTGTCAAAATCCATAGAATGTTCCTCATAAGAAGAAATAAAAGCTCACTGGGGAATTCTACCAAACATTTAAAGAATTAACACAAAACCCCTCAAGATTCTTTGAAATATTTGAAGAAGAGGAAGCACTTCAAGCAGATTCTATGAGGTCAGCATTACCCTGATACCAAAACCAAACACATTACAAGCAAACGGAAATACAGACCAATATTCTTGATGAATAATCATGCAAATTTCTCAATAAAATAATGGCAAACTGAATTCAACAATGTACTAGATTATTATACAACCTTACCAAGTGAATTCATTTCTGGAATGAAAGGATGGTTTAACATGGAAAAGCTCATCAATGTAATACCATGTATTAGCAGAATGAAGAACAAAGCCACATGATAATCTCAATTAATGCATAGAAAATTGACAAAATTCAACAACTTTTTATGATTAAAAAAATTCAACAATCTAGGAATAGAGGGAAACAACCTCAACGTAATGACCATTTGTGCAAAATCCACAGCTAACAATCATGTCTTAAAAAAATGTTTGTTGTATATCTATATTAGACCCCACAATTCTGCACCCTCATATTTATCCAAGAGAACCAAAAACATTTGTCTTTAAAAAGAATTACATGCAAATGTTCATAGCAGATTTATTCATGTTAGCCAGAAAGTAGAAGCAACTCAAATATCAAATGACCATTAACAGGAAAATTTATAAACCTACTCAGTATTTAAAATTGAATGCATTATGCATACATACAATAGTGAACCTAAAGCCAGTATACATGCTGAGAAAATGAAGCTGGGCACAAAAAGTACATATTTTATGTATCCAGTTACATGAAGCTTTAGAAAAATCAAAAGTAATCTATTGTGACAGAAAATCAGAAGAGTTTTCCTGGAGGTGATCACTGGAAGATGTATGGAGGAAACTTTCTGGAATTATAAATAGTGCATAAATTTGTCAAAATTCATATGATTGTATATTGAATATATGTGCATTGGACTGTATATAAATTTTTACTAAAAATTGTTTAAAACTATCATGTATGAGATAGTAGTTGATAGGTGTTCTTTACACAGTTGTGTGTTACCTATTCTTAAACTAATCTATGTGTATTTTATCCCTGAAGAACTTACCAATATATAAAACACAATGAATCCTAGGTTTCTCGTTGTTAACCAAGTGATATGCATGCAGAGAAGAGGGAAAATTAGAATGTGCTGTATTTTGTGAGTTTAGAGTTGAAGGGATCAGTATGTATTCATTTAATTATATATAGACACAGACAGTATGGTGGTTACCAGAGGGATGGAGGGTGAAGGTATAGTAAAGGATAAAGGGATAGTAAAGGGTATATGGTGACAGAAATTGATTTGACTTTGGGTGGGGGGCACACAATGCAATATACAGGTTTTGTATCATAGAAATGTACACGTGAAAACTACATAATCTTATGAACCAATGTTACCTCAATAAATTTAATTTTTAAAAATCTTAGATAAATGAAATCAACATATTTTTCCATTGACTAAAGTAAGGCTTAATGAGTTGAAGTATTTCCTAAGATTTTGTAGTTGCCAACTGCACAGTTAATACTTTAACTCAAATCTTCTGATAACTAATTTTATGTACTTTCCCATAGTTTGATAATGGAGTTTTTCCTCATTTAACTCATTAATACTCTCAATTTATATTTGTGTACAATGGGAAGTAAAACCGTATTATTCCTTAAAATATACAGTCATTTTTATCACCATCATTATTTGGAGTGTTCATAATTTTCCAATAATTTCTATGTGAAATTTATCTTATTTTGAGCTCCAATGAGGCTTTTGGATCTGCTTCCAGGCTCTTTATTCTGTTCGTTTGCACAAACATTAGAACCCCTGTGCTAATGGCACGTGGTTTTTATTACTATGAGTTTATAATAATTCTTACTAATACTAGGATATTCTCATTTTTATTTTTCATCAGCAAATTGACTGGCTTCTCTTGGGCACTTATTTTACTCTTATCTAGGTTAGAATCTATCAGGCAAGTTTCATAAATTTCTTGTTGAGATTTTTAAAAGATAAAATTACATTAAATCTCGAGATTAATTTTAAAAGATTTGGCCTTTTTAAATTGGTGTCACAATGAACATGACATAGCATTTTCATTTAATAAACACCTTTATTTCCCAAGTAAGCTTTCTACAATATATCACAGATGGATCTCTCATTTCTACTTCAGGAATGGTAGCAGTAGTCTAAAAATCAATAAAAATATATATGAATTATTTCAGTGGGTATTTTTAAAGTGAGCACAACAGCTATAACTTGGCTTGCTTGGAGAATACAGCTTACTTTCTCCAATGAATGAGAGTCAGTTGTTGTACTCTTGGTTATTTGAACTTGTTCTCCAATCCTTTTGATACTTAGTGATAATTATTTTTAAAATAGAACATGATTTTTCCTGAATATCTAAAGTTCATATTTTCCAAATAAAATATCTTTATGTAATTGATATTGTAACTTCAAAATACTCCAAAGATTTTATACAGAGGTGCATGTGTATGCATGTATATACATGTTTAATTACCAGTAAACATTTAAAAGCACTTTTTACTTAGGAAAACACAAATTACAGAAAAAATAACATCATATATTTTCAGAGACAGCCTTTGACATAAAAATAATTATTTCTTATATCTGCACCATCTTTTCTGTAGATGTGTCACATAGACTATAACATCATGATATCAGAGTATAATTTCTTTCTTTTTTTTTTTTTTTTTTGTATTTTTCTGAAGCTAGAAACGGGGAGAGACAGTCAGACAGACTCCCGCATGCGCCCAACCGGGATCCACCCGGCACATCCACCAGGGGGTGATGCTCTGCCCCTCCGGGGCGTCACTCTGTTGCGACCAGAGCCACTCTAGCACCTGGGGCAGAGGCCAAGGAGCCATCCCCAGTGCCCGGGCCATCTTTGCTCCAATGGAGCCTCGGCTGCAGGAGGGGAAGAGAGAGACAGAGAGGAAGGAGTGGGGGGGGTGGAGAAGTAGATGGGTGCTTCTCCTGTGTGCCCTGGCCCGGAATCAAACCCGGGACTTCTGCACGCCAGGCCGATGCTCTACCACTGAGCCAACCGGCCAGGGCCAAGAGTATAATTTCTAAGCATCGCAGAATAAAGCAAACCATCCTTCACTGTTTTCAATAATGAATACTCCTAATAGTTTTTTATTTGGGATTTTTTGGATGCTTTTGATGTTTAGATTGCTAAATTATATTTGTTAGCTTCTTTGATCAATAAAAATTATATGAAGCATTATTCCAATTTTATAAATGAAAAATCATGCCTTAATGATTAGCTAGCCCAAGGCCATACAACTAATAAATGGAAGACACTAGAAAACTGTTCAACATTAAATTTTTAAATACTTTTGTATACCTGTCCAAGACTAATGAGGTAAAAACAATCCCAATGAATCTATGGCTAAATGCTTATTGTGGAATTACTGATTTGAGAAACTATTTGAAGCTTAAATTGACATTTTAGTTGCTTGTATGAGCATGTGTTCACTGACACTGAAAGACCTTGACAGAACTTGAGGCTCGTAGGGCCATCCATCACTATCCATGCATTTCTTAAACCAGTGTTCACACGTATGTGAGAGAGAAACTATCCCGACAGACAAGTAAAAGCTTATGAAATCAGAAATATTTAAAATTAATGACCTCAGTGTGAGTAATATACTTGAATGTCTTTGAGTTAAGTGTGCTTTGGGACATTTCAATTATTATGTTTTTCTATAGAGAAAGAATACATAAAAAAAGATATTTCATTACTTATGGGACATATTGTGAGTAGGTAGACTTAAAGGTCATAAGTTCTCACGCAAGAAGAATCCATCAATTTAATTGTAGAGTGAAGTAAGAATGCAATAATTTAAATTATTCCTGAAGACCTAGAAGTAATTACCAAAACTAATTATATTGGTCTGGCCTGAGGTTAACAGCTGGCAAAGAGTGACAGTTGGCTCTCTACAAAGACAAGTAATTTTAAATGTTTGCTTGAACTCATTGTGAGTAGAGTTTATAAAAATCAAGTCTTAGTTAATGTGCACAAAGTTCTGAGTAAGCACTTCTAGGGATAATATATGGAATTTTAGGATCAAGGTATCAGATGTGTTATGGAATGGTAGGAAGCAAAATCATACATACCCACAGAATAAAAGGTAAACTTTCCAATTTCATTTTTTTCAGGGTACAAATGTTTTTCAGATGTGAGGTAGCAGCTTATGATAGAAGCAGATGCAGCAATTTTCAGGATAACTTATCTTGGTCTACCAACAGAGTCCATAACAAGAGGAACACAAATGCTGGTGACATAGACTGATGCAAGGTAAGATCAATTCATGCTACCAAACTGGCCCTTTGACTCAGGTCTTCAGTTACCAAACAGAAATAACTTCAACAAATAAAACACTTCCATTTAAGGAAATTTTTACTAACCTTGTACTCTCCCTGTTCTTGGATCAAATGCAGCACCAGAAAATGGAAATACAGTTGACCCTTGAACAACATTGGTTTGCCCTGTGAAGGTCAATTTATACATGGATTTTTAAAAAATAAATACATACAGTACTGTAAATGTATTTTCCTTATGATTTCTAAATGACATGTTCCTTTCTCTAACTTACTTTATTATAAAAATACAGTATCAGGGGTCTCCAAACTTTTTACACAGGGGGCCAGTTTACTGTCCCTCAGACCATTTGAAGGCCGCCACATACAGTGCTTCTCTCACTGACCACCAATGAAAGAGGTGCCCCTTCCGGCAGTGCGGCAGGGGGCTGGATAAATGGCCTCAGGTGGCTGCATGTGGCCCATGGGCCATAGTTTGGGGATGCCTGGTAGCATATATAATATACAAAATATGTGTTAATAGCTGGACTTTTTACATGATCCACAAAGCTTTCTATCAATATTAGGCTATTAGTAGTTAAGTTTTTGGCAAGTCAAAATTACACATGGATATTTAACTGCAAAATGGAGTTAGTGCCCATAACCCCATGTTGTTCAAATGTCAACTGTTATTACCTAAAGGAAAAAAGCCAACCTTCTTTGAATAGTATTCCTAACAACACCATTCTAGATTTTAAAATAAGGCCAGCAGTTTGATAGAAAAATCCCATTCCCCATCCCCTAGCTGATTTAATGGTCATTTTATCTGTAGATTGTCTGAAAGACAATTGGGTGACACACAGAGTTTCTAGCCAGATAAGTAGAAAAATTAAATGTTTTTTATTTCAAAAAGGCCTAGGTACCTGCTGATATATAAAATTTATATCTATGTTTACTTAGAAGTTTTACTATGCTCTAATATGAATGCCTCATAATCTTATAGTTTGCATGCCAGTTCTCTCTGTATTTACTAACTGATGGACCATGAAATTTTTGTGATCTATCTTGTTGAAAAGTTCCAGCAATATAGGTACAGTGGGGGTAAGTTGGCTGCCTCTGACTATAATAAAGATTAAAGACTATAGGTTTTAAGTGCACATTTCTATCATACATGATCTGTATATTGCATTGTAAAGTTAAAAAAATAAAAATAAAAAAATAAAATGATGGCACTTTGTTCATCATAATTTTTTGCACTAATTTTGATTTTTTCTAATATTGTATCAAAATATTATTTAAAAAAATAAAGTAGTCAAACTCTTAGAAGCAGGAAATAGAATAATTTTCGCCTGGGGCAAGAGGTGGGGTGATACAGTGGTTTTTCAATGGACACAGGATTTCAGTTTTGCAAAATGAGTTTTAGAAATCTGTTGCACAACATTGTGTATATAGTCAAAATCACTGTATTATACATTTACTGGTTTTAAATTTGTAAAATTTATTTTATGTCATTTTTACTACAGTAAAAAGGAGAGATTGTGTACCCTTTAGCTATCGCCTTTCTGTTCACTCATCTCTTCAAGCTTTTAGTAATCACTAGTCTATTTTCTGTGTAGGCTTGCCTGTTCTGCACATTCGTATAGAAGGAATTATATAATATGTCATCTTTTGTGACTGGCTTCTTTCAACTAGCACAATGTTTTGAAGGTTCATCTATATGATACAATGAATCAGGACTTCATTCCTTTTGCTGATCGAGTAAGATTTTATTATGTGGCTATACCACTTGTGTTACTACATTCATCAGTTTATGGATATTTGGGTTGTTTTCTCCCTTTTCACCAAGTTGCAATGCTGCTATGAACATTTCTCTTAGATATATACATAGGAATGGCATGATTGAGTCATATGAAAATTCTATATTTAACTCTGAAGAACTGTCAAAATTTTTATATTCCCACCTGCAGTGGATGATGGTTCCCACTTACCCAAATCCTGACTGCCTCTGTGTTTCCCTTCTTCTTTTTTATTTTTATTTTTTATTATAGCCATCCTGGTAGATGTAAAGCAATATCCATATATTCATTGTGGTTTTGATTTGGATTTTCCTCGTGACTAATGATGTTAACACCTCACCTTATGCTTATTGGCCTCCCTTGCATCTTTTTTGTCCATTCATATGCTTTACAATTTTCTAATTGCACAGTTTGTCTTTATTATTGATAAGTTGTATGAGGTGTTATCTAATCTAGTTGACTGTACTTATCAGATATATGATTTGCAATTTTTTTTTCATTCTGTGGGTTCCCTTTTCACTTTCTTGATGGTTTTCTTTAAAGAAAAAAAATTTTAACTTTTATGCTTATTAAAATTTCTATTGACAATAGTTTGTAATTTAGAGAGTGCAAGTTTTATACTTTTTGTTGAGTGTTTTTTATCATGAAAGCAGTTTGAATTTTGTCAAATACTTTAATTGCAACAATTGACATGATCATGTATTTTTATTTTTTCTTTTATTAATAAAGATTTTTTTTGGCCCTGGCCGGTTGGCTCAGCGGTAGAGCGTCGGCCTGGCATGCGGGGGGCCTGGGTTCAATTCCCGGCCAGGGCACATAGGAGAAGCTCCCATTTGCTTCTCCACCCCCCCTTCCTCTCTGTCTCTCTCTTCCCCTCCCGCAGCCAAGGCTCGATTGGAGCAAAGATGGCCTGGGCACTGGGGATGGCTTCTTGGCCTCTGCCCCAGGCGCTAGAGTGACTCTGGTCGCGGCAGAGCGATGCCCTGGAGGGGCAGAGCATCGCCCCCTGGTGGGCAGAGCGTCGCCCCTGGTGGGCGTGCCGGGTGGATCCCGGTCGGGCGCATGCGGGAGTCTGTCTGACTGTCTCTCCCCGTTTCCAGCTTCAGAAAAATACAAAAAAAAAAAAGATTATTTTTTAAGAAAGATATGTTTATACAGGTTAAACAGTTTATCAGCTGAAACTGTCACAAACACAAAGTGGCTTATTGTTTTCTACTAATGTTGTCCAAGTCATGTTAGCAGCAAGTTAGTACCTTTCCCAGGATCTTCTCCAGGGTGTTATATTCAGTACTCTGAAAAATATACTCTTTCTTACTGATGTTAATATCCAGCTCTCCTATCCTCTTCATTCAGCACATTCAGGATCCCATTCAAGAAGTGCTTTTGTTGGCTATTGCTGGTATATTTTGGCTAGACCATGCAGTTCTTTCACGGTATGGTCTCTTTCTTCCTGAGGAGGCCCAACACTGCTCTGGCCAAATCATAATAAAATTTAACTCTAGTTTTTGAGCTAATAGCCAGAATGAGTGGTAGATAAATTCTGAAGGGGAAATCTGTTGCTTGCCTTTGTATCATCTTCAAGGAAAGTGGGAGTGATAAACTTTAACAGCATAAAGTAGGGCTCTTCTGCATGCCTAAAGGATTTAGGGGAATATGGAGATTCAAGATTTGTCAGTGCATCAAGTTTGATGTCTTTCAAAACACACTAAGGGTCTAACTTGTTCCAACAGAGACCTGACCCTGGCATGGCAAACCTGCTTGGGTTGAGAAGTCAAATATATCTCAAGCTCTGCTATTCTTGGGTCTGGACTTGATCCTCAACTTCCTCTTCTATCAGGAAATAAAATATTTCTTATGCTGCTAATGAGGTCCTTTTAATTTCACATTTATCCTTCAATTGTGATTAATTACTCTCAGTCTTTCATTGTCTCTTTCAAGAATTTATTGTTCCCAGAAACAGACAACTTATTCCATTATAACTAGTACTTCCCCTATACTCATCATATGTCTGGTACATTACCCCAGCTAGTGCATGACTTTCCATAGTACACTATTCCAGTTTCTCATGGGTGCAAGTTTTAACTATTGGCATGCCACCATGTGCTTTCAGGATTCCATCTTCCTTCAGTGATGAAGTTCTCATTCTTAGCTGAGCCACAGGTTATTAGTTTCAAAGTATCATTGTAACATCTGCTTTCTGGCAAGAATCCAAGCAACAACTGTTGCAATTTAGGTCTCCTAGAATGGACTCTGAGATGGAGATTACTACTCTGGAATTACTCTTAATACCATCACCTGTGGAGGGCTGAAGTAAGTAGTATTTAGGAAGGGCTGTGATGTGGTCATGACAAAGACTCAGACAGTGTCACAAGAAATATGAGATTCTGATGACCCTGCATTTAGCCCTAAACTTGGAACAGAACGAAAACCAAGCCTTTATATTTTTGCGTTGATCAGTCATTGAATGTGGATGGGACCTCACACATGGCAACCCTCCTCAATTCAGGGCAATAATAAAGAAAAGGACTCACCTGCAAGCTGTTACATACAATATTCCCAATAGCAGGGGAATGAATGATTCAGCACAGGCATACCTTGTTTTCTTGCATGTGGCTTTACTGCACTTCACAGGTTTTTTGGTTTGTTTTGTTTTCCTCAAAATGAAACCAGGAACCCTTCACCAGCAAAAAGATTAAACTCACTTTACTGAACTGGTCAGGGACTGAACCTGCAATATCTCAAAGTTATGCCTGTATTGTAGATGAAGGATTTGTTGGCAGCACTCAGTGTCTACTACAATACACATTCAGAATTGTTATATTTTCCTGGAAAGTTTTATTCTCAAAGGCTATTGTATTTGTATACCCACACCAGGTCTTGGGTTACCAGTGTCTTACTATATTTTTATCTTAGTACACTCAAACTTTCCATTCTCTTTGGGTTATTTGTACCTCTTTTAAACAACATACCTTTAAAAATTATTGCCCTTAAAAGCTAACAATTTTCTCATCTTGTGCTTACCCACCTCTCATACTGATACTATGTTAATATTTTATAAATTTTAAGGCTTTTTAATGAATATTATATCTCTTTTTTCTTTTCTCTTAGCTATGTATATATGTATGTATGTATGTATATTTTTATTTCTTTATTTTTAAGTACACAACTTCATCAAGTTGTGTATTGAAAATTACTGCTATATTTCTTGCAGTAGGGATTTTTTTTCCCCCGCTTCTTATTTGAATAATTTACTAAAATTTTTTGTTTTACATGGTAAATTTTCTAGGGTCTTGTGATTCCTAAAAATATTTTAATTATCATCTCTATGTTTTAATAATTTCATTGAAAATGACACAATTTTACATTCAAAATTTTGTATCCTTCAAATCATGAAGAATCATCCTCTATTTGAGATTATTTAGTTGGGAAGTCTAATGCTGCATATGAGATATATTCTTTTTTTTTTTTTTTTTTTGTATTTTTCTGAAGCTGGAAACGGGGAGAGACAGTCAGACAGACACAGACTCCCGCATGCGCCCGACCGGGATCCACCCAGCACGCCCACCAGGGGGTGACGCTCTGCCCACCAGGGGGCAATGCTCTGCCCCTCCGGGGCGTCGCTCTGCCGCGACCAGAGCCACTCTAGCGCCTGGGGCAGAGGCCAAGGAGCCATCCCCAGCGCCCGAGCCATCTTTGCTCCAATGGAGCCTTGGCTGCGGGAGGGGAAGAGAGAGACAGAGAGGAAAGAGGAGGGGGTGGAGAAGCAAATGGGCGCTTCTCCTATGTGCCCTGGCCGAGAATCGAACCCGGGTCCCCCGCATGCCAGGCCGACGCTCTACCGCTGAGCCAACCGGCCAGGGCCAAGATATATTCTTTTTAACTAAAAGTTCTTTATGAGTTTTTCTTTGTCTTGCCGTCAGTCTGAGTTCGGAGGCAAGGAACGGAGGCTGCAGGGACGAGGGGGGGAGTTGGCTGGAAAAAGAGTGTGGAGTTTTAGACAGGTAGGACAGACTTTATTGGCAGCATCAGCCAGATGAAGTACAGAGGCAGCAACAGCAGGAGCCTGGCACAGTGCTCAGGCATTTTATAGTAAAATCACATAAAAGCACCACGTCATAATTACAAAAAGTGGGGTAACATTATCAGTTCTGGAAGGTAGGTACACATGCATACCATCCTCAGCCTGTTTCCTTTAGTCATGCATGGCCGGATTTGACATAGCGGACCTGTCCACACTGACTCCATCTTGTGCAGGCTGTTTACCAATTTTGGGCAGACCAGCTTCCCCACACTTGGGTATTCTTAAATTTTACTAAATTTTTGTTTTTCTTTATAATTTTTGTCACTTAATGAATTATTTCAGTCTGACATTCTTTATTGTTAAATTTATATCTATAAATTTATTTCAGAATTATAGTTTATGAAACATATGTTGGGAAAACATATATGTTAGGCTTGCTCGCTGTTTTACCGGCTCTAAGTATCTTGCTTGATTCATGCATGAACACGTGGAAGGGCCACATGTGTATGTATAGTCTATGTAATGCTATATAAGTGCTTGCACTCCATGGCAGATGGTGGATTGCAGGTTGTGGATGGTGGATTGCGGATTGCCTACCAGCCCGCCCGCCACTTTGAGGGACCTGAGAAGCAGTTTCCACTGCCTATTTGCTCATCTGCCCTTGAGAGACTCGATTAAACAGGAATGGCCCGACCCTTTCCAGCTCCACAGTTCCTCTACTGTCTGCCCGAATCCAAAGTGAACCTGCCTGGCCTCGGCCACCAGCATTACAATATATCCAATACTTCTTCAAGTATTTCTATCTCTACATTTTTGTTTTCCTTTATCCATGATATTATTATTTGATTTTGGAATTTCTACTTCTATTTTACATGTTCTTAACTTTCATTTTATAATTTTTATTCTTTTACACTTTTCCTTCCAAGGCAGTTTTTCAGCCTGAGTGTTAAACTGACAAATGTTTCTTTAGCTATGTACATTCTACTGTTTATCTTCTTTCATTTACTATTACATTTTCATATTAATATTTCTCCTTTGTTCTTGTATTATAAATTCTTATTCTTCTTTCATATTTCTAATATATTCCTTTATTTCTTTTGCTTCACATGCCTTGCTTATTTAGAAACTATAGCCCTGGCCGGTTGGCTCAGCAGTAGAGCGTAGGCCTGGCGTGCGGGGGACCCAGGTTCAATTCCCCACCAGGGCACATAGGAGAAGCGCCCATTTGCTTCTCCACCCCCCCTCCTTCCTCTCTGTCTCTCTCTTCCCCTCCCACAGCCAAGGCTCCATTGGAGCAAAGATGGCCCGGGCGCTGGGGATGGCTCTGTGGCCTCTGCCCCAGGCGCTAGAGTGGCTCTGGTCACGGCAGAGCGACGCCCCGGAGGGGCAGAGCATTGCCCCCTGGTGGGCAGAGCATCGCCCCTGGTGGGCGTGCCGGGTGGATCCCGGTCGGGCGCATGAGGGAGTCTGTGTCTGTCTGACTGTCTCTCCCCGTTTCCAGCTTCAGAAAAATACAAAAAAAAAAAAAAAAAAAAAAAGAGAGACTATAGTCCACCTGTACCCATTTTGCAGTTGATTGTTTTTTCTTTTTTTTTTGTTTTTGTTTTTGTTTTTTCTTTTATGTAAGTTTTCCTTGTTTCATGTGGGAAAATGGAATCTATACCTAGATATCCCTGAACAATATTTTGCATCAAAAATGCCACAAATATTAAATGGCATTGTTCCTCAGTAGCAGTTACTGGAAATTTTTGGTGTTTCTGATACTCTTAAAGTAATAAGATATTTTTATTAGTCTTTGAGAGTTTGTATTTTAAAATGATAATTTGAATGCCATTATCACCAGCTAAATTCTTAAATAACTCAATTGTCTTATTTACAGAAAAATTTCAATCTTCTGTAAAAGCTAATCTTAACTATAAGAAGTCATATTTCTCAAGTGGAATAATAACTTACTAATGGAAATGGCAATGTTTATTATTTAGCATTAAAATATGAAGTGTGCTTTATTACAAAAATAATCAGCTTCAAATATGAGAATATCTTTATAATATACTATTATTTTGTTGGCTTGTGTGTTTGATGGTATCTTTTTAAAACAAATATGTGAAAATTTTATATTTAAAGACTAAAATATGATCACTTTGCAGAACTTTTTCCTTAGTCCAACAAAGATTCTATTGTCAAAATAATCTGTGAAATTTTTCTTTTGGACACAATGTGGGGAGCAGCAATACATTTGTTGGAAGGTGCCCAGTGGTCACAAACTCTCATTTTCTGAAATAAATCTAATCCATAGAAATAACCGAGGAATAGACTTTTGCCTCCTGAATATGTGAATGAAAAAGCTAGCACAAGTCACTGATTTAGAGGACATTTTTAAGAAAATAAATATTTTGAATGAAAGAATTTTCTTTAGAGGGGGTAAAGAGCCTTCAAAGATGGCCTCTTTGAAGTACAGAACTTATTATATAGATAAGTATGTATGTATATATATATATATATTTAAACAAACATTGGTATGTATGTAATTATACCTGTCTCATATCTTTGTATATTTTAACATTATTATTTTTTATTGAATTTATTAGGGTGACACTAGTTAACATAATTATGCAGGTTTCAGGTATCCAATTCTACAACACGTAACTGTATTGTGTGTTCACCACTCCCCTCAAGTCAAGTCTTTCATCACTGTTTATGTCCCCATACCCTCTTCCATCATAATTAGGAAAGCTGTCATTGTCTTTTTGTTCGTTTGTTGCTTGTTTTCTTTTTTCTTTAATGATCTGAATTATCCTGATTTACTCAGATTTATTTCATTTTTTTATTAAAACTGATAGTTTTTGTTCATAGCAAACAAAACAGATTTTGAAGAAATTATTCTATTAATACTTTAGGAAAATTAAAAGGTTAAATATTTTATTGGTAGAGAAATAAATGTTATTTTCAAAATTTTAACCTTGTTTGAAGTATTTAAATTACTTGGCATCCAGGACCAAGCCATTTATTGAAATAAAATAGAATTTTATAAATCTCTTTTTAAAAATATTTTTAATAATATTGATTACTTAGAAAATAATGTCTTTTACAGTTTTTAAATAAAATATCTATTGTTTACACAAGAAAAGATATATTATTCTTCTTTAATTACAAAAAATCGTGGTGCTTCCAAGACAATAAGAAAAAGAACTCTTCAGTGAACAAATTAAATCACTTTATATGCTGGAGATTGAGACCAGATGCCTTTTATGACCTTATATTATACAATTACAATGTTGTGTTTTACATATTTTGTGAGCAGCAGACCCAAGAATTTCCTGAATTGAATGAATCTTTTACCATATTAACATGGCAAAATTACGTTTTCAATTAAAGCACGATTCAAAACAAAACAAAGTTAAAGGCATCCCAAAGAAATAGAAAACACCTTGTTTTTCCTTGGTTTAAGATTCGGAAATCATATATCCTGTTTTTAGCATCGTCTTTTAAAAACCACAAGCTCTCTATTATGTCATACCCCACCCTAAAATTCATGATTTGAGTGTTGTTTTCAGTGTCCTTGATTTTGCTTTTATTTTCTTCATTTTTTTCAGTTCGGTGTATTGATTTTCAAGTTCATTAGTTTTTTAGCCCTCCTACTGTGTAGTACTATGGGCCTTGATGAAATTGAAAATGTTTTGCATAACAATTGTTCTAAGGAGTCATACCATAATGCCAATAAAATCAACTGCGAAATAAATGCAGAAAGTATCACTTTAATTCTGAATGACTTTCAGAAACTGTGCAGGTAAAAATTTACTTCCAAAAGAAATTTTAACAAGAACTTTTACTGGAACAGTTTATATGACAGAAGCAATGTGGTTTTTTTTTTCTTTTGTGTGTGTGTGTGTGTTTTAAGTGTTTTTTTTTTAACAAAATAAATCAGTTCCCAAACTGTTTATGTTTAATACACACACAAAAAACTGAGTAACTCCATTACTGTTAGTTAAAATCAATAGAGGTTACTGTAAGGTTAGTGGATAATGGGGGATGGTCACATGGGGAACCCAGACCCGCAGACTTTGGCTAGGACCGCCCACAACCAAGCACCCCAAAAGAGGCTTCCCAGGAACCCTTTGGAAAAGAATGACCGTCTGCCAGCCAGTGAGATTTCACCATGTCATATTAGCCGGACTTCCCTAGAGGGACCCTTTAAATATCTCCCGCGTGGTGTAATCCTTGCAACTTCACTTCGTGGCTCTGGCCTCTTCCTTCCTTCTCTGCGGGGAAAAATACCATACATTTTGGTGCAAAAACCCGGGAGGAGTTTGAAGTCTGCAAGGATCACTCCTCTTCCTCATCCCCTCCAAGAAAGAACCAGGATCTCCAACCTTCCATCCACTTCAGCGCACGGTAAAGTAAGTTCCCTGACTCCAACGACCCTTGAGTTCTTTCCTCCGAGACTCCCTGTCCGAAACCATAGCTACGTCAAGGAAGTCTTTTCTGTTCCGAGTGAGTGTGTGCTTGTGGAGACGTTCCAAACACATCCACTTTACCTTTTCCATCCTGGCCAGACCTTGAGTTTTAGGACACTGATACTCAAATCTGACCACTCCGAGGACTGAGGGGGGCTGTGGGGGCATAGGAATCTCCCTCCTTAAAGAAGAAGAAACTGTTCTTCTCCACTGTGGCCAGGCCACAGAACCCATTGAATTAGCCTCCTGAAGGGACTTTCGGTTTTAACACCCTCATCAATTTAACTATCGCCAAAAAAGCTGGGAAATGATTGGAGATCTCTTACATACACGGCTTCTAATTATTTGCGTGCCCATCCTTAATCTCTGTGCCACCTGTTCCACCGCGCAGGCCTTTTCCTGGCCAGAGAAACCTTACCTAAAACCTCCGCTCCTGATCTTTCCTTCTCCACAGACTCCCAACTCTCTCCCTCCTGTCTGACCCCCGAGGGTGCCCCTCTATGGACCTCTTTTGTGCTCAGGTCTCTTCCCTCTGAGAGCCCCCTCCCCTCTCTTTGCAAAAACCTGTTTCTTATTCACCACTACTATCTCTTTCTCCTTCCCTGCTGGCCAGGGGCCCCTCCCTTCACTGTGTTCTTTAACCCCTCCTCCGTCAGGCCATTCTCAGCCTGGCATTGGCTCTTACACCGGTTTTCAGGACCTCCAACCCCAATTTTCTTACAGAAAGTTCTGGCCCTCTCCTGCCTTTGGCTCCAGCGTTTCCTGCGGGATCTGGGAGCCGGGTTCCGCACGAGCCTTCCTCCTCTTATTCTCAACCCCCACAAACCCCTATCTGGGACCTGTGAACATGGCATTTAAAGTTTTTAATGGTCCCAACTAGTAGAAACAGGCGAAGGCTGTTCGCCAGGCCTGCATGCAGCAGAAGGTAACGCTCCAAACTCTTGTGGCAACCCTGAGGCCAGTAGAACAACGGAGGCAAGTCACAGGGAGTGCCCGACACAAATCCAAGCCACAAAGAGATACCCCACCAGCAGCTTGCTTTAAGTGTAGCAAGCAGGACCACTGGTCCCAGCAGGGCCCCTGCTGGCGGCTGTCCACTGAGCCCTGCCCTGACAGCAAGCAGCCCAGTCACTGGCGGAGCAATTGCCCCTTTGGGCAACAGGCTTTCCCTCAGCACCTCTATGTTGGAGACACGTCACCCAAATGGGAGGCCAATCCAGCTAGGTGGGTGCATCGCTCGAACTCCTAGGACACGGCCTGGACTCAGAGAACCCAGGGTATGCTGCAATGAGTGGATAAGTCCATCTCATTTCTTGTGGACATGGGGGCTACCTTCTCTGTTTTGCCATCACACTCTGGACCTCTAGTTCCCTCACAGCTCTCAGTTATGGGAATGAATGGGACCCTCTTCCTTTTGCCTTTTATGCCACTCCTGACATGAAGTTTTCATCAAGATTGCCTCCTTATAGGACCACTGGCAGTCAGAAACACTGGACTCCATCCATCTCCAGCTCACCAAAAGGCTGGACCCTAAAAATCCCCCTATTACTCCTCTTTTTTTTTTAATCCTTACAGGACCGCATCTGCAAAGTTTCTCCAGTCACAGCCACACAGATATTCCTCCTGACACCCCTCAAAGCCACCACCTTTCGATCTCCCCCTCCCCACAATGCCCCTAATCAGCAGGAAGTAGCCAGACGAATAAACAGCCTCCTTTTCTATTTAACACAAAATGTCAGAATGTAAGGTCCGTGGATAATGGGGGATGGTCACATGAGGAACCCAGACCCACGAACTTTGGCTAGGACCGCCCACAACCAAGAGCCCCAAAAGAGGCTTCACAGGAACCCTTTGAAAAAAAGCGACCATCTGCCAGCCAGTGAGATTTCACCATGTCATATTAACCGGACTTCCCTAGAGGGACCATTTAAATATCTCCCACGTGGTTTAATCCTTGCGACTTCCTTGGCCTCCATCTTACCTCGGGACCAGGGAACCTCGCCGGGCGGGATGCACACTCTGTACTCAATAAAGCCTTTTGTTATTCCACATTTCGTGACTCTGGCCTCTTCCTTCCTTCTCCGCGGGGAAAAATACCTTACAGTTACAAAGTTATTAGATCAATGAATAGGGTTTTTATATCAAAGCAAACTTCACTTCTGTTTAAATCACCCATGTATAATATTTAGTTCTGTCTTTTACATAAACTTGTAGCAAATGAATGTTCTGCTTTCCTGTGGCTTTCTAATGCACCAAGATCTCACACATACAGTGCCCTGCACACCACACTGAGCTTACTATTCAAAGCTACATGCCAACTGATGAAATGTGCTACAAAATATTTATACAAGTAATGAATGTTCCCTTGAAGCATTTATTAGGGTTGTCAAATTTCAGTAAAGATGACCCTTGAACAACGCAGAGATTGTGGCTCTGACCTCCCCCCACACAGCTGAAAATTCACCTATAACTTTTGACTCCCCCAAAACTTAACTATTGATAGTCTATTATTGGCCTTGCTGATAAAAAAAAAAGTGTAGATAAATGCATATTGCATATTTTGTGTGTTATATAGCTTCTGTTTTTACAATAAAGTAAGTTAAAGAAAAGAAAATATTATGGCATGACCAAAATGGTAAATATCAGCAATTTGAATAAATATATATTTACATTTACAATCAGATGGATTAATCATTCTTTAAACTTTTTGACTTATCAATGAAACACAATAGGGCATTTGGCTAAGAATTTCTCTTAGTAATTGAAGTAAATTTTTATTTCCTGAAACTTAATTTTTTAAAAAGAATTTTTTAGAGATCACTGATAACCTAGGTAATAGGTAGGGGTAAAGAAATTACAATAGCCTGACCAGGTGGTGGCACAGTGGATAGAGTGTCAGACTGGGATGCAGAGAACCCAGGTTTGATATTCCAGTGTCCCCAGCTTGGTCGAGGGGTTGCTGGCTTGAGCATAGGATCATAGACATGACACCGTGGTAGCTGGCTTGACCCTAAGTTCACTAGCTTGAAGCCCAAGGTCGTTGGCTTGAGCAAGGGGTCACTCAGTCTGCTGTAGCCCCCCAGTCAAGGCACATATGAGAAATCAATCAATGAACAACTAAGCTGCCACAACAAAGAATTGATGCTTCTCATCTCTCTCTCTTCTTCTCTGTCTGTCCCTATCTGTCTCTCTCTCTGACTCTCTCTTTTTCTCTATCAAAAAAAAAAAGAAATCATAATAAATAGCTCATAAACGGTAAAAAAAAGATTAAAAGGTAGCTCCTTACTTGAGAGACTGACTAGAGACAGTGTCCTGCAACATCCTGATTGGAAATATTAACTTGTCACATTCTGAAGATGACAGGCAGAGTCTTCCCAAGGAAATCCTTCCCAGCAAGCCACAACATCCAGGAAAGGTTTTATATCCATAAAGTTGAACATTCAGGATGAATAAGAGGGCTCTGAAGGGAAGGAGGGGCATCCATACATGGTAGTATCTGTAAGACACCAGGAAATGATTATGATCTTTATTTTACTAAGAAGAATTTCATTCAGAATTGCTGACTCCATTATCAATGTCTTCACTGAATTAAAGCTATGATCTTTCTCTTACAATTTAAATATGTTTATTTACTGAGGATGACCAAGAAGCCCTTATTAGCAGCTGGTCAAAAATTGTCAGTTTAAGATTCATTGGGTATCAGGTTTAGGACTAATCTGAAAGGTCATCTAACCAGATCATGCCTCCTCAGTCTATGAATATATGTATAGTATTATACAGTTCTTTATGTTTGGAAAGAGTGACTTCAGCTTTATGTCAAAGCTATTCCAATACTAGTTTTGTTACCTAGCAGACAGGATAGTTATAAGTTTAAGTTATCAAATAAATCAGTCCCTCTTGTCTGTATAAATGAGATTCCAAGTTAACCATGATTTCCCCTGGCTATGGTAAACATAATGCATAAAGAACATAATTTTTAAAGGTTCAGAATTGATCTTGGTGACAGACAGCTCCCAGGTAGCTTAGTGTGGGACCAGATTGGGATATATGGCCCAAGAATAGTAGTTGTCAAGTTAGTCAAACAAGACAGGGTGAGCTATAGAATTTCAAGCAGAAGAGACTTTGAATTACAGTAAATATTAACAATAACTAAAAGTCAAAACAGTGTTTCTACATGTATCTATCTATAGAGCTTGCTAGAGTTGCTTTTAGGGAACAACTGTTCTTCCAACAGTGAATGTCACTTGCCAATAGCCATCCACAGTGGAAAAGACTTAAGCTAAGTGAAAATCTAGCTCTTCTGAACTTCTTATCCCCAATTTCTCTATCTGAAGTAAAGACCCAACTCCTAGTAACATTACTATGAAGTTGGAATTGTCCTTCCACTATCCTTGAAATAGATGTTACTGCTTCCAAAGAAGGACATTCAATGACTAAATTATCTGCTCTGTGGTAGAGAAGGCTAAGTATCCCAACCTAACAATATGTCAGTTTTGGGGCCAGCAGATTGACTTTCCCTGTTCACTGATAGTACTCTGATGAGAAGCAACAAGCTGTGAAGAAGTACAGTTAATTTCTACCCTAACAGATATCTCTATTAAGCCACAAAGGTTAAGAGTTATAATAGGTTATGGACAATTCCACAGAGTTAGCCAGAATTGTATTTGCAATGCTACATAATTCTAATGTGGGCTCTCGGAATTATGTATTGATAACTCTTCAGTAGATCAAGTCTCAAACCAAATTCCAACTAAAGTTTATGGATGGCCTTTTTATCTGTTATTTTTCTGGACCACCAAAAGTGTTACTTAGTAGTTATGTGAATGGAATGTTGATCACACAATTTATTATCCACAAGTAGAACACTTTTAAAATTAACTTGGGTGGTGAACACATAATACAGTGTACAGATGATGTGTTGTGGAATTGTGCACCTGATATGTATATAATTTTGTTTAACCAATGTCACCCCAATAAATTTGATGAGGAGAAAAATAAATAAATTTATTTTTAAAATAAAAAAAGAAAAGAAATGGAGGCAATAAATAAAAGGTTTACTATAAATTATCCACTAGAAAAATCAGTTGTATTAGGACAAAATAAGGTTTTGTTCAAACATTTTCAATAGGTTAGGTTATTTATAAAAATAATATATGCACATTAAATGAAACTATTTTTAAGTATTTATATCAATTATTTGAATGTTAGAATAATGTATTTGAAGGTGTTAAAATAATTTTGACATATTTATTCGGATTTTTAGTTTTCTTTTTTGACATTATACCATTAATATGTTCCTGAAAATTTTATTTTTATATTATCTTGTAATTTTTTCATTTTATTTTTGTATTGAATTTATTGGGGTACAGGTTTCAAGTGTACAACTCAATAAAACATCATCTGCACACTGCGTTGTGCACCCATTGCCCTAAGCAAAGTCTTTTTCATCCCCATCCCCCTTTTTGCCCATGTCCACTCACCCCCTCCCCGTTTCCCTCTGACTATCACATTGTTGTCTTTATCTGTATATTATATATATATATTTGTCTTATAATTTTGATTTTTTCACAACACTTTTTGTCATATTCTCTAAAATTGTATTTTACAGTCAACAATTTAAACGACTGTGCTTTTTCATAAGTATTCTCTATAGCGCATAATATTCTCATCAAGAAAGTATTCTAACTCTAGTTGTCACAGTATCTGTTACACTCAGAGAAAATTTGGGCAAATAGAAGATATTTACAATTCTGTTTTTATAAATATATCAGCATTTCTATGCCAATGTTTCCAGTTATTGGATTTTCCCCTCAACTTAGAATATTTCATAAGAAATATTTTTGTGAATAAAAGTAAAATAATTTGTGTCTGTATAAAATTATTTTTAAAGTTTCCCAAATTAGACACTGCAAACTTCTCTAATTTCTTTTTGTTACAGTACAGAATATAAATGTAACCAATTTAAAATAGATGGTTGATCAAAGGATTAATCCCATAAATTGAGAGACTCCATAGCAGTATGATAGAATTTCAGATTAGCTCATGGACATTTATTTGCATCTTCATTATTTTATTTGTTCAATTCCTACTTGCTTCAGCAGGAAGCAATACAACTAGTTTGTAATTTTTTTTTCAATAATTTTATTATGCTTTAAAATAGAATTCCTTTGTGCTATATTCATTGAATACTCTGATTAAACGTTTCCAAATCATTTTGGAGAAAAGGCCCTTAAATTTAAAGAATATGTCTACATATTTACAGCTAAGTTCAACAATCATCATAGGATACTGAAGTTGATTCAAAAAGAGTTTCGTTTTTTTAAAAAAATTCAAACATTTCTTAATTGCTGTTGATAATAGGCAGCAAGGACAGGCAATATTTCAAGGCTGAATAATTTTTGAGCATTCAACATTTATTTGTACAAAAAATTATCTCATTGCTTTAATTGTGTATATAATTTCTGAATTTCAACAACTGGAGATTCTATTTTGATTGGTAGAATACTTCATCTTGTTTGGACAGTCATAAATTAGGTTTATAACACTAATCATCCATGGAATACCTAAACTGAAAAGGAATGACAATGTTGTCTTTTAAATTTGTTTATATATTGAGATATAGTTGACACATAAAATTGTGTACCTTTAAGTTGTATAACTTGTTGATTTGATACATTATGTATTGTGAGATAATTACCACCATAGCTTTAGCTAAATTCTCTATCATGTCATGTAATTACTATTTCCTTTTTGTGGTGAAGACAACTATGATCTAATCTTTTAGGATATTGAAGTTTATCACACAGTATTAGTGACTATAGTCACTATGTTGTTCATTATATTTCCAAGACCTATTTTATTTACTAGTTCCAAGTTTATCCCATTAAATATTTCTCCAATTCCTCTACCCCCAATCACTTGTAAACATCATTCTACTCTCTTGTTTTTAATTTGGTTATTTTAGATTTCACATCTAAATGATATCATATGGTCTTTGTCTTTCTCTGTCTGACTGAACTTACTTAACATAATGCCCTCAAGATTAATGTTTTTAATAGTCATATCCCTGATGACTAATGACATTGTGCACATTTCTATATACAGGGGGTCCTCAGGTTATGACACAGTTCCATTCCTACAACAGTGACATAACACAAATTTTGGTTTAAGTCAAAACATGCCCTAGCCTAAGTCATTTATCTATCCTAACACAGCTGTAAAATCATAATCTAGATTACATAAAAGCACAACTAAGTAATAGAAAAAGGAAAAGGACATAAATACTGTACTGTGTATTCTTCCACCACACGAAATCAAACTAGTTCACCTATGTAGTCTGTAAGTACGACGCTAATGGTGTAAGCCAAAACACTCACGTCTCAATTTTTTTTTAATTTTTTTTTTTACAGAGACAGAGAGAGAGTGTCCGAGAGAGGGATAGACAGGTACAGACAGACAGGAATGGAGAGATGAGAAGCATCAATCATTAGTTTTTCGTTGCACAGTGCAACACCTTAATTGTTCATTGATTGCCTTCTCATACGTGCCTTGACCACGGGCCTTCAGCAGACCAAGTAACCCCTTGCTCCAGCCAGTGACCTTGGGCTCAAGCTGGTGAGCTTTTGCTCAAACCAGATAAGCCCTCACTCACTCAAGCTGGCAACCTCGGGGTCTTGAACCTGGGTCTTCCATATCCCAGTCTGAAGCTCTATCCACTGCGTCACCGCCCGGTCAGTACGTCTCAATTTTTTAAGTTTGTATAGGAGTGTCATGAACTTGATATGTCATATGTCAAGACTGTCGTAACCCAAGGACTTCCTGTATTTATTAGCTATTTGAATGTACTAATTTGGAAAATACCTGTTTAAATCTCGACCATTTTTATATTGGGCTACAAGTCTCTTAATTGACTTCTAAGAATCTTCATCTATTTTAAAATACAAGTCCCTTTGTTTTGGAGGGAATTACAAGTATCTTTTTTTCTCCATTCTATGACTTACTTTTTCATGGTGTTTTTCAGAAGAACATGTATTCTTAATTTTAATGCAGTCTAATGTATCAATCCATTTTATGTCATATGCCAGGTATCTTTCTACCAACAAATAAGGAAGATATCCTTATGTGGTTTTCTCCTAGAAAATTTATACCTTTTATATCTAGGTGTACGATACATCTGATATTAACTTTTGTGAATGATGTAACGTAGAGGTCAAGTTTATTATTTTTTCTCTTTGTGTATTCAATTAACAGTGTCATTTATTATAAAACAAACAAAAATACAAATAGTATTTTCCCATGATCTGCATAAATCTTTGTCATTAGCAAATGTTCACATGCATGTGCATGTATGTTTCTTGATACTTCATACTAATCCACTGACCTACATTGTATTCTTCGTCCAAGAACACACTGTATTAAGTACAGAGACTATATAATAAATTTTAGTATTTTGTAAAATGAATCCTCTCATTTTATTCTCCCCTTACATTTTTTTGTTTAAGCTTCATCCCTTGCATTTCCATATAAGGTTAAGAATCAGCTTTTAAGTTTCAACAACAAAATTATCCTTACAAATCTAATTGGGAGTTCATTGATACTATATATAAATTTGTAAGAAGTGATATGTACACAGTATGAATTCCTCCAATTCATAAACATGAAAAATCCTTCTATTTACTTATTATTTAATAAAGAAATTAGAGCAGTTTAAGGTTCATAGCAAAATAAGGAGAAGGTCCAGAGATATCTTATATATTCCCTGTCTCCAAACCTGCATACCCCCCTTATTTATCACTATCTTCCACCAGAATGGTACATTTGTTATAAATAATAAACCTACATTGATACATCATAATCAGTCTAAGTCCATAGTTTACATTACAGTTCTCTCTTGCTGTTGTGAATTTCATGAGTTTAGACCATGTATCCCTCATTATGGTATAATACAGAGTATTTTTACTGCCCTAAATATTCTGTTTTCTGCCTGACCAGGCGGTGGTGCAGTGGATAGAGTGTCAGACGGGGACGCAGAGGACCCAGGTTCGAAACCCCTAGGTCGCCAACTTGAGCATGGGCTCATCTGGTTTGAGCAAGGCTCACCAGCTTGGACCCAGGGTCACTGGCTTGAGCAAGGGGTTGCTTGGTCTGCTGTAGCCCCCCGATCAAGGCATATATGAGAAAGCAATCAATGAACAACTAAGGTGCTGCAACAAAAAATTGATGCTTCCTGACTGTCCCTATCTGTCCCTCTCTCTGTGTGTGTGTGTGTGTGTGTGTGTGCCTCTCTCTCTCTCTCTCTCTCTCTCTCTCTGTCACACACAAAGAAATTCTCTGTTTTCTGCCTATTCATTCTCTACTCCTGGCAACCACTGATATCTTTACTGTCTCTACAGTTTGCCTTTTTCAGAATGTCTTATAGTTAAACACATAGAGTATTTAGACTTTTTTGAATTCTTTCCACATAGTAATAAACATTTACGTTTCCTCCATGTTTTCTTATGTCTCAACAGCTCATTTATTTTGTTTAATTTAATCTTTTATTTTTTCAGTTGTATTAAGATGTAATTGACAGATAACACTGTGTAATTTTAAGGTTGTACAACCTGTTCATTTGATAAACTTATATATTACAAGATGATTCTCACCATAGCATTAGCTGACTTTCAAGCTCTTAGCAACTTTCAAGTATATAATACAGTATTATTGCCTATAATCACTATTCTGTACATTAGAACATCAGGACTTACAACTCTTATAAATGAAAGTTGGTATCCTTTGATCAATATTGTCCCATTTCCCCCACTCACCATGCCCTGATAACCACCACTCTACTGTGGGTTGTTTTTGTTTTTTTTTAATTCAGTGTTTTTAGATTCCACATATAGGTGATATCATGCAGTATTTGTCTTTCTCTGTCTGACTTTTTTCACTAAGCATGATGTCCTCAAATTTCACCCATTTGTTTCAAATGGCAGTTATTTCTTCTTTTTCATGGCTGAATAATATTTCATTGTATGTATTCACCATGTCTTCTCTATCCAATCATTTGTTGATGGGAAATTCTGTTGTTCTTGTATCTTGACTATTGTGAGTAATACTGCAATGAACATGGAACACACATATCTCTTCAAGATCCTGTTTGCATTTCCTTTGAATATATGCTCAGAAGTGGGGTTGCTGAATTATATATGGTATTTCTACTTTTAATTTTTTGAGGACTTTCATAGTGTTTTTCATAGTAGCTATACCATTTACATTCCCACCAGTAGTGGGTAAAATTTCATTCTTCTGCATGTGGTCATCCAGTTTCACAGTATGGCTATTTTGTGTGTATGTGACAGAGACAGAGAGACAAAGAGAGGGACAGATAGGGATAGACAGACAGGAAAGGAGAGAGATGAGATACATCAATTCTTTGTTGCAGGTCCTTAGTTGTTCATTCCTTGCTTTCTCATATGTGCCTTGACTGGGGGGGCTACTACAGAGTAAGTGACCTCTTGCTCAAGCCAGACACCTTGGACTCAAGGCAGTGATCATGAGGTGATGTGTATGATCCTTCGCTCAAACTAGTGACTCCACTCTTAACTGGGTAAACCCATGCTCAAGCCAGATGATCCCGTGCTCAAGCTGGTGACCTCACGGTTTCAAACCTGGGTCCTCTGCATCCCAGT